>NC_092125.1:205238331-205580331 GCF_043159975.1 Macaca nemestrina
AAAGTGCTGGGATTACAGGCTTGAGCCACCGCGCCCGGCTTTTTTTTTTTTTTTTTTTTTGAGACAGAGTCTCCCTCTGTCACCCAGGCTGGAGTGCAGTGGTGCGATGTAGGCTCACTGTAAGCTCCGCCTCCTGGGTTCACGCCATTCTCCTGCCTCAGCCTCCTGAGTAGCTGGACTACAGGCGCCTGCCACCACGCCCGGCTATTTTTTTTGTATTTTTAGTAGAGATGGGGTTTCACCATGTTGGGCAGGCTAGTCTCGAACCCTTGACTTTGTGATCTGCCTGGCTTGGTCTCCCAAAGTGCTGGGATTACAGGCATGAGTCACCATGCCGGACCTAGCTTTGTCTTTTGACATGAATAATCTAGTCTCAAAAAAATTTGGGCTGGGCGCGGTGGCTGGAGGCCAAGCCAGGCAGATCACAAAGTCAAGGGTTCGAGACCAGCCTGCCCAACATGGTGAAACCCCGTCTCTACTAAAAATACAAACATTAACCGGGGACGGAGGCAGCCGCCTGTACTCCTAGCTACTCCGCAGGGCTGAGGCAGGAAAATCGCTTGAACCTGGGAGGCAGAGGTTGCAGTGAGCCGAGATCACGCCATTGCACTCCAGCCTGGGCAACAAAAGTGAAACTCTATCTCAAAAAAAAAAAAAAATTCAATAGCACAAAAGGGTATATAGTCAATCTGGTCCCATTTAATACCAATGACTTTTTTTTTTTAGACTAAAATTCAAACTGTTGCCACCACAATCACATTTTCTCTGTATCTCAACTCTCCCCTCACTCTCCACTTACTCTGTAGTTATTCAGAAAAATCATTTACCCAAGTACCCAATTAAGTCTATTTTTTTTCTATTTCATTAATTTTTGTCTCCCAGGGCTCCATCATCCATTGAGTCTAACAAGATGCTGGACTTTAAAAGAATTAGTCCTTTGTCCTCTCTACTTGACTGCTTCCCTTATTCTTGACTGCTTCCCTTATTTTTACTTGTAGTTAAAGGGCTAGACACAAGACAAAAATTAAACCAATTATTTTATGAAATTTCTTTTTAAAAAAATTGACTCATTCAGGAAGTTAACTCTCCTTTCTCCCAGACTATTCCAAAGTTGAGTCAAAAGAGAAAGGCGGCTGGGTGCAGTGGCTCACTGCCTGTAATCCCAGCACTTTGGGAGGCCAAGAAGAGTGGATGGCTTGAGGTCAAGAGTTCCAGACAAGCCTGGCCAACATGGTGAAACCCCGTCTCTACTAAAAATACAAAAATTAGCTAGGTGTGGTGGCGCCTGCCTATAGTCCCAACTACTTGGGAAGCTCAGGCACAAGAATCGCTTGAACCTGGGAAGGTGAAGGTTGTAGTGGGCTGAGATCACATCACTGCACTCCAGCCTGGGCAACAAACGAGACCCCATCTCAAAGGAAAAAAAAAAAAAAAAAGAAACGCTCTCAACCACTGCCTTCTTCTAGATAACAGTTGCACAATGATTCCCTCAACTTTTCAGGAAAAAGATTTATGTAGCAATATATATAAAACTTAGCCAAGACCACAAAGCATTTACCCCTTTACTAAGAATTTCTGGTAATAGTGGTAAAATACTATTTTTAAAATCCATATACCTTTGACACATCTAACTACTAAGGAACAAATATAAATATTTATACAAAAGGATGTTCAGTGTAGTGTTATTTTAATTAGAAAAAATATATTAAAATACAGATTGTTGACATATTCAATAATTAGGGACCGGTAAATTATAGTAAGTCTGACAATACTACGAAGCCAACAAAACTGATGTCATAGAGGAATACTTAACTAGGGAAAGGTTCTAAATAAATGCAGAAAGGTTTCACAACAGTATCTGTAGCATTCAACAAGGTAAACCACACCTTAAGCACAGTATATTGCTGTTTAAAAAAATAAAAGTCACATCTATCAAACATGTCACTAAAATTTGCTCTAAGTTTCAAGGCTGACAGATCCAATGCTTGAAGGTTCTATGTTACTCAATTAGATCATGCAGAACAAGTCAGTAATACTACTAGGCAAAAATGGCTGTGGCTCTGCTTCAGCATGTTCTGCCAAGATACTGCCCAATCATGGAACTGTAGAACAGCTGTGACATCATCTTCAGGATGAAGTTTAAGTACTTCCCTACTTCTTTATGGGGTTACCACCCATTTGGCATGAAAGCTTTTGCAATCTCATAAATACTACGAAGATACACACACAAACACTTCACCTAAGGGAGTCCACCGTCTCAATGAGCTATGAGCCCCATTCTCATAAAATCTGCTTATTCTTTAAAGCCTAATAAAGATTGTAAGAACAGTTTACAATCAGTTATGTAAAGATGTTAAGGAAAATAGTAACCAACAGAAAAGTAAGGCAGTACTAACTAAAATGGTAACTGGGCTTAGAAGCATCTTCCTGAAATCCCAGCAGTTTTTTTTTTTTTTTTTTTTCGAGACAGAGTCTCGCTCTGTCACCCAGGCTGGAGTGCAGTGGCACAATCTCAGCTCACTGAAAGCTCCACCTACCGGGTTCACGCCATTCTCCTGCCTCAGCCACCCAAGTAGCTGGGACTACAGACGCCTGCCACCACGCCCGGCTAATTTTTTGTATTTTTCGTAGAGACGCGGTTTCACCATGTTAGCCAGGACGGTCTCAATCTCCTGACCTTGTGATCCATCTGCCTCGGCCTCCCAAAGTGCTGGGATGACAGGCATGAGCCCCACGCCTAGCCAATCCCAGCAGTTCTTACAAGAGAGTAAACTAAAAAGTAACCTGACACAAGTATAACTGAAGCCTTTATTTGGTGGTTTGTTCACCAGCTGAGAACTAGGATACTCGCTTATCAAGAGTCTTTATGGAATGGGTTTTTTTTATTTTTTGATTTGAGACGGAGTTTTGCTCTTTCACCAGGCTGGAGTGCAGTGGCTCAATCTCAGCTCACTGCAACCTGTGCCTTCCTGGTTCAAGCAATTCTCCTGTCTCAGCCTCCCGAGTAGCTGGGATTACAGGCACCCGCCACTACGCCCAGCTAATCTTTGTATTTTTAGTAGACACAGGGTTTCACCACGTTGACCAGGCTGGTCTCAATCTCCTGACCTCATGATCCGCCCGCCTCAGCATCTCAAAGTGCTAGGATTACAGGCATGAGCCACCGCACCCGGCTAATGGTTCAAAGCCACTGCACTCCAGCCTGGGCAACAGAGTGAGACTCCGTCTCAAAAAAAAAAAAAAAAAAAAACCATTAGTTAGCTTACCAAAGACCCTAAATTCTGTTTATTATTGCATTCATTCTATGAAAACATTAAAAGGCTGGTCAATTCCAACATAGGAATCTTACACCTACATATCAGGTTCAATTATCATTAACTGAACCACTCTAGCAAACGTAATCAAAATACATACTTGATTAAAAGCTGAATTTTTTTTTTTTTTTGAGATGGAGTTTCACTCTTGTTGCCCAGGCTGGAGTGCAATGGCATGATCTCTGCTCACTGCAACCTCAGCCTCCCAGGTCAAGCGATTCTCCTACGTCAGCCTCCCAAGTAGCTGGGATTACAGGCATGCACCACCATGCCGGGCTAATTTTTTTGTGTTTTTAGTAGAGACGGGGTTTCACCACGCTGTCCAGGCTGGTCTCGAACTCCTGATCTCAGGTGATCCGCCTACCTCGGCCTCCCAAAGTGCTAGGATTACAGGCGTGAGCCACAGCGCCTGGCCAAAAGCTAAATTAACAAAACTCAAATTTGCGACTGGTTCAGTCTCCCTCTGTCGCCCAGAGTGCAGTGGCGTGATCTCACCTCACCGCAACCCCTGCCTCCCGGGAGTCTTGCCTCAGACTCCCAAGCAGTTGGGATCACAGGTGCCCAAAACCACACCCAGCTATTTTTTTTATTTTTTTAGTATTTTTTTTGGTTTTTTGAGACAAAGTCTCACTCTGTCACCCAGGCTGGAGTACACTGGCACGATCTCAGCTCACTGCAAGCTCCGCCTCCCGGGTTCACGCCATTCTCCTGCCTCAGCCTCCCGAGTAGCTGGGACTACAGGCGCCTGCCACCTCGCCCAGCTAGTTTTTTGTATTTTTTAGTAGAGACGGGGTTTCACCGTGTTAGCCAGGATAGTCTCGATCTCCTGACCTCGTGATCCACCCGTCTCGGCCTCCCAAAGTGCTGGGATTACAGGCTTGAGCCACCGCGCCCGGCCTAATTTTTTATATTTTCAGTAGAGACGGGGTTTCACCGTGTTAGCCGGGGTGGTCTTGATCTCCTGACCTCGTGATCTGCCCACCTCGGCCTCCCAAAGTGCTGGGATTACAGATGTGAGCCACCGCGCGCGGCCCTTTTTTAGCATTTTTAGTAGAGACGGGATTTCACCATGCTGGCCTCAAACTGCTGACCTCAAGTGATCTGCCCGCCTCTACCTACCAATGTGCTGGGATTACAGGCAAGAGCCACCCACGCCCAGCCTGCCACTCCATGTGTAAACCCGTATTTCTTCATCTGACCCCAGCAATGCAAAATTGAAAAGAAAATGAACCCGAATTTCTCCACACATACAAGTCTATCTTAACAACTATGCTGTGCATTAAATTCATCATTTCCTTCCTGCTTTTAATCACAAGATGTAGGACAGAATTTTATTAGAAAGACTAATAAGAGGCCGGGCGCGGTGGCTCAAGCCTGTAATCCCAGCACTTTTGGGAGGCCGAGACGGGCGGATCACGAGGTCAGGAGATCGAGACCATCCTGGCTAACACGGTGAAACCCCGTCTCTACTAAGAAATACAAAAAACTAGCCGGGCGAGGTGGCAGGCGCCTGTAGTCCCAGCTACTCGGGAGGCTGAGGCCGGAGAATGGCTAAACCCGGGAGGCGGAGCTTGCAGTGAGCTGAGATCCGGCCACTGCACTCCAGCCTGGGCTACAGAGCGAGACTCCGTCTCAAAAAAAAAAAAAAAAAAAGAAAGACTAATAAGATAGTACACATTTCAAGTGGATAAACGAAGCACCTAGATGCCCCTCACACATTTATAAATCTGCTATGCCTAAAAGATCATGGCCTCCTTACTTGTCCCTCTAGAATCAGGAGCCTGATGACCACTTTAGAGCCCTTCAGATGTCTAGCAAAAAGCACCAATAAACTACTTTTTCTATAAAATACTGTAAATTTTATTTATTTTTGAGACAGAGTCTTGCTCTGTTGCCCTGGCTGGAGTGCAGTGATGCAATCATGGCTCACTACAGCCTCAAACTCCTGGGCTCAAGTGATCCTCCTTCCTCAGCCTCCAGAGTAGCTAGAACAGGTGTGTGCCACCATGCCCAGCTAATTTTTTTTTTTTTTTTTAGAGATGGGGTCTTACTACACTGCCCAGGCTAGTCTTAAACTCCTGGGCCCAAGCAATCCTCCTGCCTCGGCCTCCCAAAGTGTTGGGATTGCAAGCATGAGCCACCACACCAGGCCAAAATATGGTAGTTTTTTTTGGGGGGCGGTGGGGAGATGGAGTTTAGCTCTTGTTTCCCAGGCTAGAGCACAATCTCGGCTCACCGCAACCTCTGCCTTTGGGGTTCAAGTGATTCTCCTACCTCAGCCTCCCAAGTAGCTGGGATTATAGGCATGTGACACCATGCCTGGCTAATTCTGTACTTTTAATAGAGATGAGGTTTCTCCATGTTGGTCAGGCTGGTCTTGACCTCAGGTGATCTGCCCACCTTAGCCTCCCAAAGTGCTGGGATTACGGGCGTGAGCCACTATGCCCGGACTAATAGTTCAACTATTAAATTGTGGGGAAGAGAGGAGTCACTGACAAGTATAACTCCATTTCTTATTAATCTGTACACATTGGAAGGTAAAATAGCAACTAACCCTACTTTAACTATATATACCTCCAAGAAGATTGTACCGACGAGCCATTCTTCCACTGCTAAAAGGAGTAAGTTCTCATAGAGCCGCCTAACAATGCCTCAGATCCTAGATCACATATAAGATCCCTACGAGTTCTTAACAAATTTAAGGAAAACAATGTTTGTTAGACTTTATTTTATATTTGAGATTCATCAGCTCAGGATTCTCTCAACCATTAATATATATATCTTCAAAGAAAAATTTCTCCTTGCCCATAATCTTTTCACCTATTTTAGGCCAGCTGCAGTGGCTCACACCTGTAATCCCAGCACTTTGGGAAGAGGCAGGGGCAGATCACTTGAGCTCAGGAGTTCAAGAACAGCCTGGGCAACATGGTAAAACCCAGCTCTACAAAAAATATGAATAACTAGCCGGGCATGGTGGTGCATGCCTGTGATCCCAGCTACTCATGAGGCTGAGATGGGAGGATCACTTGAGCCCAGAAAGTGGAGGCTGGAGTGGGCCAAAATCATGCCACTGCACTCCAGCCTGGGCAACAGAGTGAGACCCTATCAAAAAAAAATGTAAGTATAAATCCCAGATAATATATGACTATCTGCTCCAACCAGTTTTGTCATCCTTTTATAATGCTAAAGTTTACATTCACTCAATATTCACAAACGCTACCAACTCTTTCAAATTCAACTCTAGTTTGAATCCATTCTCATCATTCTGCCCAAGATTCCCACTTGTTACAGAGGAATCAGAAAGTGACTCTTTTACACCGCCAATTGTCACAGGGAAGACAGAAGTGATTTCAAGAGTTGGTGACGATATATTGACTCTTGAAAATAACCACAAAACCCCAGCGAAGCCAAGTTAACCCAACAGAGGAATTTCGATTTTTCTCTTCCATATTATAGCCTTAATCTTCTGCTTTAATTTCTATGGTTTTATCACTTCCATTACCCCTCTGCATCTCTTTTGACTCATTATTCACCTCTTTCTGCATTGTGTACTGTTTCTGCTTTCCTTTCAAAGTTCATATTTCTGTCCTCTACTAATGTTCTCACATACCTTCACATTAGGATTCAAGTATCAGAACCAATTATACTTCTATAAAGTCTTGAACTGTTAAGTGATACTGTATTCATTTACAGAGTTTTTAATAATGGTTCACTATATATAATACTTCTGTTCTAATTCCTCCTTCCCTAAAAATCTTAAGAATGTTAAGTGAGTTACCTTTTTAACACTTTCTTCTTCCTCTTGGCGTTTCTCATAGTGTGAGAAGTCATCAAAAATGGAAGTGGTGTGCTTGTAGCTGGCTATAATTTTCAACACCTGCTTAGCTTTTTCCAGAGGCACTTCCTGAGTGTCCCTAGAGTTGGTCACTGGTTTGTTCTCGTTGTTCTCTAGGCGAATGTGTCGCAGTTGGCTATTGGGAACGTCCTTCACAAAAATCCACCTGACATCAAAACGACCCTTCCATTTGTCCTGGGACCACACACCTGCACATGTGTTGTAGTCCACAGCAGATTTCATTTCTGCAACGCCACAGAAGTGTCCACTGCCGTTGACACTGAAAAGTAAGTAAACGGGGCCTTTCCCGTTCATGGAACGATAAGCAGCATCCAGTCTCTTGTTACCATGCTCTGTGCTGCACCAAATATTATACTTAATGGAACGGTGAATATCGTCCTCAGAGTAGCTCTTAATGATGAAAACCCGGCCATGTTTCAGATTCCAGTCAAAATCTTTGGGGTTATAGTTATTAATGGACCGAAGCTTCTCCAACACTGGGTGGGGTTCTGAAGGAGTAGATCCAGAACCAGCCTGAGACTGTCCTACTCCATTACCATCCACCCCATTATGACCGAACCCACTGCCACGGTTCCGAGGTGCTACCCAGCGGGTTGGCTGAGCTGCCTGTTGCTGGACTGAAAGCTGGGCAGGCTGTGGTGGAGGTGGAGGCAATGGCTGTGTCTGTTGCCCTACTGATGCCTGAGCCACTGGTGGGCTATTGTTAGCCTGCTGACCTACAGGCTGAGGAGACCCCTGGGTTGGCTGACCTATATTCTGAACCAAAGCCTGTGAGGGGGCTTTTGCAACAGGACCCTTGTTATCCCAAGTTCCAATATCCATGTTATGCTTTATCGGGGGTGGCGGAAGACTTGACCCTGCAATGCCATTCTTCGTCTTCAGTTTAGGTTGCTGTTTTGCAGGCTTGCTAGCAATATCAGCCCAAGATGCTGGTTTTGGAGGAGCAATGGTAGCTGGAGGCAAACTATTGGAAGCCACGATGTTACTAGTAATGGACCCACTACCAACAGCAGAACCTACAACTTTTGGAACATTGCTTGCAACTTCTGTGCTACCCAACTTCAGTGCTGCCATCCCTTGGTCTATAGTATTCATGCCAGGAGCCTTATTGAGGGTCTCATTGGCAAAAGCTGACTGTCCATCAATCATGGCTCCACCTAAGGAGCTAGGTGCATAAGCATAATTGCTACTATATCCAGAGCTCTGAGTAGACTGTCCCTGAGAACTGTTATTTCCCCATGCTGAGAAGTCAATCCCACTGGGAAAGAAATTAAAACCATGTTGACCAAGAAATGGAGTGCTACCTAGGGCTCCTGGTTGCCCAAACATTGCATCTGGTAGGAAGTGGGGCTCTCCGTTGCTCAGTTGTCCATAAGAAGTTAAGTAGGGCATGGCTGTGTCACCCCCAGTAGACCAAGCAGCTTCACCCAAAGAATAGGAGAAGCCAATGGAGGGACTGTAGTAACTGGGTAAGTAGGAATCTGACATGGCAGTATATGCATTATTCTGTGGAAGAAAAAAAAAAGGCAAATCAAAACACAAAGAATTATTATCAGGCTCTTTCCTCCCCCTACCTAGCAACACAATTCAAATATACTATAAAAAGGAGTGTGCGGGCTGGGCATGGTGGCTCACACCTGTAATCCCTACACTTTGGGAGGCGGAGGCGGGCAGATCACCTGAGGTCAGGAGTTCAAGACCAACCTGGCCAACGTGACGAAACCCTGTCTACTTGGGAGGCCTGAGGCAGGAGAATCACTTGAACCCGGGAGGCGGAGGTTGCAGTGAGCTGAGATTGCACCACTGCACTCCAGCCTGTGGGCAACAAGGGTGAAACTCCATCTCAAAAAAAAAAGTGTGTGCAGCACATCAGATGATTTCCTATAAACACAAGGGCATTTTTTATATCATAAGAAATTCTGGTGTAGTAATTGAAACATTTAAACATTTAAAGTTAAGCTGATACAGTGAATATGGGCCTTAACTTTAGCACTACAACTAAGAGAAAACTTAGCATTTCACAAACTAAGTCCTGAATATTGAGGTAATCCTTTTAGCAACTACCTACGCGAACCAGGTAATAATAAAATAGTAACAAAAAGAAATGGAAATGTCAAGTTCTAGCCCAAATGTCTGTAGTCATTTCTCAATCATAAACCCAAAAGCAAGATTCACTACCAGTTTATAGTGCTAGCCTCTTGGCAAACTATCTGGGAATATCAACAGATTCCACTACTTAGTTATAACCTGAAAAGGAAATGCACAGTGGTTTCCGGAGGATGTAAAATGAGAAAAATGGCTGGGTGCAGTGGCTCCCGCCTGTAATCCCAGAACTTTGGGAGACAGAGAGGGGTGGATGACTTGAGGTCAGTTCGAGACCAGCCTGGCCATCATGACAAAACCCAGTCTCTACTAAAAATACAAAAAATTAGCCAGGCATGGTGGCACACACTTATAGTCCCAGCTACTCAGGAGGCTGAGGCAGTAGAATCTCTTGAATCCAGGAGGCAGAGGTTGCAGTGAGCCCAGATGGCACCACTGCACTCCAGCCTGGGCAACAGAGCCAGACTGTCTAAAAAATAAATAAATAAAAACAGGCCGGGTACGGTGGCTTACGCCTCTAATTCCAGCACTCTGGGAGGCTGAGATGGGCAAATCACTTGAGGCCAGGAGTTGGAGACCAGCCTGGCCAACATGATGAAACCCCGTCTCTACTAAAAATACAAAAATTAGCCGGGCATGGCAGCACCCGCCTGTAATCCCAGCTACTCGGGAGGCTAAGGTGGGAGAATTGCTTGAGCCCAGGAGATGGAGGTTGCAGTGAGCCAGAATGCACCACTGCACTGCAGCCTGGGCGACAGAGCAAGACTCCGTCTCAAAAAATAAATAAATACAAACATACATACATACATACATAAATACATAAAAACAAAAGTGAAGTCTTTTCACACATACCCTTTTCACATTTAAAAGTTCTCACAAAGGTAAGGTTAAAAATTTTAGGTCAGGCGTGGTGGCTCACACCTGTAATCCCAGCATTTTGGGAGGCCAAGGCAGGCGGATGATGAGGTCAGGAGATCAAGACCATCCTGGCTAACATGGTGAAACCCCGTCTCTACTAAAAATACAAAAAATTAGCCGGGCATGGTGACGTGTGCCTGTAGTCCCAGCTACTCGGGAGGTTGAGGCAGGAGAATGGCGTGAACCCAGGAAGCGGAGCTTGCAATGAGCTGAGACCGTGCCACTGCACTCCAGCCTGGGCAACAGAGCAAGACTCCGCCTCAAAAAAAAATATTTTTAACAGACCCAAATCCATGTGTGTAAGAAATTCAGCCTATAATCAATGGACTAAACTTGAAGTATTATTCCAAAATAGGGTAATGAAAAGTTGGCAAAAAAGTAGATGACTTACTCTAGACAATAAACTAGATTCTCAGGTTACCCTTCCTCATCTACTCATCTAAGATTATTATATTATTACCCAAATTTTTTTAAACAAAGACATTTAAGCTTTGGCTTACCTGAGAAAGAAAAATCAAATGCACTTAATATCACAGGTTATGCGAACATACAGTTGAATGTCTACACCTGAACTGGCAGGCTCCCACATGCTCAAGCTCAAAAATCTGAATTACACAATGTTTTACAAGAACTACCTAGAATTATGTTTCTAAATGCTCCCACTCTCCCTGTTATAATGATTATGTAAGCAAACTACTTCAATAGCAGGAACCTATTAATAGTTCATTCCTCTACTTCCTTCCCTACTTTTCCTGATTAACTGGTTGTGTTTTGTGAAAACTTTTTTCCAATCACTTGCTCAAGTGGTTTCTATACTTTTAATGTTAAAAATTTTACACAGGGATTCTACAAGTTTTATGTGATAATCAGATCCATATATGCGCATGCAATTATTCAGGACTACTAACTGTATTTCATACAGCATATCTTCAGAACTTATAAACTTCTTGACCTTTTAGGGCATTTTGGAAGACATATTGCCAATTTTCCTTTTGGCCTATTAATCTGGGGAGTTATATTAGTTACAACTATGTAACTATGTCTTTGGGATCAGAGATAATAACACAAAAGAACTGCTGAATCAAACAAGTTTCTACATGCACAGGTCATATTAGTATTTGAATCTACATACAACTTTACACTAAAAGATTACACCGCAAAAACCTCCAACATTACTGATCTTCGTTTGTGCTAAACAGTATTTTAACTTTCACTCCATTTTATAAATCCTATACCTCCCCCTTCAGTGAAAAATAAAGTTAGTCTCCACAGATGTAGATGTAGCTCAACTCAAAAATTTCCTGACTCAGCCGAGCATGGCGGCGTACACCTGTAATCCCAACACTTCTGAGAGGTCGAGGAAGGCAGACCTCTTGAGCTTAGGAATTCAAGACCAGATTGGGCAACATAGTGAAACCCCCGTCTCTACAAAAAACAAAAAATTAGCCGGGCATGGTGGTCCCAGCTACTTGGGAGGCGGGCAAGATCAGCTGGTAGGCTGAGGTTGCAGTGAGCCGAGATTGCACCACTGCACTCCAGCCTGGGTGACAAGAGTAACACTACGTCTCAAAAAAAATTTTTTTCCTAACTCCAAAATAGTTCTGATAATCTAAGAACCCATAAACTAGAGAAAAGAAAGAGATCCACTCCTCCAGCACTGAATGAAGTTCAGGTGACTATTTTTTAGAGAACAGGTCTTGTTCTGTCACCCAGGCTGGAGTGCAGTGGCTTTTCACAGGTATGGTCGTAGATAGCTCGCTGTAGCTTCAAACTTCTGGGCTCAAGAGATCTTCCCGCCTCCAGGTGATTTTATATTAGAACTTTCCCTATCACACTAATCCAAAGTTTTCTGGGGTGAAAATTCAGAATATTTAACACTTGCAAGAATTCCTAAATTCTGCACTGCTACTACATTCTTGGTAAGGAGGAAGATAATTATTCATGCATATGTTACTGCCAGTAATCAGTATTACGTTCTCGATACAGTATGTTTGCTGACATTACAAAGATGGGAATCTCAACAGCCTCGGACATTTTCAGTAACTGTTCTGTAACACATTAATAGGTATAAAGGAGGTGAACTCTCAGAGCATGAGATTTCCTGATAGAGGGCAGAGAAAAAATACAGGTATTAAGAAAGTGAATCCTCAGCTAGGCGTGGTGGCTCACGCCTGTAATCCCAGCAGTTTGGGAGGCCAGGCAGGTGGATCACCTGAGGTCAGGAGTTCAAGACCAACATGAAACCCCGTCTCTACTTAAAAAAAAAAAAAAAAAAAAACACCAGGAAAACTAGCTGGGAGCGGTGGTGCACACCTGTAACCCCAGCTACTCAGGAGGCTGAGACAGGAGAATCGCTTGAACCCGAGAAGCGGAGGTTGGAGTGAGCCAAGATTGCGCCACTACACCCCAGCGTGGGCGACAGAGCGAGACTCAGTCTCGAAAAAGAAAAAAGAAAGTCAATCCTCAGAAAATGGGATGTATTGGTAGAAGGCAGAAAAAGAATATACTACATACACCCTTCGATCAGATATGTAAATAGTTAACTACTCACGGGCCTTGCCTGTGGACTCAAGTAAGGTTCAAAATCATCATCGTTTAATCCGTCCTTTTGATGTACAGATCCATTTTGTACTAAAGAAAAAAAAACTCAATTAGGAGTGTCCGAATCCTATAATCTTCCTCTCAAATTAGTCCATATATGCTAACTAGAGAAAAACCTTACTAGTTAACAAAGCATGTAAGATTGAACTTCAAAAGGGTAAGAGATGAGAGTGAATGCTGAAGCGATAGTCGCCAGTGAAAATGTCCCCCTCCACCCAGAGCAAGTTGATCTAAAAAGGTCATTTTATTGGCTCCTCTGGATTTCCATTCCCTCCCGCTTCCCCTCCCCCATCACATGAGAGTACTTCCAGAGAGTGATCCACGAGGATGAAAAACAAAGGCCTTTTAAGACCTACAGGAAACTAAGGACCTGGAGCGTTTCAAAACCCAATCCACCCCCAACCTTAATGAATTACTCCTTGTTAGCGAAAAAGCTGTTCGCCAGCTGCAAGAACCGACCGAAAGGGTCAAATACTTCAGTGTGCGGCACCTGCGAACTAAGCGGCTTCCGAAAGGTCCTCCGCCCGGGGCGCTTCCCGGAGACCCCGCCCCCACCGCCCCGCGTCCCCCTCCCGGCCCAGGGCCACCGGCGGAGCGGGGCTTACCTTTGTTTCCTTGACCTTTTGGTCTCTGCAGGGGAAGGAAACGTCGCCGAGCAGCAAGTTGTCCAAAGGAGAAATGGAAAAGGAAGAACAAATTAAGGCAGGGCCCGAAGGGAGAATAAAGGAGCAGGCCCGAGGGGAGGCGTCAGGAATGGTAGTGAGGAAGAGGCTGAAAATGGGAGGCGGGGGAGAGCGCCAGGCCCGCGGGGCAGGGAAGAAAACGCGGCAGACGCGCCAGTTGCAACGCGAGGAACCCAGGGCTTTAAGGAAGGGGAAGGAAACAAGGAAGGAAAACGAGGCCCGCTTAGAGAAGGGAACGCGGCGCGGCCCGGCCCGTGGGCTCCAAGGCCCGAGGAGAAGCGGGAAGAGCAGGCTAAGGGCGAGGCGCCGGGCGCGGCCGGCCTGAGAGGCCCGAAACCCGGCCCGCGAGAGGCGCCGCCTCGGCTCGGCCTGCCCGGGGGCGGCTGGCCCGGGCCTAGTCGGGCTCCTTCTCGCCTCACACAATGGCCGAGGCATGCGGGCCGGGCCTGTACCTGCTCCAAGAGGCTGCTGGCCGACATGGCTCTCGGATCCTTGCGGGCGGCGACGGCGGCGAACTCTCCTCAGCGCGGCGGCGGTGGCAGATGAGCCCCGGCTGCGGGAGCAGGCGGCGGCTTTTGTCCCTGACACTCGGGGGCCTCGGCGGACGCAGCGGAGACACAGCGCGCGGCTCAGGCTCCGGCTCCGACTCGGCGACGCTCTAGCCCAAGAGCTCAACGCCCGTCTCTATGCTTTTACGCGCGCGCCCGCCCCTCACCGCCGAAAGCAGAGCGCCGAACAGCGGAGGCGGACGGCGCGCGCGGCGCGAGCGCTGACTCTCACATTCACTCACCCACGCGGAAGGGGCCTGGCGCGAAGCACCCAGGGAAGGGAGAGGCCGGCCGCGGCGCCCTCTGGCGGATTGGAGGAGCGGAAGCTGTGCTCACGGCCTCCCCGCCCCCACCGCCCCGGGATTAAGGCCTAGGGGGTTGGGGACGACCAGGGTCGCACCACGAGGTTTTTGACTAACACCTGGAAAGACTAGCTTTGGCTTCAGAAAAACGACAAAAGCCGGTTTCTCAGTGAGGGAGGGGCCTCCAAAGCCCGCGAGACCTTAAAATGAACCTGCCTCCCAGCTGCAAGTGATACCCCACCCCCATCTGGGAGGTAACCCGACCCCTGGGGAGTCACACCGCCCTCAGGGAAACTTCTTGGGGGCCCTGTCCGGGAGTGACTCGCCCCCGTCCCCCGCGAGGGGCTTGGTCATCCTCCTCTGTTAGCAGACTACAGAAAGAGTACCAGAGAGCAAAACGCTCACTGAAAGAATCCAGTCTCCTGCAAAAGACGTTCACTCCTTAGCATTGCAGGAAGGAGAATCTACAATTTATTTTCGGGGAAATCGCTGGACCCCAAGATAATCTGTTCAACTGTGGACTTTATTTCCAAGAAAAATACACCTCACGCATCTACACAAAACTTTCAAGGAGTCCGGAGAACCTATGAATCGTAAGGACCTTAGGGAAGCAAGGAAATTAACATTATTGAAATACCAGCTGTGGGTCAGGCTTTTTTAGGTATTTTCAAACACATTAAAGTCTTTCGACAACTTCAAAATCGCTATCAGTCTTTCGGTTTTTTACGACTGGAAAAACAGAAAGGTTAAGTAATGTGCCCAAGTTTACAAAGCTGTTAAATAGCCAGGTCTATCTGACACTAACATAATGGTATCTCTCTACCCCTATGAGAGACTCTATGTTAGGGAACCAGAATCTAGGGGAGATGCAAAGGATGGGCAAAAATATTTTCAATCAGAAGCAAAGCCAACTCATACAGGAATACCTGATACTAGGAAACCCCATATAATAGCTTTTGTTATTGCAAGTATGTCGTGGTAAACAGGTAACTAATGCACTAATTGTCAACCTCATACTATCCACACGCTGGATGGATATAGGAGGCTTGGGTGGTCTCCGTAGTAAAATAAATAACATGGCATCTTGGATTTAACATAATAATTTGGTCAAAGTGCTCAAAACACTTTTTTTCCCCGCTCATAATCACATTTATGGTAGGAATGAATAAGGTCAGGCGCCAAAGGTGAAGGACTTTTAATGGAGACAGTAAAATGTCAAGTCTGGGAGCACAGATTCCATCAAGGGAATAGAATAAACCTAGTAATACTTCTTTTTAAAAATACTCGGCCATGGCAGGTGTAGTGGCTCACGCCTGTAATCTCAGCACTTTGGGAGACCAAGGCGGGTGGATCATGAGGTCAGAAGATCGAGACCATCCTGGCCAACATGGTGAAACCCCAACTCTACTAAAAATACAAAAATTAGCCAGGCGTGGTGGCATGTGCCTGTAGTCCCAGCTAATCGGAGGCTGAGGCAGGAGAATCGCTTGAACCTGGGAGGCGGAGGTTGCAGTGAGCCAAGACCGGGCCACTGTACTCCAGCCTGGGGAACAAAGCGAGACTCTGTCTTAAAAAAAAAAAAAAAAAAAAAAAAAAAGGCCAGGCGCGGTAGCTCACACCTGTAATCCCAGCACTTTGGGAGGCCGAGGTGGGTGGATCACGAGGTCAGGAGATCAAGACCATCCTGGCTAACACGGTGAAACTCCGTCTCTACTAAAAATACAAAAAATTAGCCAGGGGTGGTGGCGGGAGCCTGTAGTCCCAGCTACTCGGGAGGCTGAGGCAGGAGAATGAACCTGGGAGGCGGAGCTTGCAGTGAGCCGAGATCGCGCCACTGCATTCCAGCCTGGGTGACAGAGCAAGACTCCGTCTCAAAAAAAAAAAAAGATAATCAGCCACTTAGCTCCATGGCCCAGATTTATGTATAAACTGTAAGCAGTTGCCTATACTTACCCTTGGAGGCAACATGGCATTGTAAAAACAACATTAGATGAGAAGTCATATGCTGGGAGACAAAGGGTCTAAATACTGGTTTCCCCACCCAGATATGCAATACTGGGTAAACGACTAAACCTTTCTTAGATTCCCTCATTTGATAAAGGGGATAATGGATAATGATACCTACCCAACAGGTTTGTCTTTAAGATAAACTTAACAAACAAACAAAAAAAAAAACAGCCGGGTGTGGTGGCTCACACCTGTAATCCCAGTATTTTGGGAGGCTGAGGCGGGCAGATCACCTGAGGTCAGGAATTCAAGACCAGCCTGACCAACACGGTGAAACCCCGTCTGTGCTAAAAATACAAAAATTAGCTGAGCATGGTGGCGGGCCCCTGTAATCCCAGCTACTCGGGAGGCTGAGGCAGGAGAATCACTTGAACACAGGAGGCGGAGCTTGCAGTGAGCGGAGATTGCGCAATTGCACTCCAGCCTGGGTGATAGAGCAAGACTCTGCCTGAAAAAAATAAACAAAACAAGTAAAATTAATTTTTTTTTTAAAAGCTGACATTAAAGCATGCGTGGCACAGTGTAAGTTCATTTCCTATAATCCCATTAAGTGATTTAAGTAAAAATTATTTCCCTCCAATAATATCTTTATGGTACCAGGGGTTTTGATTAGTTCCTTTGGGATGACTTTCTGTTTGCCAGAAGTTCCCAGTTAAAATGCAAATTACCCTTGAGAAAAGGGTAATCTCTAAACCTGGATTAGTTTACCATGATGGCTTTTAACAGGCCCCTAAAGAAACAGAACCCAGAAGACTGATATATTTAATCACTGGAAAGAGAGAGGGGAAGTTGGAATATGTGGTGTCATTTCATGGTTTGAAGAAAATAATACTATACTGGAAATGTTTAGGTTCTAGTTTCAGCTCTGCCACTGGGTAAATGAAGCATTCAATCTCTCTTTCAACAAATATTTATTGAGGGCCAGGCAGTGTGCTGGGGAGAAAGTTCATTTCTCCTTGAAGCAGACTAGCCAGGGAAACTGAGACTATGCAAATAGCTTTCAAATTACAGTTGTGGAAAGTGCAATGAGGAAGTACAGACAGGTATAACCTCCTCAGAGTAGCCTCCTCCCTGAGGAGATGAGCTTCAGCTAAAACATGAAGGATGAGGAGAAACTGGCCAGGCAAGGAGAGAAGGGAAACAAAAGAACAACATGTGCTGGCCAGGCACAGTGAATCAGGGCTGTAATCCCAGCACTTTCGGAGGCCAAGGTGGGCGAATAACCTGAGGTCAGGAATTCGAGACCAGCCTGGACAACATGGTGAAACCCCGTCTCCACTAAAAATACAAAAAAAATTAACTGGGCCTGGTGGCAGACACCTGCAATCCCAGCTACTTGGGAGGCTGAGGCAGGAGAATTGCTTGAACCCGGGAGGCAGGGGTTGCAGTGAGTTGAGATCGCGCCGTTGCACTCCAGCCTGGGGGACAAGAGCAAGACTTCCTCTCTCAAAAAAAAAAAAAAAAAAAAAAACACAACATGTGCAAGGGCCCTGAGCAAGGAAGGAACTTGACACTGGTGAGGAACTGAAGGAGGCCAGCATGATGGTGCACCATGAGAGAGAGGGTGGCAGTAGATAATACTGGGGAACTGGGCAGAAAGGAGAAAAATAAGTTGGGTGTGG
Organism: Macaca nemestrina; assembly: GCF_043159975.1. Classification (NCBI taxonomy): domain Eukaryota; kingdom Metazoa; phylum Chordata; class Mammalia; order Primates; family Cercopithecidae; genus Macaca; species Macaca nemestrina. The sequence continues at coordinate 205,256,286 of NC_092125.1, forward strand.
TGGCATGCACCTGTAGTCTCAGCTACTCGAGAGGCTGAGGCAGGAGGATTGCTTGAACCTGGGAGGCTGAGGTTGCAGTGAGCCAAGATCACACCACTGCACTCCAGCCTGGGGAACACAGCGAGACTGTCTCAGAAAAAATTTTTTAAAAGGCCAGGCGCAGTGGCTCACGCCTGTAATCCCAGCACTTTGGGAGGCCAAGGCGGGCAAATCACGAGGTCTGGAGATCGAGACCATCCTAGCTAACACGGTGAAACCCCATCTCTACTAAAAATACAAAAAATTAGCTGGGCATGGTGGCAGGCACCTGTAATCCCAGTCACTCTGGAGGCTGAGGCAGGAGAATCACTTGAACATGGGAGGCAGAGCTTGCAGTAAACCAAGATCGCACCACTGCACTCTAGCCTGGGCAACAGAATGAGACTCTGTCTCAAAAAAAAAATAATAATTAATTAAATTAATAAATAATAATAATAAAGCGTTAATAGGAGTAGAGCAGACTCTGGTTTACATTTTAAGAAGTTTACGGCCGGGCGCAGTGGCTCAAGCCTGTAATCCCAGCACTTTGGGAGGCCGAGACAGGCGGATCACGAGGTCAGGAGATCGAGACCATCCTGGCTAACACGGTGAAACCCCGTCTCTACTAAAAAAAAAAATACAAAAAACTAGCCGGGCGAGGTGGCGGGCGCCTGTAGTCCCAGCTACTCGGGAGGCTGAGGCAGGAGAATGGCGTGAACCCAGAAGGTGGAGCTTGCAGTGAGCTGAGATCCGGCCACTGCACTCCAGCCTGGGCAACAGAGGGAGACTCCGTCTGAAAAAAAAAATAAATAAAAAATAAATAAATAAATAAATAAATAAAATAAAATAAAAAGAAGTTTACTCCAGTTGCAGTGTGGGAAGTAGATTTAAGGAGAAGAGTGTAATTTAGGAGTTACAAAAGTATTGCAGTAAATTCAGGCCAAAATAATAATAATAATAATAGTGGCAGGCTCTAATGTAGTGGCAAGGAAGACAGTGAGAAGTGGACAAAATTGTGTCCAGATGCAGTGGCTCACACCCCTAATCCCAACACTGGGAAGCCAAGGTGGGAGGATCATTTGAAGCCAGTAGTTTGAGACTAGCCTGGGCAATATAGGGAGCCTTCCGTCTGTAGAAAAAATAAGTAAATAAGCTAGTTGGGGTGGCTCACGCCTGTAATCCCAGCACTTTGGGAGGCTGAGGCCGGCGGGTCGCAAGGTCAAGAGATGGAGACCATCCTAGCCAACATGGTGAAACCCCATCTCTACTAAAAATACAAAAATTATCTAGGCGTGGTGGTATGCGCCTGTAGTCCCAGTGACTCGGGAGGCTGAGGCAGGAGAATCACTTGAACCTGGAAGGCAAAGGTTCCAGTGAGCTGAGATCGCACCACTGCACTTCAGCCTAGCGACAGAGCAAGACTCCGTCTCAAAACAAAGTACATAAATAAATAAAAGAAGTAGACAAAATTGAGAAGGTAAAATGAGGAGTCTCGGTGGTTGATTGGATTGGGAGGGAGGACCCTGAAGGAGAAGTTGGTATCAAAGATGATAACTGGTTTGATTTGAGCATTTGGTCAGGGGACGTATGGGTTTTCTGGTGTGGGGAATGCTGGAGGAGATTTGCTGGGGAGCAGGGAGGTCATAAATTTATCTTTGGACATGCTGGGTTTCAGGAAAACATAAAATATCAGATCAAAATGTTCTGTAGAGGCCGGGCATGGTGGCTCATGCCTGTAAACCCGGCACTTTGGGAGGCCAAGATGGGAGGGTCGCTTGAGCCTGGAAGTTCAACACCAGCCTGGGTAACATAGCAAGACCCTGTCTCTACAAAAAAAAAAAAAAATTAAATAAGATAAAAAATTAGCCAGATGGCTGGGCGTGGTGGCTCAAGCCTATAATCCCAGCACTTTGGGAGGACGAGGCGGGCAGATCACAAGGTCAGGAGTTCGAGACCAGCCTGGCCAATATGGTGAAACCCGGTCTCCACTGAAAAAAAATAATAATAATACAAAAATTAGCCGGGGGTGGTGGCGGACGCCTATAGTCCCAGCTACTCAGGCGGCTGAGGCAGGAGAATCGCTTGAACCCGGGAAGTGGAGGTTGTAGTGAGCCAAGATCGGGCCACTGCATTCCAGCCTGAGAGACAGAGCGAGACTCTGTCTCAAAAAAAAAAAAAAAATTAGCCAGATGTAGTGGCACACACCTATAGTCTCGCCTACGCTGGAGGCCGAGGTGTGAGGATCGCTTGAGCCGGGAGGTCAAGGCTGCAGTGAGCTATGGTCATCCTACTGCACTCCAGTCTGGGCAACAGAGAGAGATGCTGTTTCAAAAAACAACAAAGAAATGTACAATAGACAGTTAAACAGTTTAGGGCTCAGAGTGAAAAACAAGGCTGGGAATCCAAATCGTAGAGGCTTTGGTATACCGATGTTAAAGTCAAAGGAGTCCTTGAAATTTCTTCAGAAGAAAGGGAGAAGAATAAGACCCAGCACCAAACCAGAGAGATCGAAGGGAAACCAGGAGAGTAAATCCTTTCCTCACTCAGAGTCTATTTCCAAGACCGTAAAATAAGGAAGATGAGTTCCAAAAATAACCCCTTCTATTTCTACCATTTTAGGCCTCTGATGGAAACCAAAGAGATCGTTCTGGATATATGAAGGCTGTGGCAGGGGGTGGAATGAGAGAGAAACTACATAGGAAGGGGAAAGGGGAAATTTTACATATGCTTCAGAATTTTGCCATGGGTTGGACTGGGTCCTAGAGTTTCAATCACAAACTTTCCAGCCTTCCAAAGCTCTTCTCAGGAATAATAGACTTCATTGCCCAAGTCATTCCATTAATATATCAGGAATAGAAGAGACCACTGGTGAGAATTGTTTATATGTCTCACACAACTGACAATGTGAAAACACTTAAAAATTTCTGCTGGTTTTCTGTGGTGTACACAGTGTAGGACGCTTGTCCCTCTCTAGCCCTGTGTATTTCTCAAGCATTGATTGCCAGGCAACTCCAGTCACTCCAGTCACACTGAAGTCACACTGAACTTTTTAAAAGATTTATTATTAGCCAGGTGCAGTGACTTAGGCTTGTAATCCCAGCATTTTGGGAGGCCTAGGCGGGTGGATCATGAGGTCAGCAGTTCAAGATCAGCCTGGCCAACATGGTGAAACCCCGTCTTTACTAAAAATGCAAAAATTAACTGGGCATGGTACCACATGCCCGTAACCCCAGCTACTCGGGAGGCTGAGGCAGGAGAATTGCTTGAACTGGGACCCGGGAGGCAGAGGTTGCAGTGAGCCGAGATTGCACCACTGCACTCCAGCCTGGGCTACAAAGCGAGACTCCATCTTAAAAAAAAAAAAAATACATATATATATATATAAAATTAGTTTTTTGTGTGTATTTTTTGAGATAGGATTTTGCTCTGTCACTCAAGCTGGAGTGCAGTGACACAATCTCAGCTCACTGTAGCCTCGACCTCGTCCTCCTGGGGCCTCAGCCTCCTGAGCAGCTGGGACCACAGGCACAAACCACTATGCCTGGCCAATTATTTATTTATTTATTTTTTTTTTTGAGACGGAGTCTCACGCTGTTGCCCAGGCTGGAGTGCAGTGGCGCGATCTCCGCTCACTGCAAGCTCCGCCTCCTGGGTTCACGCCATTCTCCTGCCTCAGCCTCCTGAGTAGCTAGGACTACAGGCGCCTGCCACCGCGCCCGGCTAATTTTTTGTATTTTTAGTAGAGACGGGGTTTCACTGTGGTCTCGATCTCCTGACCTCGTGATCCGCCCGCCTCGGCCTCCCAAAGTGCTGGGATTACAGGCTTGAGCCACCGCGCCCGGCCAATTTTTTATTTTTTGTAGAGACAGGGTCTCTATATTGCCCAGGCTGGTGTCAAACTCCTGGCCTCAAGCAATCCTCCTGCCTTGGCCTGCCAAAGTGTTGGGATTATAAGCATGAGCCACCATACTCTGAACTCAAAAAAATTTTTTTTTTCCCCAGAGCCTGTAATTTTGCACATGCAGTTCTTTCTGCCTGAAATGACCTTGCCATCTTCCCTATCCAACTGCTATCTTCCTTCAAGATCCTGATCAGTGAAGCATTATTTCTGCCTCCAGGCAGAAAGAAGGTGCTGTTCTTTGTTCATCCATAATATTGGTCATATTTCCTTATGGTAACTTATTTTAGTGTATTAGAACCATCTGTTTACTTCAATATTTCCCTTTTATTGGTGGAGGGACATCTTGGACTCAGTTGAGAATCTAATTAAAGTAATGAATCTTCTCGCTGGAAACATAAACATACACCCAAATTTTTGCCTATGACCCATCTCATTGACTACTCTCTCCCCAAGCCCACCCACCACTAGGACACTAGGTGAAAAAAAAAACTAGTTCACATATTGCTAGGCCTGGCACGGTGGCTCACACCTGTAATCCCAGCACTTTGGAGGCTGAGGCTGAGGCGGGCGAATCATTTGAGACCAGCCTGGCCAACATGGTGAAACCCCGTCTCTACTAAAAATACAATAATTAGCTGGGTGTGGTGGCGCATGCCTGTAGTCCCAGCTACTCGGGAGACTGAGGCAGGAGAATCGCTTGAACCTGGGAGGCAGAGGTTGCAGTGAGCTGAGTCCATGCCACTGCACTCCAGCCTGGGCAACAGAGCAAGACTCTGTCTCAAACAAACAAACAAGCAATCTAGTTAACATATGGCCCCTCTAATAAATCTACAACTGCTTAAAGGACAAAGAGGCCAGGTGCGGTGGCTCACGCCTATAATCCCAGCACTTTGGGAGGCTGAGGTGGGCAGATTACCTGAGGTCAATAATTCGAGATCAGCCTGGCCAACATGGTGAAACCCCATCTCTACTAAAAATACAAAAATTAGCTGGGTGTGGTGGTGGGTGCCGGTAATCCCAGCTACTTGGGAGGCTGAGGCAGGAGAATTGCTTGAACCCAGGAGGCAGAAGTTGCAGCGAGCCGAGATCACGCCACTGCACTCCAGCCTGGGCAGCAGAGCGAGACTCCATATCAAAACAAAACAAAACAAAAAGACAAAAAACATTTTTTATTATAAATCTTTAAATCCAATGCTAAGTAAATGTTTGAATTAATCTGTTATCTCGTTCATTTTCTTTTTTTTTTTTTTTTTTGAGACGGAGTCTCCCTGTGTCTCCCAGGCTGGAGTGCAGTGGCGTGATCTCGGCTCACTGCAAGCTCCGCCTCCCGGGTTCACGCCATTCTCCCGCCTCAGCCTCCCAAGTAGCTGAGACTACAGGCGCCCGCCACCACGCCTGGCTAGTTTTTTGTATTTTTAGTAGAGACGGGGTTTCACCATGTTAGCCAGGATAGTCTCGATCTCCTGACCTCGTGATCCACCCGCCTCGGCCTCCCAAAGTGCTGGAATTACAGGCTTGAGCCAAGGCCAACATGGTGAAACCCCATCTCTACTAAAAAAATACAAAAAACTAGCCGGGTGAGGTGGCGGGCACCTGTAGTCCCAGCTACTCGGGAGGCTGAGGCAGGAGAATGGCGTAAACCCGGGAGGCGGAGCTTGCAGTGAGCTGAGATCCGGCCACTGCACTCCAGCCTGGGCGACAGAGCGAGACTCTGCCTCCAAAAAAAAAAAAAAAAAAAAAAGACTAAATACGTTCCCAAATAAAATATCGTGAGTATACAATGATTCATTGAAGGGTTCCTTTTAGGTATTAAGCTTCTCTAGTACTTTTAAAGACTGTTTAGCCAGGCTCAGTGTCTCACACCTGTAATCCTAGCACTTTGGGAGGCCAAGGTGGGTGGATCCCTAGAGGCCAGGAGTTTGAGACCAGCCTGATCAACATGACAAAACCCCATTTTTACTAAAAATACAAAATATTAGCCGACGATAGTGGTAATCCCAGCTACTCAGAAGGCAGAGGCAGGAGAATCGCTTGAACCTGGGAGGCAGAGGTTGCAGTGAGCCGAGATCGTGCCACTGCACTCCAGCCTGGGCAACAGAGCAAGACTCCGTCTCAAAAAAAAAAAAAATAGGGGATACCAAAATAAATATGTCTGCATATCTGCTTTTGTAATAGGAAGTGGCAGGGTCTGTGAAGATGTCATGTCTTAAGACATGTGTCAGTTCCAGTCAAGTGTTACTATGAGGAAATATGAACCCACTGTTGTCAAGCCTTCTGGTGGTAATTTTTTTTTGTTTTTGTTTTTCTTTTTTCTTCTTTTTTTTGAAACGGAGTCTCGCTCTGTCACCCAGGCTGGAGTGCAGTGCAACGGCGCGATCTCGGCTCACTACAACCTCCACCTCCTAGTTTCAAGCGATTTTCCTGCCTTAGCCTCCCAAGTAGCTAGGATTACAGTTGCGCACCACCACACCTGGCTAATTTTGGTATTTTTAGTAGAGACAGGGTTTCACCATGTTGGTCAGGCTGGTCTTGAACTCCTGACCTCGTGATCCACCCACCTCGGCCTCCCAAAGTGCTGGGATTATAGGTGTGAGCCACCGCACCCGGCCATTTTGTTTTGTTTTTGAGATAGGGTCTCACTCTGTCACCCAGACTGGAGTGTGGTGGTACAATCATGACTTACTGCAGTCTGGACCTCCTGGGCTCAAGTGATCCTCCCACCTCAGCCTTCTGAGTAGATGGGACTACAGGCACGCCATCACCACATCCAGCTAATTTTTGTATTTTTTTTTTGTAGTGATGGTGTTTCACCATGTTGCCCAGGCTGGTCTCAAACTTACGGCCTCAAGCAATGGTACCAACTGGGCCTCTCAAAGTGCTGGGATTACAGGCATGAGCCCCCACACCCGGTCCCAGGAACATTCACAGAGGCATTATTATAGTAGTCCGAACTGGAAACTACCCACCGTTAGTAGGAAGGATCATTTGTGGCAAAGTCACATGTTCTATGTAGCAGTGAGAAGGAACTAACTACAACTTCAAACAACATTATGGATTAATCTCAACAATAATGTTGAGTGAAGAAAGCCAGTCATAAAGAGCTCAAAAAGAGGCAAAAGCAAGATATAGTTTTAAAGAGGTAGGTAGTGGTTACCCTTGCAGGTGCGGTGCTGGTAATTTATTTTTTCTGCTCTAGAAGCTGGTTTCATGGGTGTTGACTAGCCTTATCAAGTTGTACAGTTATGATTTGTATTCATTCGTGTATACATGTTCAATAAAAAATAAAAACACAACAAAAATGTAGGTCAGGCTGGGCGCGGTGGTTCATGCCTGTAATCCCAGCACTTTGGGAGGCCAAGGCGGGTGGATCACCTGAGATCGGGAGTTCCAGACCAGCGTGACCAACATGGAGAAACCCTGTCTCTACTAAAATATAGAAAATCGGCCAAGCTTAGTGGTGTATGCCTGTAATCCCAGCTACTTGGGAGGCTGAGGCAGGAGAATGGCTTGAACCCAGGAGGCGGAGGTTGCGGTGAGCCATGATCGCGCCATTGCACACCAGCCTGGCCAACAAGAGAGAAACTCCATCTTAAAAAAAAATGTTGTAATCCCAGCACTTTGGGAGGCTGAGACGGGCGGATCACAAGGTCAGAGGATCGAGACCATCCTGGCTAACACGGTGAAACCCCGTCTCTACTAAAAATACAGAAAAAGGCCGGGCGCGGTGGCTCAAGCCTGTAATCCCAGCACTTTGGGAGGCCGAGACGGGCGGATCACGAGGTCAGGAGATCGAGACCATCCTGGCTAACACGGTGAAACCCCGTCTCTACTAAAAAATACAAAAAACTAGCCGGGTGAGGTGGCGGGCGCCTGTAGTCCCAGCTACTCGGGAGGCTGAGGCAGGAGAATGGCGTAAACCTGGGAGGCGGAGCTTGTAGTGAGCTGAGATCCGGCCACTGCACCCCAGCCTGGGCGGCAGAGCAAGACTCCGTCTCAAAAAAAAAAAAAAAAAAAAAAAAAAAAAATACAGAAAAAAATTAGCCGGGCGCGGTGGCGGGCGCCTGTAGTCCCAGCTACTGGGGAGGCTGAGGCAGGAGAATGGCATGATCCCGGGAGGTGGAGCTTGCAGTGAGCCGAGATAGTGCCACTGCACTCCAGCCAGGGGGACAGAGCAAGACTCCGTCTCAAAAAAAAAAAAAAATGTAAGTCAGTCTTCAGGCTGAATCATGGCTGTGAGCATCCAGTTTACTTTATAATATATAGACATCTTTCTTTTTTTTTGAGGCGGAGTCTCGCTCTGTCGCCCAGGCTGGAGTGCAGTGACCGGATCTCGGCTCACTGCAAGCTCTGCCTCCTGGGTTTACGCCATTCTCCTGCCTCAGCCTCCCGAGTAGCTGGGACTACAGGCGCCCGCCACCGCGCCCGGCTAGTTTTTTTTTTTTTTTTTTTTTTTTTTTTTTTGTATTTTTTTAGTAGAGACGGGGTTTCACCGTGTTAGCCAGGATGGTCTCGATCTCCTGACCTCGTGATCCGCCCGTCTCGGCCTCCCAAAGTGCTGGGATTACAGGCTTGAGCCACCGCGCCTGACATGTATAGACATCTTTAAGAAAACATCAGAGGGCCGGGCGTGGTGACTCATGCCTGTAATCCCAGCACTTTAGGAGGCTGAGGCGGGCTGATCACTTGAGGCCAGAAGTTTGAGGCCATCCTGGCCAACATGGCGAAACCCTGTCTCTGCTAAAAATACAAAAAATTAGCCGGGCGTGGTGGGGTGTGTCTGTAGTCCCAGCTACTTGGGAGGCTGAGGCAGGAGAATCATTTGAACTCGGGAGGTGGAGGTTGCAGTGAGTAGAGATGGTGCCATTGCACTCCAGCCTCAGCAACAGAGCAAGACTACGTCTCACAAAGGAAAAAAAAGAAAAAGAAAAAGAAAATATCAGAGACTTTTATTTTTTAAGTAAACTTTGAGGCTGGGCGTGGTGGCTCACACCTGTAATCCCAGCACTTTGGGAGGCCTAGGCAGGTAGATCATGAGGTCAGGAGATCGAGACCATCCTGGCTAACACGGTGAAACCCCGTCTCTACTAAAAATACAAAAACAAAACTATCCGGGTGTGGTGGCTGGCACCTGTAGTCCTGGCTACTAGGGAGGCTGAGGCAGGAGAATGGCGTGAACCTGGAAGGCAGAGCTTGCAGTGAGATGAGATTGCGCCACTGCACTCCAGCCTGGGTGACAGAGTGAGACTCCATCTCAAAAAAAAAAAAAAAAGGAAACTTTGAAATCAGGTAAATTCCTTCTATGTGTGCTTTCTTTAGAGTATCTCCTACAAAGCCCAGTGAGGAAGCTCTCTCTGGGTCCTTACTCAGCCTCAGGTTTACCATTATATGCGATCCAAACCTATTGTTCATTCTTGTTCTCAAACTAGAAAAATAAATCCATGTGTTTATGTATTGTTACTCATACTGGGCTGAAGTAAGTTACCCAGGAAAACAAGGTATGTCTAAGCCTGGGGCCATGGACCAGGGGTAATCAATCAGGTGTAGAAGATAGTTTTTTAGAGTCTGTTTGTCTTAGGGGAACTTGCCTAATGTCACTATGTAAGCACATCGCAAAAGGGCTTCAATTCAGGTGACTAACGGTGTCAGCAAGGTTGTTGTAGTTAGTGAAGACTGCGGTCTATGAATGTATGCTCAGGTTTGGGTCCTGGGGGTGGCATTACTTTAGTTGGGAAGAGATGATCATCTCAAGAGTTGAAAGAGTTACTGCCATGGCAGGAAGGCAAAGTTACTAACATGACAGAATTTGGGAACTAAATCATGGTTCCCAAAAGAGCTAAAGAAGAAGGATGATGTAGGTGTCTGGATACGGGAGTCTGAGGCAAGTAGAACCTTCTAGAGGAAGTCAAATTGCCTAACTCAGGGCTAAGGTATTGCAGGACTTGGGAAGGAAACCTGGAAAGGGCTCAAATAGGGCTGCCTAAGAACAGAAATTCTAGGGACAAAGAGTCCAAATCTTTTTTTTTTGATACAGAGTTTCACTCTTATTACCCAGGCTGGAGTGCAATGTCACGATCTCAGCTCACCGCAACCTCTACCTCCTGGGTTCAAGTGATTCTCCTGCCTCAGCCCCCCAAGTAGCTGAGATTTACAGGCATGCGCCATGCCTGGCTAATTTTGTATTTTTAGTAGAGACAGGGTTTCTCCATGTTGCTCAGGCTGGTCTCGAACTCCCGACCTCAGGTGATCCGCCCACCTCGGCCTCCCAAAGTGCTGGGATTACAGGTGTGAGCCACCGTGCCCAACCAAGAGTCCAAGTCTAACATAATTACACCACACCCTTGAGGTCCCTGACAACCTTGGTTGTTATGGCAGTACGTTTCAGACTACACAAAAATTTCCCAGGGAGGATTTCCCAGGGAGGAACTATCCTGGAGTAAGGGATGTGCTGCACCCCCAGGAAAGTGATCAATTGTACTAGGAGAGTTGTCTGAAAATGCAGGAGCTAGGCTAGTGTATGACATTATGTCTCAGAGAGGACGAGTTCCTCAGGAGTACTGCCCAAGGTGAATCACAACCTCAAGCCTTATTTTCTGAATTCAACCTTTCCTTTGTCCTTTCCATCTCTTTGATAGTACTAAAACCTGGATGCTGTAACTCGACTACTAATTCCACATTTCATGCTTGACTTTTACTATCTTCATAATCAACACTCTCCACCATAGTCTTACCTTTAATGCCTTTCATGAAATGGGATAAAATGCTACTAGTGGGTGTACAAACTACCTGAACTGAATATTAATTTTCCAGATGTTTGGATTAACATTGGTCCTCCTTCCCTAATAAGGACAGAGGTGCGAAAGAACCTTCATATGAAGTGGCTTTGAATCTTGAATATTCATGTTTATTGTCCATTTTTTACTTCAGAATGACTGGTATTTTTAGGAGTGGGTGGAGCTTGGAAATTGAGAAAGGGAAGAGAACAAGGCAGGGACTAAACAGGGACATGGCCAACACAAGACAGTGGTACAGTTGACTCTCAGGCCTTCGTGGAAACCATATGGCAGAAAGGCTTGGGGCATTTACCCTTTGCCAGCTAGACTCCAGTCCTGCACTGGATTCAACACTGGGTCCCATATGATGGAAACTTGGAGAAGCCCATGCATGACTCAGCGTTCTCCAGTGGAGAGACTGCCCGTGTTGCTGACTCTGCCTTGCTCTGCAGGCAGAAGCAAGAGACTGAAGACTTTTTCTCTAGAATAAATAAGCCCAATTACTTGAAAATCAACCAGTACAATAAACCTAGCCAAAAGTGGTCTCTCTTAAATCAGCTTAGGTATATGCATTCTCCAGGAAGATCTCCCTTATTTGCTGACCCCACCTCCACACCCCTAAGCTGGGTTAGGCGCTTCATGCTTTGTTCTCTCAGCTCCTAGCCAATAGCCCTATCACACACAGCACTTATCCCAGTAGCATTTGTTTCAGTACCTCAGTAGAGGAAAGCTGCTTGTTTGTACCTTTGGCAGTCTGCTGAAACCTATGAACCAATTCTTAAATAATGTTTTTCAAAGCATAAAATAAAATACATAGGATTACAAAGGAAACCAATTATAATGAAATGTGTAGTTTTGGTTTTCTTTCTTTTTTTTTTTTTTTTTTTTTGAGACGGAGTCTCGCTCTGCCGCCCAGACTGGAATGCAGTGGCCGGATCTCAGCTCACTGCAAGCTCCGCCTCCCGGGTTCACGCCATTCTCCTGCCTCAGCCTCCCGAGTAGCTGGGACTACAGGCGCCTGCCACCTCGCCCGGCTAGTTTTTTGTATTTTTTAGTAGAGACGGGGTTTCACCGTGTTAGCCAGGATGGTCTCGATCTCCTGACCTCGTGATCCGCCCGTCTCGGTCTCCCAAAGTGCTGGGATTACAGGCTTGAGCCACCGCGCCCGGCCTAGTTTTGGTTTTCTGAGCTGGGGGTGTTGCTCTGTTGCCTAGGCTAGAGTACAGTAGCACAGTCATAGCTCACTACAGCCTTGAACTCCTAGGCCCAAGCAAAATCCTCTTGCCTCAGCATCCTGAGTAATTGTGTCTACAAGTGTGAGCCACAACACTTGACTAATTTTTACATTTTTTTTTGTAGAGATGGGGTCTAGCTATGTTGACCAGGGTAGTCTTAAACTCTTGGCCTCAAGCAATTCTGCCTCAGCCTCTGAAGGTGCTGGGATTCTAGGTGTGAGCCACCGCGCCTCGTGGAAATACGTATTTCTTAACTCCAGACATCTGGAGTATGAATTCCTTGAGTGCAAGGACTATGTCTTCATCTCTCTACTGTCAGTGCCTAGCACAAAGCCTGGCACATAGATAGTTCTTAAAAATGTTTATTCAATGCATGAACAGAAAGATAAATGGCTATTACCAAGTCAGCCTAAGGAATGGTTCATTGCAACTGCTTATGCACATACCAATGGCTTGCATATGTCTCACCCCATCTAGGATCATCTAGACCAGGGCTGTAAGGGAACCCACATTCAACAACAGATGCCATAATATCTAACAATAATGACAGGCTATTGGAAGACCGGGAAAACAACAAAGCTCATGTATTTCACCAGCTGGAAAATTCATCTAGTAAACAGGCTGTTTGAGGAAATCTCTTGACTTTGGAAGCATGATGCACACACTACCTTAAAACCCTGACCAATAGCTCTGATGGAGGAAAGAACGGAACCTGAGCTAGCATGTTGGTATTCACGAGGGCTCTTCTGTCCTGAATTGGTCCTCTCATCTCTGGGAAAGAGAAAAGTGTCCCTACAAACCACAATACGGATGAGATGTGCCTTCCTAGATTCAAGTAGATTCAGTCTTAGATAGCAATTTTGTTTTTATGTACCAACAGAAAACCTAAAGAAGCAGGAAATAAAAGCTACTTCCCTCACTAAAGATATATTAAGGGCCAAATATTTGTTCTACATTGATTGCTAAGTCTATTAGATATTTTGAAAAGAAAAATAAAACCCCAGACTATTTAAAAACTGAAATCTACAACTGTATGGAGTTCATAAATCTCATTCTTAAGAGTGACCTTCAGGCTGGGTGCGGTGGCTCATGCCTACAATCCCAACACCTTGGGAGCCCAAGGTGGGCAGATCGCTTGAGGCCAGGAGTTCGAGACCAGCCTGGCCAACATGGCGAAACTCCATCTCTACTAAAAATACAAAAATTAGCCGGGCGTGGTGGCGGGAGCCTGTAATCCCAGCTACTTAGGAGGCTGAGGCAGGAGAATTGCTTGAACCCAGAAGGCAGAGGTTGCAGTGAGCTGAAGTTGCGCCACTGCACTCCAGCCTGGGCTACAGAGCAAGACTCCGTCTCGGGGAAAAAAAAAAGAGTAACCTTCTCATGTTACAGGGTTTCTTTGGCCAAGTACAGCCATCTGAGGGATGGAGAATGAAACTTTTACTTGCTCGATGGGGTTTCCAACATCTGTTGGAAGAAACATGGCTTCTGATAGATGCCTTCTTAAAAATAAAAAAGAAAAAGAAACTACAGGTCAAAGTTATGTTTTTAATAAAAAAAATTACTCCCACTCCTAAGGTGTGTGCTTTCTTTTTTGACCTATTTTTCCTTTCATTTGTCTGTAGTTTCCCTGCATCCCTATATTTTTCCTAGTGCAGTAAACAATGCAATCAAAGAAATAAAAACCAGGGTCCACTCTTGCCCCAAACACTGAAGAGGGTCAAAGAGAAGGAATCACAGCACGGAAAATGGCCCAGCTCTAAATATACAAACAACATTAAAAACAAAACAAAAAACATAACCCCCTCCCCCCCAACACATTATTATTGACATTCCTGGTACATTTCCTATAATATAATGTTGCAGACAATGCTTCTTTCCCAGGGAGTCCAGCTCACTCAGGAGACATCTAGTTGGTGCCTCAGGAAAGCCTGGGGGTGTTGAGTCCTCTCTGCCAAGCCTAAAGCTTTTTATGATCTCAGTATCTCACAGAAACATCTGTGGTATAAATGAATCTAAAAGGGGATGAAGGCAGGCAGGCACCTGTCACTGTTCTCCAAATCAGCCAAAAAGCTGAAGAGCGTGGGTTCCAGGAGACAGATGCCATTAAGAGTTGAGGGATGGAGGGCAGAACAAGAGGAAGCACCAAATGAGTGGCTGCTTTTGGTTCCAAAGCCAAAAAAATGGCCCCACCAAAAATGGCAGCTGGTGTGATGGAGGAACTCCCTGATCCTGGAGTCATGCAATGAAAATGATGGCCTTGGAGCCCCATCCCTGTGACAGCCACAGTCCAAGAACCAGAGCAATTTACATCACATTGCACAGTTTCAAATAAATGGACTGATCCTAATTTAGGAGGGTGAGTGCTTTGACAAAGTGTGGAACAAGGTAAGCTACTACCTTGAACCCCAAAGCACAGCTGTAGCATCATCCTTGGCTTTCCATTTCTTTCTCTTTTTTTTGAGATAGAGTTTCACTCTTCTCGCCTAGGTTAGAGTGCAATGGCGTAATCTCAGCTCATTGCAACCTCCACCTCCCAGGTTCAAGCAATTCTCCTGCCTCAGTCTCCCAAGTAGCTGGTATTACAGGCGCCTGCCACCATGCCCAGCTAATTTTTTTTTTAGTGGCTGGCCTCAAACTCCTGACCTCAGGTGATTCGCCCACCTCGGCCTCCCAAAGTGCTGGGATTACAGGTGTTAGCCACCGCACCCGGCCTTGGCTTTCCATTTCTGCAAAATCAGAGGCCACTGCTGCCACTTGTTCTGTGGAGATGTGCCTTCCACTTATTACCACCCTCTTCTCAAAATGGCACTCACGGTACTAACTTTTAGAGATCTCCAGAGGTGTCAGTTGCACCTCTGGAAGTAAGATGATTTCCCTGCCCATACTTGTCAAAGCACTTCCTTTTTTTTTTTTTTTTTGAGATGGAGTATCGCTCTTGTTGCCCAGGCTGGAGTGCAGTGGTGCGGTCTTGGCTCACTGCAACCTCTGCCTTCCCAGGTTCGAGCAATTCTCCTGCCTTGGCCTCCCAAATAGCTGGGATTACAGGCACCCGCCACCACATCCGGCTAATTTCTTTTTGTATTTTTAGTAGATACGGGGTTTCACCATGTTGGTCAGGCTGGTCTCAAACTCCTGACCTCGTGATCCACCCGCCTCGGCCTCCCAAAGTGCTGGGATTACAGGCGTGAGCCACCGCGCCCGGCTAGCACTTCCCTTTTTAAGCTAGTGCTGGCATGCCACCTTCCCCTCAAAGCAGAGTCAACTTCCTTTTGTTTCAGAGTTTTGTACTGGCCTCTGTAGGCCCTTTTCAGGATACAAAATAAAGTGCCCTTCTGCATCCACATGCAAATGGGTTGCCTTCCAGTGTCAGATCTGTGTTCCGGAGTTTGGTCAATGCATCTTTACAAGAATAAAACCACATGCCTACACAGAGAAATGAGCCTGTAAATGGCTTTCTGGATAGGGTTACTCGTTATCTTGACACTTCCCCTAAAAGAAATTACTTTCTTGGTGTAAGATGATTAGGACATTGAATGACCTACTCTCAACTTCTGGAAGGGCAGCTCGTTTTGTCCATTTTTCAATGAGGGAGTGGGAGGAACCCAACATTTTCAGTTACAACAATAAGATTTTGTTTTGTTTTTTTTTAAAAAGGGTCCTATGTGGAAATGAGTGGGACAATGATAAAAATAAACAAATAATTAAAATTCCAAATCAAAACATAACTCCTGGCCCTGAGATCCCCAGTTAATCCTCTAAGACCACAATCTCCACATTGTGAACTTGATGCTGGTGTTCTTCCATCTCAGCCACAACTTTCTCCTCAGTCCTCAGCTCTGTCTCCAAGATGACCGCTTTGCCCTCAGTATCTTCAGCCTCTGGGTCCGGGGCTGGGTCAATCTCAATGATGGTCTGCCCATCCTCTGAGGTGCTTTCAACAGCCTGAATTGCCGAGGTTAGGCCGGACTCCATGGCCACCAATTCCACAGGGCTAACCATGGTGGTCATGTTGCCCAGGGTACTCCCATCCTGCATGGCAGTAGAGCTCAGCAGCGCCAAGCTAGATGAAGGGTGGATGGTCACTGTGTCTGGTGAGCTGCTCTTGGCAGAGGAGACCACTGTGGCATAGCGGAAGAGCTGAGGGCCAGAAGGCAGTGTGTGGACAGTCACAGGACTGGAGCCCTGGCTGAGGGTGGCCACTGGAATATTGCCCATGGAAAATGACTGACCCACTGGGGTGATGGTGATGGGTGAGATGACTGTGAACTGAGGCTGCTGGACAGGAGGAGAAGGGCTCAAGACAGTGGTGGAGGCTGGCCGCTGGAGCCGGGGCCGTTTTGGAGGCTTAGGAGTGCTCACAGGCATCAGTACCACATTTTGAACCGTCTGAGATTTTAGCCTGTGATCCTGGGCTTGTTTCTTCTGCTCCTCCAACTGGCGTTCCAAGTCTATGGAAAAAAAGAAAAGACTTTGTGTGGAGGGAAGTAAAATCTTGGGAGCATTAAACTGAGAGTCAGGAGACTTGGTGTCTCTGTCTGGTTTTGTTACTAAGTAGCCTCAGGCAAGTCGTGATATTGTTTTCCTTCTTGTTGTGCTTTTTTTTGGGGGGCAGGGTCTGGCTATGTTGCCTAGGCTGGAGGGTAGCGGCTATTCACAGGTGCTATCGTTGTGCACTACAGCCTCAAACTTCTGGCCTCAAGTGATCCACCCACCTCACCTTCCCAAAGTGTTGGGATTACAGGCATAAGTCAGTGCGCCCAGCCTGCACAGTCCCTTGGAACTCTCATGGACCTACAAAGAAGCTACAATGGCCACTCCAAAAAACAGTGATTTTCAAACTATCCTTCAAGGCAAGAATGCCTTGCTGCATTGGCTGGAAAACTACTTTGCTGGTGACTCAAATAGCCACAGTTTACGATTGTTGCCCAGAAAGGTCTACAGAAAGTTACAGAAGAAGTCCCTAAAAATTACAGAACTAAAAGAGGTCTTAAGAGTTCAAACAAATTCATTTTAACAGGGATCCAGAGAGGGAAAGTGACTAACTTAAGGTTATAAAAGTAGGGCCAGGACAAAAATCATCTGACGGTCAACTTGGTTGCCTTTGCATTATAATACGCCTATCACTATCCCTCTCCCAAGTGTCCAGTCCAACCTAGGTGACCCCTGGTAAGTTAGGTTCCACAATGGAACCTCTTTATTACTTAGTACCTGATAAGCACCCAATAATCAGTTACACTTATAGAACACTTTGCTCCCTATGTGTTATATTGTGATATAATAAGAAATACATATTTAGTCTCTGACCCTGGATCCTGGCACACAGCTCCTAAAAATACATGGATCTCTAGAGCAGTAAATGTCTTTATATCTCTTTTTGTTTGTTTGTTTGAGACAGAGTCTTGCTCTGTCGCCAGGCTGGAGTGTAATGGCGCGATCTTGGCTCACTGCAACCTCCGCCTCCCTGGTTCAAGCGATTATCCTGCCTCAGCCTCCCGACTAGCTGGTACTACAGGCATGCACCACCATGCCCAACTAATATTTGTATTTTTAGTAGAGATGGGGTTTCATCATGTTGGCCAGGATAGTCTCAATCTCTTGACTTTATGATCCGCCCGCCTCGGCCTCCCAAAGTGCTGAGATTACAGGCGTGAGCCAGTGCGTCCGACCTAAATGTCTTTATATATATATACACACACACACACACATATATATACGTATATATTATATATATATATATTTTTTTTTGAGACGGAGTCTCGCTCTGTCACCCAGGCTAGAGTGCAGTGGCGCGATCTCAGCTCACTGCAAACTCTGCCTCCCAGGTTTATGCCATTCTCCTGCCTCAGCCTCCCGAGTAGCTGGGACTACAGATGCCTATCACCATGCCTGGCTAATTTTTTGTATTTTTAGTAGAGACAGAGTTTCACCGTGTTAGCCAGGATGGTCTCGATCTCCTGACCTCATGATCCGCCCACCTTGGCCTACCAAAATGATGGGATTACAGGCTTAAGCCACCGCGCCCAGCCAATGTCTTTATATCTTAATGAGATGACTGGTATCTGGGAAGCTTTAGCTAGATTCAAGATGGGGGCTAGTCACCAGAAAGAACCAGGCATGATTGAAGGATTAAGACTTTCAGCCCTACCCCTACAACCTCCAAGGAGTGGAGAGAGGCTGTAGGCTGATTACCAATGGCCAATGAGGTAATCAATCATACCTATATAATGAAGCCTCCATAAAACCCCAAAAGTACAGGGTTCAGAGAGCATCGGATTGTTGGAGGTTCCTGAGAGTGGCATGACTACAGAGTGCATGGAAGTCCCACTCTCCTTCCCACCTTGTCCCATGCATCTCTTCCATCTGGTCATTCATCTGTATCCTCTGTAATAACCTTTATAATAAACCCAATAAACATTGAGTGACTGCTTCTCTGAGTTCTGTGAGCCACCTTAGCAAATTAATCAAACACAAGAAGGTGATTGTGGGAACCCCAATTTATAGCCAGTTGGTCAGAAGCACAGGTCATTTTGCAGTTTGCCTTCAACAATTAATTGGAAAAAAAAAAGCACAGGTCACAACCTGGGGCTGAATGGGAGGCAGTCTTTTGAGACTGCGCCTTACCTGTGTGATCTGATGCTATCTCCAGGTGGACAGTATCAGAATTGAACTGAATTATATATACCCAGTCAGTGTCCACTGGAGAGTTGATTGCTCGGTATATGCAGAAAAACCCCTACACATCTGATTACAGAAGTGTTCTGTGCTATACTGAGTGTATGAGCATGGGAAAAACACTTTGGTTTTTCCAATGACTTATACTATAAAACGCCAAGAGTGGCCGGGCACACTGGCTCATGCCTGTAATCCCAGTACTTTGGGAGGCCGAGGCGGGTGGATCACTTGAGGTCAGGAGTTCGAGACCAGCCTGACCAACATGGAGAAACCCTGTCTCTACTAAAAATACAAAATTAGCCAGGTGTGGTAGGTAGCACATGCCTGTAATCCCAGCTACTTGGGAGTCTAAGGCAGGAGAATCACTTGAACTCGGGAGGTAGAGGCTGCGGTTAGCTGAGATCGCACCATTGCACTCCAGCCTGGGCAACAAGAGTGAAACTCCATCTCAAAATAAATAAATGAATAAATAAGTAAATAAAAATAAAAATAAGGCTAGGCGTGGTGGCTCACACCTGTAATCCCAGCACTTTGGGAGGCCAAGGCAGGCAGATAGATCCCCTGAGGTTGGGAGTTTGAGACCAGCCTGACTGACATGGTCAATCCCCATCTCTATTAAAAATACAAAATTAGCCGGGTGTGGTGGTGCATGCCTGTAATCCCAGTTACTTGGGCGACTGAGGCAGAAGAATTGCTTGAACCCGGGAGGCAGAGGCTGTGGTGAGCCGAGATCATGTGACTGCACTCCAGCCCGGGCAACAAGAGTGAAACTCCATCTCAAAAAACAAAAATAAATAAAATAAATAAATAAATGGCCGGACGCAGTGGCTCACGCCAGTAATTCCAACACTTTGGAAGTCTGGGGTGGGTGGATCACAAGGTCAGGAGATCGAGACCATCATGGCTAACACGGTGAAACCCTGTCTCTACTAAAAATACAAAAGAGTTAGCCAGGCGTGGTGGCGGACGCCTGTAGTCCCAGCTACTCAGGAGGCTGAGGCAGGAGAATGGCGTGAACCCAGGAGGCGGAGCTTGCAGTGAGCCGAGATCGCGCC
This sequence comes from Macaca nemestrina, assembly GCF_043159975.1. Classification (NCBI taxonomy): domain Eukaryota; kingdom Metazoa; phylum Chordata; class Mammalia; order Primates; family Cercopithecidae; genus Macaca; species Macaca nemestrina. Next base: position 205,275,937 of record NC_092125.1, read on the forward strand.
ACTGCACACCAGCCTGGGCGAGAGAGCGAGACTCTGTCTCAAAAAAAATAAATTAATTAAATAAAATATATAAATAAATAAATGTCATCCCTAGAAGAATGTCCAGGTATAATACTGAGTAGCAACTTGAAAAATATTAATAGGGCTGAGCGCAATGGCTCACACTAGTAATCCCAGCACTTTGGGAGGCTGAGGTGGGTGGATAACTTGAGCCCAGGAGTTTGAGACCAGCCTGGGCAATATGGCAAAACCCCATCCCTACCAAAAATATAAAACAGCTGGGCATGGTGGTACACACCTGTAGTCCCAGCTATTCAGGAGGCTGAGGTGGGAGGGTCACCTGAGCTCGGGGAAGGTCAAAGTTGCAGTGAGCCGTGACTATGCCACTGCACTGCAGCCTCAGTGACAGAGTGAGACCCTGTCTCAAAAACAAACAAAAAGAAAAATATTAGTATGTCACGATGAAAAAAAGCAGAAAACAAAACTTTATGTACACAATGATTAAAACCATCTGAAAAAATAATACAGACGGCCGGGCGCGATGGCTCAAGCCTGTAATCCCAGCACTTTGGGAGGCCGAGACGGGAGCATCACGAGGTCAGGAGATCGAGACCATCCTAGCTAACATGGTGAAACCCTGTCTCTACTAAAAAATACAAAAAAACTAGCCGGGCGAGGTGGCGGGTGCCTGTAGTCCCAGCTACTCGGAAGGCTGAGGCAGGAGAATGGCGTAAACCCGGGAGGCGGAGTTTGCAGTGAGCTGAGATCCGGCCACTGCACTCCAGCCTGGGCGACAGAGCGAGACTCCATCTCAAAAAAATAAAAAAAATAAAAATAAAAATAGGCCGGGCGCGGTGGCTCAAGCCTGTAATCCCAGCACTTTGGGAGGCCGAGACGGGCGGATCACGAGGTCAGGAGATCGAGACCATCCTGGCGAACACCGTGAAACCCCATCTCTACTAAAAAATACAAAAAAAAAACTAGCCGGGCGAGGTGGCGGGCGCCTGTAGTCCCAGCTACTCGGGAGGCTGAGGCAGGAGAATGGCGTAAACCTGGGAGGCGGAGCTTGCAGTGAGCTGAGATCCGGCCACTGCACTCCAGCCCGGGCTACAGAGCGAGACTCCGTCTCAAAAAAAAAATAAAATAAAATAAAAATAAAAAATAAAAATAAAAATAATACAGACAAGGGACCAAACGCCTATATTTCTAACAAATATCATTTTTCTGATGGTTTAAAGGTTTTCTTTTTTTTTTTTTTTTTTTTTTGAGACAGAGTCCCACTCTTGTTGCCCAGGCTAGAGTGCAATGGCACTATTTTGGCTCACTGCAACCTCCACCACCTGAGTTCAAGCGATTCTCTTGCCTCAGCCTCCTGAGCAGCTGGGGACTACAGGTACACACCACCACACTCAGCTAATTTTTGTATTTTTAGTAGAGATGGGGTTTCACCATGTTGGCCAGGATGGTCTCTATCTCTTGACCTTGTGATCTGTCTGCCTCAGCCTCCCAAAGTGCTGGGATTACACAAAATTTCTGATTACCACAAACAATGGAGAAAGTGCTAAATTTATATCTACCAAACAAGCAGTATCAATAATGTGAAAAAGACAAAGATCAATTTGTGTCTTCTGCCACCAACATTATTGAATTAATGGAGCAATCTAAGAGACATCTTAATCCTCCACAAGACACAGAAGGGGGACTATGATGTCAACTGCCTTCTTTATTTCCTTTGTGCCTCTTTTGTTTCTTATCAATACACCTCACCTGTGGCTTTTTTTTTATTTTTAAAAGCAAAATCTGAAACTATTAAAAAAAAAAAAAAGTTACCCTAACATTAGTCAACAAGAAAATGGGAAGACAAGAACATTAGCATATCACCAAAGAAGAGAGATAAGTTACACATACCTGTCAGAGTATAGAGAAACTGTTCTTCTCCCTGCTCTACTTGGTTCCTTCTGTTGTCTAAAACCTTCTTGACTGTGTCCATTAGGCCAAATGTGTGTGCTACATTGTTGAGAACAGCAGCATCTATTTAAAACAAAAGACATGCCTGTCCAGTTAAAACAGATATGTTACACCACTCTCCATTGTGCTGTTTATAAATATGAAACAACCAGAAATTATGGGACTCTCCTAACTGCATTTTAACACATTTTTAACCAAGATTTATTACATGTATAATGAATTCTGGTTTAATTGTTATATTTTTGTAAGTCTTTCCATATAAATAAATACAAAGACCAGGCTGGGCATGGCGGCTCATGCCTGTAATCCCAACACGTTGGGAGGCAAAGGCGGGAGGATCACTTGAGGCCAGGAGTTCAAGACCAGCCTGGGCAACATAGTGAGACCCTTGTCTCTACTTACATAAATTTGAAAAAACTTTTTTTTCTTTTTTTTGGAGACAGAGTCTTGCTCTGTCCCCCAGGCTGGAGTGCAGTGGCGTGATCTTGGCTCACTGCAACCTCCACCTCCTGGGTTCAAGCGATTGTCCTGCCTTAGCCTCCCGAGTAGCTGGGACTACAGGCGCCTGCCACCACACCCGGCTGTTTTAGTAGAGACGGGGTTTCACCATATTGGCCAGGCTGGTCTCGAACTCCTGACCTTTTGGTCCACCTGCCTCGGCCTCCCAAGGTGCTGGGATTATACGCATGAGCCACCGCGCCCAGCCAATTAGAAAAATTTTTAAGGCTAGGAGCGGTGGCTCACATTTGTAATCCCAGTCTCTAACAAAAATACAAAAATTAGCTGTGTGTGGTGGCATGTCCCTGTAATCCTAGCTACATGGGAGGCAGCCAAGGCAGGAGAATTGCTTGAACCCAGGAGGCAGACATTGCAGTGAACCAAGATCATGCCACTGCACTCCAGCCTGGGAGACAGGGCTAGACTCCACCTCAAAAAAAAATTTTTTTTTAATATCTTGCATCTGTTTATAGTTCTGACTTTAGGTTTTGAAAACATGGTCCCTATACTAGATAGAGTTAAGTTTCATCTCAATTTTGCTATTTTCTATCTGTGCAACCTTTGGTAAGTCATTTCACTCTTTTCTCATCTAAAATGAATGGAACTAATAATACTCTGCAAAATAGACATGAAGATTAGAAATATATTTTAAGTGTCAAACATGAGGATTGGCATGCAAGATTATTTTTATTATTATTATTTTTTTGAGATGCAGTCTTGCTCTGTCACCCAGGCTGGAGTACAGTGGCACAATCTCAGCTCACTACAAGCTCTGCTTCCCAGGTTTAAGCGATTCGACTGCCTCAGCCTCCTAAGTAGCTGGGATTACAGGTGCGCACCACCAAGCCCGGCTAATTTTTTTTTTTTTTTTTTTTTTTTTTTTTTTGAGACAGAGTCTCGCTTTGTCGCCCAGGCTGGAGTGCAGTGGCCGGATCTCAGCTCACTGCAAGCTCCGCCTCCCGGGTTTACGCCATTCTCCTGCCTCAGCCTCCCGAGTAGCTGGGACTACAGGCGCCCACCACCTCGCCCGGCTAGTTTTTTGTATTTTTAGTAGAGACGGGGTTTCACCATATTAGCCAGGATGGTCTCGATCTCCTGACCTCGTGATCCGCCCGTCTCGGCCTCCCAAAGTGCTGGGATTACAGGCTTGAGCCACCGCGCCCGGCCAATTTTTATATTTTTATTAGAGACAGGGTTTCACCATGTTGCCCAGGCTGATCCTGAACTCCTGATCTCAACTGATTCACCTGCCTCAGTCTCCCAAAGTGCTGGGCGTGGTGGCTTATGTCTGTAATCCCAGCCCTTTGGGAGGCTGAGGTGGATGAATCACCAGCCTGACCAATATGGTGAAACCCCGTCACCACTAAATACAAAAAATACAATAAAATGGCCGGGCATGGTGGTGCATGTCTATAGTCCCAGCGACTTGGGAGGCTGAGGCCGGAGAATTGCTTGAACCTGGGAAGCAGAGGTTGCAGTGAGCCGAGATTGCACCATTGCACTCCAGCCTGGGAAACAACAGTGAAACTTGTGTCTCAAAAAAAAAAAACTGGGCCAGGCACAGTGGTTCACGCCTGTAATTCCAGCACTTTGGGAGGCTGAGGCAGGTGGATCACGAGGTCAGGAGATCGAGACCATCCTGGCTAACACGGTGAAACCCTGCCGCTACTAAAAATACAAAAAATTAGCCGGGCAGGGTAGTGGGCACCTGTAGTTTCAGCTACTCTGGAGGCTGAGGCAGGAGAATGGTGTGAACCCGGGAGATGGAGCTTTCAGTGAGCCGAGATCACACCACTGCACTCCAGCCAGGGTGACAGAGCGAGACTCCGTTTCAAACAAAAAAACGCTCCGCCTCCTCGGTTCACGCCATTCTCCTGCCTCAGCCTCCCGAATAGCTGGGACTACAGGCACCTGCCACCACGCCTGGCTAATCTTTTGTACTTTTAGTAGAGACGGGGTTTCACCGTGTTATAGCCAGGATGGTCTTCATCTCCTGACTTCGTGATATGCCCACCTCAGCCACCCAAAGTGCTGAGATTACAGGCATGAGCCACCGCGCTTGGCCCTCTGTTCCCTTCTATATAAAACTTCTGAAAAGAACTGTAAGCCAGGTGCGGTGGCTCACGCCTATAATCCCGGCACTTTGGGAGGCTGAGGCATGCGGATGGCTTGAGCACAGGAGTTTGAGACCAGCCTGGGCTATATGGCAAAAATCCAGTCTCTACAAAAACTACAAATATTAGCCAGCTGCAGTGGTATGTGCCTGTAGTCCCAGCTCATTGGGAGACTGAGGCAGGAGGATCAATTGAGCCCAGATGGGTAAGGCTGCAGTGAGTTGTGACTGCATCACTGCACTCTAGCCTGGATGACAGAGCAAGATCCTGTCTCCAAAAAAAAAAAAAAAAAAAAGGTCAGTATTTGTGTTCACTGCTTCCTTAACTTGGACAACTTTACCTACATTCCTTCCACGGTCACCTCACTTGGTCCCATGGTTTGAAATAACATACACATGCTGAGCACTCCCACATGTACATCTCCAGCCCTGACCTCTTTCCTGTATTCCACATTCATACTTCTGTCTAGATGAGTAACATCTCTATTTGATGGTCCAATAGTCATCTCAATTTAAGAGGTAAAACTAATTTTGATTTCCTCTCTAAACCTGCTCCTTTCCCAGTGGCCATCATCTCAGTAAATGGCATCACCACTCACAGCTCAGGCCAGAAATGTGTGAATCATCCCAGTATCTTTCTTGCTTTTTCACCCTGCATCCAATCCATCAGCAAGACTTGACAGTTTGACATTCAAAATACATTCTCAATCTAATCACTTCTTCCTAAGTCTACCGCTACCCGCTCTAATCCATGATACATTATCTCTTGCTTGGACTAATTCCTTTAAGAGCTTCCCAACTGGTCTTCTTTCTACTTTTCCCCCATAGAGTCTGAGTCTACTCTCCACACAGCAACCAGAACAATCTCTTAAAAATACAAATCTGGAGGCCAGGCACGGTGGCTGACGCCTATAATCCCAGCACTGTTGGAGGCCAAGACAGGTGGATTACCTGAGGTCAGGAGTTCAGGACCAGCCTGGCCAACATGGTGAAACCCTGTCTCTACTGAAAAACACAAAAATTAGGTAGGTGTGGTGGCAGGCACCTGTAATCCAAGCTACTCGGGAGGCTGGGACAGGAGAATTGCTTGAACCCAGGAAGCAGAGGTTGCAGTGAGCTGAAATAGCACTCCAGCCTGGGCGACAGAGCCAGACTCCATCTCAAAGGAAAAAAAAAAAAAAGATTCTGTTGTCAAGTTTGCTTAAGTGTATGGTATGTAAGGTATGAGTTATAAAGAAGTAACAACAAATGACTAACAAAAATAAGAATTCGCTGGGTGCGGTGGCTCACACTTGTAATCTTAACACTTTGGGAGGCTGAGATAGGTAGATCACCTGAGGTCAGGAGTTCGAGACCAGCCTGGCCAACATGGTGAAACCCAATCTCTACTAAAAATACAAAAAACCTAGCCAGGCATGGTGGTGTGTACCTATAATCTCAGCTATTCAGAAGACTGAGACAGGAGAATCACTTGAACTTGGGAGGTAGAGGTTGCAGTGAGCCAAGATCACACCACTGCACTCCAGCCTAGGCAACAGAGTGAGACTCCATCTCAAATAAATAAATAAATAAATAAATAAATAAATAAACAAATAAGGATTCACTGAACATACGAGGTCTCACCATAATCCCATTTCTTTCTTTCTTTCTTTCTTTTATTTTTTTTGAGATGGACTCTCGCTCTGTCACCCAGGCTGGAGTGCGATGGTGTGATCTCCGCTCACTGCAACCTTCGCCTGCCGGGTTCAAGCAATTCTCCCACCTCAGCCTCCTAAGTAGCTGGGATTACAGGCACCTGCCATCACGCCTGGCTAATTTTTGCATTTTTGTAGACACAGGGTTTCACCATGCTGGCCAGGCTGGTCTTGACTTGCCGACCTCAGGTGATCCGCCCGCTTCAGCCTCCCAAAGTTCTGGGATTACAGGCATGAGCCACAGCGCCTGGCATAACCCCATTTCTATCAGATTAGAACATCCTTTTACATTCTGCACAGCAGCACCCTGAAAGTATTCAGAAACAGCTATAAGTGAACACAGTAGGTTCAGAAAGCCTTAAGTTGCCGGGCGCGGTGGCTCAAGCCTGTAATCCCAGCACTTTGGGAGGCCGAGACGGGTGGATCACGAGGTCAGGAGATCGAGACCATCCTGGCTAACACAGTGAAACCCCGTCTCTACTAAAAAATACAAAAAAAACTAGCCGGGCGAGGTGGCGGGCACCTGTAGTCCCAGCTACTCGGGAGGCTGAGGCAGGAGAATGGCCTGAACCCGGGAGGCGGAGCTTGCAGTGAGCTGAGATCCAGCCACTGCACTCCAGCCAGGGGGACAGAGTGAGACTCCGTCTCAAAAAAAAAAAAAAAAAAAAAAAAAGAAAGCCTTAAGTTAATAGGATATGAGAATAATCTAAAAGCAAGTGGATTTCTCCAATTTTCAGACTCTCTATATATACACATAGTGGACGTACACACATAATGAGTATATACAGAGAGAGTCTGAAAATACGTATCTCGGCTGGGCGCGGTGGCTCATGCCTGTAATCCCAGCACTTTGGGAGGCTGAGGTGGGCGAATCACCCAAGATTAGGAGTTTGAGACCAGCCTGGCCAACATGGTGAAACCCCATCTCTACTAGAATTACAAAAAATTAGCTGGCCGTGGTTGCACGAGCCTGTAGTCCCAGCTACTCAGGAGTCTAAGGCAGAAGAACTGCTTGAACCCAGGAGGTGGAGGTTGCAGTTAGCTGAAATCGTGCCACTGCACGCCAGCCTGGGTGACTGAGTGAAACTCCCATGTCATGGAAAAAAAAAAAAAAAAAGAGAAAAGAAAATACATATATTGAGACAGAATGCTTTCTGTCAGTTTCTTTTTTTTTTTTTTTTTTTTTTTGATATGGAGTCTTGCTCTGTCACCCAGAGTGGAGTGCAGTGGTGTGATCTCAGCTCACTGCAAACCTCCACCTCCTGGATTCAGTGATTCTCGTGCCTCAACCTCTCCAGTAGCTGGGATTACAGACATGCACCACACCCAGCTAATTTTTTTTTTTTTTTGTATTTTTAGTAGAGACAGGTTTTCACCATGTTGGCCAGTTGGTCTCGAACTCCTGACCTCAGTAATCCGCCACTCTCAACCTCCTAATATATGGGGATTACAGGCGTGAGCTACTGCACCCGGCCTGTTTTTTTTTTTGTTTTTGTTTTTTTTTTTTTTTTGAGACAGGGTCTTGCTCTGTAACCCAGGCTGGAGTACAGTTGTATGATCATAGCTCACTGCAGCATTGAACTGCTGGGCTCAAGTGATTCTTCTAAGCCTCAGCCTCCCAAGTAGCTGGGACTACAGGCACCCACTACCAACCATACCTGACTAATTTTTAAAAAGCTTTTTGTAGGCCAGGAGCAGTGGCTCATGCCTGTAATCCCAGCACTTTAGGAGGCCGAGGCAGGGGAATCACCTGAGGTCAGGAGTTCAAGACCAGCCTGGCCAACATGGCAAAACCCTGTCTCTACCAAAAATACAAAAATTAGCCGGGCATGGTGGTGGGCGCCTGTAATCCCAGCTACTCAGGAGGCTGAGGCAGACAGAATTGCTTAAAACCCAGGAGGCAGAGGTTGCAGTGAGCTGAGATTGCACCACTGTACTCCAGCCTGGGCAATAAGAGTGAAACTCCATCTTAAAAAAAAAAGTTTTTTTGTGGAGACAAAGCATTTCATGATGTTGCCCAGACTACTGGCACCATTTATAAAGACAAAAATTACCTGTGGAAAAGCATGGCCAGATCTGAGTTCAAAACCTAGTTATGAACCTTAGACAAGTGACTTAATTTATATGAGCCTTAGTTTCCTTATCTGTAAAATTAAGATAGTAATACCTATACATCAGGGTTTTTGCAAGGCTTACATGACCTGCCTACAGAGGTGAGTATTCAATAAATGACTGCTACTGTTAAGATTAGTGCACTTACCTGTGACCTGGAAGGGAGCCTGGATGAGCCGCTGCTGAACTCCCCGGAGTAGCTCCTCTATTTCCTTCTGTATATTGCAGACAACTTCTTCCATCAGCCCTACATCAGCTATTCCTTTCCAGAACATCAAAGTGTCCTCTGGCACAAGAAGGATAAGACAGAGGGTAAAAAAGAGACACTACACAGATACTTAGGCAAATCTCTACAATGTGAAATTCAAAATTATTTTAACTCAAAAGAATTTCTTGGCCGGGCGCGGTGGCTCAAGCCTGTAATCCCAGCACTTTGGGAGGCCGAGGCGGGCGGATCACAAGGTCAGGAGATCGAGACCACAGTGAAACCCCGTCTCTACTAAAAATACAAAAAATTAGCCGGGCGCGGTGGCGGGCGCCTGTAGTCCCAGCTACTCAGGAGGCTGAGGCAGGAGAATGGCGGGAACCCGGGAGGCGGAGCTTGCAGTGAGCCGAGATCGCGCCACTGCACTCCAGCCTGGGCAACAGCGTGAGACTCCGTCTCAAAAAAAAAAAAAAAAAAAAAAAGAATTTCTTATTGGGCCATTCCTGAAAAAAAGGAATACGCTTTGGAATACCAGATGCTTCCTGAGTGGGCACCCAATTATTTGGCCCCTTCAGCAGCATAGGTGCTTGGGATAATTGCCTCAATTTGTCATTCTCTGAATTTGTCATAGTTCTCACTACAAAGAATAGTCATTTTCTTCCAATAAAGATATTAAACATTAAATAAACATATTTAATATTAAATATTTAATTTTAATTTAAAAATGAGATATTAGATATTTAATATCATAAAAGTTAAATAGTAAAGATATTAAATTAAATATTAATTAAGATATACTCTCCCTAGTCCTATACTTAAGAAAACAAAACAAAACATTTGGATAGACGGGGCTATAAGCTCTCTGAGGGTGGTGGCTACATCTTTTCTTTTTTTCTTTTTCTTTTTCTTTTTTTTTTTCTAAGATGGAGTTTCGTTCTTGTTGCCCAGGCTGGAGTGCAATGGCACGATATCAACTCACTGCAACCTCCGCCTCCCAGGTTCAAGCGATTCTCCTGCCTCAGCCTCCCAAGTAGCTGTGATTACAGGCATGTGCCACCACAACCGGCTAATTTTGTATTTTTAGTAGAGACGGGGTTTCTCCATGTTGGTCAGGCTGGTCTTGAACTCCCGACCTCGGGTGATCCACCCACCTTGGCCTCCCAAAGTGCTAGGACTACAGGCGTGAGCCACCGTGCCCGGCCTGTCTTTTCATCTATGCACCTAGCACCTAACAACAGTGCCAACTAAAAATGAATTAATAAATGGAGGGTGATGTGAAGCCTCTCCTGGTCCCTTCTAAGTGAACAATCATTAATCACCATGCTCTATAACACTTGGCATCTATTTTTTCCAGCTAACATCTCAAAACTTAGGTTATCTAAGAAATGTGCCAAGGTTGGAGGCAGTTTGATCGGATGAAAAGCATAGACTACATAGTCAAACAGCTAAATTCAGCTCTGACACTTGTTTGTGACTGGTCTTAGGCAAGTTGCTGAACCTTTCTGAATTCTGATTTCCTTGTGTGTAAAATGTGACTCTGCAGGGTTATTGCATGGATTAAAGTAGGATGTTTGTAGCTATAGTTAGTATTTATATGCACGAGAAAATCCAGCGAAAGTAATTAAGAGGCTTTCCATGTCCATAATGATAATGGTGATAAGGGTCACAAGACCCTGCAAGATATCTGAGCCCTATAGAAGAATACCTGAAATTTCCTCTGAGTCTTTCTTTACACCCTCCTCCGTGGCCATGGTGACAGCAGCGGTGAGAGCTGAGTTCCATTCCAGCCCTGCCTCTTCCATGCTCTCTTCTGAGATGGCAATCTGCGTGATGCTACCTAAAAGCAGTCCAGTAGAGGTGAGAATGGTGAATGTAATGAAAAAATTATAGCCATCCTATATCTCATAGTCAACAGCTACAAAGACCTTGTTATTTTAACATTCTAGCCTCTTGGCTGCAGGTCCCTATTTTAAAAACTAGACTCTTAGGTAAGCCAGGATGAATACTGGATTTTCTAAAGAAAACCTGCCTTGCAAAGGAAAATGCTTTCTTACTTTGAATAGAAAGTGAAAGATAACTTACAAAATCACAAAAGAGCAATGTGTTTCCTGGGTGGATATGTTTTTGAAAGAGATTGAAGATAGGCATTACTACTAGGCTGCCTGACCCAGACTTATTGAGGGTGAAGAAAGCTTGAAATAATTTAAGAGAAAGGTATAGTGCTTTGCCAAGAGCTCTACTACAAGCAAGTTTGATACTAAGCATCTAACTTATTTATTAGCCTATAAAGACAAAGTAAAAGAAATGGAGACCATAAAAATCAGATAAGAGATTCATGTATAGCAGATTCACAAGGGGGAAAAAATACCCTTTGCTATGACTTGTATAGTAAGATTTTGACTGGGCATGGTAGCTCATGCCTGTAATCCTACCACTTTGGGAGGCTAAGGTGGGCAGATCGCTTGAGCCCAGGAGTTTGAGACCAGCCTGGGCAACATGGCGAAACCCAGTTTCTACAGAAATTGGCTGGGTGTGGTGGTGCACATCTGTAGTTACAGTTACTCACTAGGCTGAGGTGGGAGGATCACCTGGGCCCAGGGGCTTAAGGCAGCAGTAAACCATGACTGTGCCACTGTACTCCAGCCTGGGTGACAGAGTAAGACCCTGTCTCAAAAAAAAAAGAAAGCTTTTGGCCAGGTGCGGTGGCTCATGCCTGTAATCCCAGCACTTTGGGAAGCCGAGGCAGATGGATCATGAGGTCAGGAGAACGAGACCACCCTGGCTAACGCGGTGAAACCCCATCTCTACTAAAAATACAAAAAATTAGCCGGGCGTGGTGGCAGGCGCCTGTAGTCCCAGCTACTCAGGAGGCTGAGGCAGGAGAATGGCGTGAACCTGGGAGGCGGAGCTTGCATTGAGCCGAGATTGTCCCACTGCACTCCAGCCTGGGCAACAGAGCGAGACCATCTCAAAAAAAAAAAAAAAGAAAGCTTTTAAACAAAGAGAATTGAGAAAAAACAAACTGATCCAAAAAGCAATATAGGTAAGTATGGACTCTACACACTGGAGGATATCAATAATCAAGCAAAAGATAATCAAGTAAAGGACTTATAGCCAAATAAAAAGGAAGTACAGTTGTCCCTCAGTATACATGAGGGATTAATTCGTGGACCACCTGCATATATAACCAAATCTGCACATGTTCAAGTCCTAAAGTCAGCCCCGTGGAATCCACATATACAAAAAGTAAAAGTCAACACTTCACAGACCCGGGTTTTGCATTCTGCAAATACTGTATTTTCAATCCATGTTTGGCTGGAAAAAAAAAAAAAAAAAAGCTGCATAAAAGTGGACCCCTGCCGATCAAACCCATTGTTCAACGGCCAACTGTAAATAACATTTCACAGTATTTTTCACTTTTCAAGTGAAAAGTCAAGTGTTCAAATATTCAAACTGCCAGATATTTTATACTTTCCTGAAAGGGATTTAGGTTTCAAGAGATTTGGCTTCTACTCACCCACTGGTTACACACAGTATATTAGAACTGACCAAAAGTCTTTTTTTTTTTTTTTGAGACGGAGTGTTGCTTTGTCACCCAGGCTGGAGTGCAGAGGCATGATCTCAGCTCACGGTAACCTCTGCCTCTCAGGTTCAAGTGATTCTCCTGCCTCAGTCTCCTGAGTAGCTGGGATTACAGGCATGTGCCATCATGCCCAGCTAATTTTTTTTTTTTTTTGAGACGGAGTCTCGCTCTGTCGCCCAGGCCGGAGTGCAGTGGTGTGATCTCGGCTCACTGCAAGCTCCACCTCCTGGGTTCACGCCATTCTCCATTTTTCAAAACAGCCTAATTGAATCTTAATATGCAAAGTGGCACCAAAGTGAAACTCTTATATAATTATAACTATTGAACCACCTTTCCAATGCTTATAATGCATTGTAAGGAAAAAACAAAGAAGGAGGTCTGGCCAATAGGAATCATTTGGAAGAAAACAAAGCATGTTTCCAAAACATGGAATCCCATCCAAGATTAGCATACTTCACAAGGCACATCAATGCTCATGAGAATTGAAATTAAGATTATACAAGAGGCCGGGTGTGATGGCTCATGCCTGTATTCCCAGCACTTTGGGAGGCTGAGGCAGGTGGATCACCTGAGGTTGGGAGTTCAAGACCACATAACAAACATGGAGAAACCCTGTTTGTACTAAAAATACAAAATTAGCCGGGCGTGGTGGTGCATGCCTGTAATCCCAGCTACTCGAGAGGCTGAGGCAGGAGAATCACTTCAACCCAGGAGGCAGAGGTTGCGGTGAGCTGAGATCGCACCATTGCACTCCAGTCTGGGCAACAAAAGCAAAACTCCGTCTCAAAAAGAAAAAAAAAAAAAAAAATATATATATATATATATACACACACACACACACACAAGGGAGAAATAAGGAGGAAAGTTCTGCTGAAAAACACAGTGGGTTTTCAGGTGGTTTCCTACCCCCTACCATCAGCCGAAGTGGGTGTCTGCACCACACTTGTCTGCTGTCCTGGCACTGGAGCTCTTGCACTGCTGATCAGAAGGTCAAATTTGGTGCTTCTGCAGGTATTGGAGCAAACTTTGTCATGTTGGTAAAAATCAATCTGTCCGGAGTCCATCATTTTCCTGTGCAAAGGGAGACAAGAAGTACCAGTTCAGTCTATACCACATATAGTGGGAACTAGGCCTCAGGGAAAAATAGGGACAACATTGCTGAGTCTACTGTGTAGATTAGGGAAACCTAATAGTGTTAGAAGTCATTAGGTTGCAAAAATTCTAATTTGGGCTTTAAATTTTCACTGGTCCTGCCCACATTTACCAGTATTCCTTCTCCCTCCGTAGTTTATTCATTATGAGTACTCCATCAAGATCTGGTGCCAGTTTCACAGACACAAAGTTTCAGTCTTTTAAAAAACTCTCTTAGGCATACAGAAAAAAGTTGACTATACTAAACCCACTCTGGAAAATGTCCTTATAATTGGATCCACAAAACGTTATTATAGACCACAAGCAAAACCATGGGGTATTTTAATTATAGTAAATTCTATGTTATAATGTCACTTGGCTTTCACTAAATATTTTTTAGTATTTTCTTTTTTACATTTGGGAAGAATTGGCATGTGCTTGTCTTTCTGGGTAAATAAAACCCACCAAGAACAACAAAACTCAAACTTAAAGGTATTCCTTAGCCAGGCGCAGTGGCTCATGCCTGTAATCCCACCACTTTGGGAGGCCAAGGCAGGAGGATCACTTGAACTCAGGAGTTTGAGACCAGCATGGGCAACATGGTAAAACCTCATTTCTATAAAAAATACAAAAATCGGTCACGCGCAGTAGCTTACGACTGTAATCTCAGCACTTTGGGAGACCGAGGTGGGTGGTTCACGAGGTCAGGAGATCAAGACCATCCTGGCTAACACGGTGAAACTCCTCCTCTACTAAAAATACAAAAAAAAAAATTAGCCGGGCGTGGTGGCGAGCGCCTGTAGTCCCAGCTACTCGGGAGGCTGAGGCAGGAGAATGGCATGAAACCCAGGAGGCGGAGCTTGCAGTGAGCCGAGATCACGCCACTGCACTCCAGCCTGGGTGACACAATGAGACTCTGTCTCAAAAAAAAAAAACAAAAATCAGCCAGGCATGGTGGCTCATGCCTGTAGTCCCAGCTAATTGGTAGGCTGAGGCTGAAGAGTCGCTTGAGCCTGGGAAGCTGAGGTTGCAGTAAGCCGAGACTACGCCACTGTATTCCAGCCTGGGTGACAGTTAGACCCTGTCTCAAAAATAAATAAATAAATAAATAAACAAACAATAAAAATAAAAATAAAGGTATTCCTTCCCAATTTCATTGGATTACTAATTTCTGCTTACAAATCATCTGGGCCGGGCGCGGTGGCTCACGCCTGTAATCCCAGCACTTTGGGAGGCCGAGGCGGGCGGATCACAAGGTCAGGAGATCGAGACCACGGTGAAACCCCGTCTCTACTAAAAATACAAAAAATTAGCCGGGCGCGGTTGTGGGCGCCTGTAGTCCCAGCTACTCGGGAGGCTGAGGCAGGAGAATGGCGTGAACCCGGGAGGCGGAGCTTGCAGTGAGCCGAGATCGCGCCACTGCACTCCAGCCTGGGCTGGGCGACAGAGCGAGACTCCGTCTCAAAAAAAAAAAAAAAACAAATCATCTGAAATTTTTTTTTTTTTTTTGAGACGGAGTCTTGCTCTGTGCCCCAGGCTGGAGTGCAGTGGCGCGATCTCGGCTCACTGCAAGCTCCGCCTCCCCGGGTTCACGCCATTCTCCTGCCTCAGCCTCCCGAGTAGCTGGTACTACAGGGGCCCGCCACCTCGCCCGGCTAATTTTCTTGTATTTTTAGTAGAGATGGGGTTTCACCGTGTTAGCCAGGATGGTCTCGATCTCCTGACCTCGTGATCCGCCCGTCTCGGCCTCCCAAAGTGCTGGGATTACAGGCTTGATCCACCGCGCCCGGCCTGAAATTTTTTTTAAAAAACGATGTTTCGTTGGAAGTACAGGAGTAAAATAATTTAAAAAAAATTTTTTTTTTTTTTTAGATGGAGTCTCGCTCTGTCGCCCAGGCTGGAGTGCAGTGGCCGGACCTCAGCTCACTGCAAGCTCCGCCTCCCGGGTTTACGCCATTCTCCTGCCTCAGCCTCCGGAGTAGCTGGGACTACAGGTGCCGGCCACCTTGCCTGGCTAGTTTTTTGTATTTTTTAGTAGAGACAGGGTTTCACCGTGTTAGCCAGGATGGTCTCGATCTCCTGACCTCGTGATCCGCCCGTCTCGGTCTCCCAAAGTGCTGGGATTACAGGCTTAAGCCACCGCGCCTGGCCAAAATTTTTTAAATAAAAACAAAAAGAACACAAATAATGTTTGTGTGTCTCTGACTAACAAAAACGATGTGGGCTGGGCACAGTGGCTCACACCTGTAATCCCAGCACTTTGGGAGGCCAAGGTGGGTGGATCACCTGAGGTTGGGAGTTCAAAACCAGCCTGACCAACATGGAGAAACCCCATCTCGACTAAAAATACAAAATAAGCTGGGCATGGTGACACATGCCTATAATCCGAGCTATTTGGGAGGTTGAGGCAGGAGAATCGCTTGAACCCAGGAGGTAGAGTTTGTGGTGAGCTGAGATCACACCACTGCATTCCAGCCTGGGCAACAAAAGCGGGGCATGGTGGCTCACACCTGTAATCCCAGCACTTTGGGAGTTGAGGTGAGCAGAGCATTTGAGGTCAGGAGTTCGAGACCAGCCTGGCCAACATGGTGAAACCCCGTCTCTACTAAAAATACAAAAAAATTAACTGGGTGTGGTGGTGCGCACCTATAATCCCAGCTACTCAGGAGGCTGAGGCATGAGAATCACTTGAACCCAGGAGGTGGAGATTGCAGTGAGCCGAGATCATGCCACTACACTCCAGCCTGGGCCACACAGCAAAACTATGTCTCAAAAAAAAAAAAAAAAAAAAAAAAAATTCCCCCAAAAAAAAAACCAGGCCGGGCGCGGTGGCTCAAGCCTGTAATCCCAGCACTTTGGGAGGCCGAGACGGGCGGATCATGAGGTCAGGAGATCGAGACCATCCTGGCTAACACGGTGAAACCCCGTCTCTACTAAAAAATACAAAAAACTAGCCAGGCGAGGTGGCGGGCGCCTGTAGTCCCAGCTACTCGGGAGGCTGAGGCAGGAGAATGGCGTGAACCCGGGAGGCGGAGCTTGCAGTGAGCCGAGATCTGGCCACTGCACTCCAGCCTGGGTGACAGAGCAAGACTCCGTCTCAAAAAAAAAAAAAAAGAAAAAAAAAACCAAAAGCCGGACACAGTGGCTCACACCTGTAATCCTCGCACTTTGGGAGGCTGAGTCGGGCAGATCATGAGGTCAGGAATTCAAGACCAGCCTGACCAATATGGTAAAACCCCGTCTCTACCAAAAATACAAAAATTAGCCAGGCAAGGTGGTGTGCTCCTGTAATTTTAGCTATATGGGAAGCTGAGGCAGGAGAATCACTTGAACCTGGGAGGCGGAGGTTGCAGTGAGCCAAGACTGTGCCACTGCAGCCTGGGCGACAGAGTGAGATCCCGACTCAAAAAAGAAAAAAAAAGGCCGGGCGCGGTGGCTCACGCCTGTAATCCCAGCACTTTGGGGGGTCAAGACGGTTGGATCACGAAGTCAGGAGATCGAGACCATCCTGGCTAACATGGTGAAACCCCGTCTCTACTTTTTAAAAATACAAAAAATTAACCAGGCGTGGTGGCGGGCACCTGTAGTCCCAGCTACTCGGGAGGCTGGGGCAGGAGAATGGCATGAACCCAGGAGACAGAGCTTGCAGTGAGCCGAGATCACGCCACTGGACCTCCAGCCTGGGTGACAGAGCGAGACTCCAAAAAAAAAAAAAAACCTATATGAAGAAAATATTTAGCATTTTCAGCTGGCCACAGTGGCTCACATCTGTAGTCCAAGCTACTCTGTAGGACTGCTAGAGCTGAGGAGTTTGAGGCTGATCATGCCAATGCACTCCAGCCTTAGTGACAGAACATGACCTTTTTTTTTTTTTTTCAATTGCCCTTTTTAAAAAATCTTTGGGCTGGGTGCAGTAGCTCACGCCTATAATCCCAGCACTTTGGGAGGCCAAGGTGGGTGGATCACCTGAGGTCAGGAGTTCGAGATTAGCCTGGACAATATGGTGAAACCCCATCTCTACTAAAAGTACAAAATTAGCCAGGCATGGTGACACATGCCTGTAATCCCACCTACTCGGGAGGCTGAGGCAGGAGAATCGCTTGAACCTGGGAGGCGGAGGATGTGGTGAGCTGAGATCGCGCCATTGCACTCCAGCCTGGGCAACAAGAGTAAGTCTCCGTCTCACCAAAAAAACAAACAACAACAACAACTAAAATCTTAGGCCGGGCGAGGTAACTGACGCCTGTAATCTCAGCACTTTGGGAGGCCAAGGTGGGTGGATCACGAGGTCAGGAGATCAAGACCAGCCTAACACGATGAAACCCCGTCTCTACTAAAAAAAATACAAAAATTAGCTGGGCATGGTGGCACACGCCTGTAGTCCCAGCTACTCGGGAGGCTGAGGCAGGAGAATCACTTGAACCCAGGAGGTGGAGGCTGCAGTGAGCCGAGACTGCACCACTGTACTCCAGCCTGGCAACAGAGCGAGACTCCATCTCAAAAAAAAACCAAAAAAATCCTACAATACACAGACAACGTCAACATTTTAGCATATTTTCTTCTACTAAATTTTACTTACATATATGTCTTAACACAGCCAAAATCAATTTAATAAATTTTCTGTTTTTCTTCCTTCAAATTATGTCATAAGCATTTTTCATGTAAAATCTCTTCAGAAATATTTTAATGACGGCAAAACATTCACAGTATATACTCATATATATTTAGACAGGTCATAATTGACTTTAGAAGTCTTTGACTATATATTAAAGCAGACTATAAGTTTCACATTAATAAATAATGTTGTAATAAACATCTTTATGCTTTAATCTCTACAAGCATTATGTATTTTTCTTGAAAGAGATTCCTTAAAAATAATTATTTTTATTTTTTAATTTTTTATTTATTTTTTAAAATTTTACTTTTTCCCCCCATTAAAAAGAATTAAATGGGCCAGGTGCGGTGGCTCAAACCTGTAATCCCAGCACTTTGGGAGGCCAAGATGGGCGGATCACGAGGTCAGGAGATCGAGACCATCCTGGCTAACACGGTGAAACCCCGTCTCTACTAAAAAAAATACAAAAAACTAGCCGGGCGTGGTGGCGGCGCCTGTAGTCCCAGCTACTTGGGAGGCTGAGGCAGGAGAATGGCGTAAACCCGGGAGACGGAGCTTGCAGTGAGCTGAATCCGGCCACTGCACTCCAGCCTGGGTGACAGAGCAAGACTCTGTCTCAAAAACAAACAAACAAACAAAAAATCTTTCTTGTCTCCCAGGATTTTTAAGAATAAGTTGATTAAAGTCAAATAATGCATGGATTGCTCAAGCCAATTTCTCAGAAAGAATAAAAATGTCAACCTAAAGAGAAAAACCCAGATTCTAGCATGATTACGTGCCCCAAAGTTTGTTGAAAGGTATGTGCTTAACATTAGAGCTTACCTGAGCATGATCCCACCCAGACGAATAGCTCTCTTCCAGTCCTTCAGAGTGGACTTGCCAGCCAGATGAACAAAGTGCTTGGGGCTGATCAACTGATCATTGAACTAAAAGTAAAAAGAAAAGTCCAAAATAGTCTAATGTCAACTTAGGCAGGCCAAGAGGGGAAATAATGAAATGGTAACTCTACATCATTTGCATAAAAAATACCCAGATGACATCCTAAGCCTTGACTATCCAAACTCTTGCACTATTGTGTTAGAGAAGACGATGCTTCTCGGAGCACAGTCTCCATTCCTGGTACAAAGCCACAGAATACATGCAGAGATAAGAGATAAATATATTAATAAATCTCTAAAATCCATTTATGCCTGGAATCAGGTGGTTGGGTCTCGTGTGGCAAACAAAGGCTGTTCAAATAAACTGAAATAATCTATCCAGCCCTAATGAAGACAGCATAAGCAATTCTATTTTTATCAATTTTGTTTTTGGCTAGTCAATCTAATAATTTTTTTTTTTTTTTTTTGAGACAGAGCATCACTCTGTCACCCAGACTGGAGTACAACAGCGCAATCTCAGCTCACTGCAACTCTGCCCCGAGGTTCAAGTGATCCTCCTGCCTCAGTCTCCGCAGTAGCTGGGATTATATGCACCCAACACTATGCCTGGCTAATTTTTGTATTTTTAGTAGAGATGGGACTTCACCATGTTGTCCAGGCTGGTCTCTATCTCCTGATCTCAGGTGATCCACCCACCTCAGCCTCCCAAAGTGCTGGGATTACAGGCATAAGCCACCTCACCTAGCCAGTATATATATATATTTTTTTGAGACAGAGTATCGCTCTGTCGCCCAGGCTGGAGTGCAGCGGTGCGATCTCAGCTCATTGCAAGCTCCGCCTCCTGAGTTCACGCCATTCTCCTGCCTCAGCCTCCCGAGTAGCTGGGACTACAGGCACCCGCCACCACGCCCAGCTAATTTTTTGTATTTTTAGTAGAGACGGGGTTTCACCGTGTTAGCCAGGATGGTCTCGATCTCCTGACCTCGTGATCCGCCCGCCTCGGCCTCCCAAAGTGCTGAGATTACAGGCGTGAGCCACTGCGCCTGGCTGCCAATATATTTTTTGAAGATGCAAGGTTTTCCAGCCCAGGCAACATAGCAAAACCTTCCATCTCTACAAAAATTAGCCAGGCACAGTGGTGCACACCTGTGGTCCCAGCTACACAGGAGGCTGAGGTGGGAGAATCACCTGAACCCAGGAGGTGGAGGCTGCAGTGAGCCAAGATCGTGTCATTGCACTCTAGCCTGGGCAACAGAGAAAGTCACGCAATGTCTCACCATGTTGCCCAGGCTGGTCTCGAACTCCTAAGCTCAAGTGATCTTTCCACCTTGGTCTCCCAAAGTGTTAGGATTACAGGTATGAGCCACCACATCCAACCCAAAGTTCTTATTTTTTCTATTGTGACACATTAGAACAATAGCCATCAAAAAAAAAACCTGATCTAGTGCAAGAGAAAAAGGATGCATGGAACTGACACCCTTTGAAAACAAGGAGTCCCAAAATTGGCTTCAGCATGGAGAAGACAATTACCTTGACACACTTCACATTTATTCCCGGACACACAAACTTCTTCCAGAGGAGGATGGCTTTGCTCTCCCCACAAGTTATAGGGTAAGCAATTTCCATATCCTCATTTGCTTCTATAGTGCCTGTATCTGAAAACAGAAAAAAAATCCGTTATTTATCAAACAACTCTTCCCCAAAGCTGAAACTCAAAATCTCTAGTCTCCTGGTTCCTCTGAGGGACTAACACTTCACTCTTGCTGGTATCATTTAGGGATCCTCTGGAAGAAGTCTGGCCTAACAGCTATCTCTTCCCAAGCTCCCACAGTGTGCCAGACACCGTTCTTACAACAATCCTGTGAGGCAGTGATTATTTCCTAGGTGTTTTTTTTTTTCTTTTTGCCTTTTTTGAGATGGAGTCTCACGCTATCACCCAGGCTGGAGTGCAGTGGCGTGATCTTGGCTCACTGCAACCTATGCCTCCCGGGTTCAAGCAATTCTCCTGCCTCAGCTTTCCAAGTAGCTGGGATTACAGCCATATACCACACACCACCACGCCTGGCTAATTTTTATATTTTTAGTAGAGATGGGGTTTCACCATCTTGGCCAGGCTGGTCTTGAACCCCTAACCTCAAGTGATCCACTCGCCTTGGCCTCCCAAAGTGCTGGGATTACAGGCGTGAGTCACCTCGCCCGGTGTAGGTGGTGTGTTTTTGGTGGTGGTTGTTGTTTTGGAGATGAAGTCTCACTCTTGTTGCCCAGGCTGGAGTGCAGTGGCACGATCTCAGCTCACTGCAACCTATGCCTCCCGGATTCAAGCAATTCTCCTGCCTCAGTCTCCTGAGTAACTGGGATTATAGGCGCCCACTACCACGCCAGGCTAATTTTTATACTTTTAGTAGAGATGGGGTTTCGCCATGTTGGCCAGGCTGGTCTCAAACTCCTGACCTCAGGTGATCCCCCGCCTTGGCCTCCTAAAGTGTTGGGATTACGGGCATGAGCCACTGTGCTCGATTAGGTTTTTTTTTAAATTAATTAATTAATTAATTGTTTCCTAGGTGTTAAATATAAGTATATGGGCCTCAGGTTAACTGACTTTCCCAAGGACACACTTAGAGGTGAGAAATTGGGATTTCAACTCAGATTTGTTAAATTTCAAAGTTTCTTTCCAGTTTCTTTCCACTGACTGCCTTCTAAACAATACCTTATCAGTCATCAACAACTTCTTTAATGACAGGTATCAACTTTGAGGCTCCAATTTCTATGTGGGATTTTTATAGATAAAAAGTCTTTTCAGTTACCCTTCCAAACTGACGTTAACCAACCAACTGATGACCCTAGCATCTTAAGTCAGTGGTGTCTCAAGATGTACCACCATCAAAATCGAGGGCTGTAGTACTGGTAGGGCACACAGGGATGGGAGAAAAACATAAGGCACAGATGGCAAGAAAACTCAACCAAGGAAGCTAAGGTCAAAGGCATTAGAATGACAAAAACAAAAAAAACAAAAAAAAACCTTACCAATCCCTTCTTCAATTTTGTGTATCGTGTGAGTTTCTACTGCTACAACTGCCGTGTTGTTCTCCGACCCAGCTTCATAAATCCTGTTGTAAAAGTGTCCATCGATAAACAAACTACATAAATCATGAAAAAATTAATATTCACAGCATGGGGTTAAGAAATTTGTTTCAATCTATCTCAAAATAAATAAAATAAATATACTTTAAACTCTGACTAGTTTCCCGTTATATTTAAACTCCAAACTTCCCAGGACTGCTTAGCAGCTTCTACCATGGAAATGAATCGACAACTCTCCTCACCTCAAAGGAAAGTAATTCTTGCTACTTATTTATTTACGCCACCACTTGCTACTACTGTATTACACCAGACTTTTCCCTTCATAACTTTATTTTTTAAATGTCAGCGGTGGAATAATCCATGCTTTGTACTTGCAAAGGGTGAACAGAAAGCTACCATATTTCTCTAGGACATTTACAAACAGTTACCTTCACCTTGAGAAGAAACTGAATAAAAATAAATGTCCACTCCTTTCATAACTTTTTTTTTGTTTTTGAGACAGAGTCTCACTCTCTCTCCCAGGCTGGAGTGCAGAGGTGCAATCTCGGCTCACTGTAAGCTCTGCATCCCAGGTTTGCACCATTCTCCTGCCTCAGCCTCCTGAGAAGCTGGGACTACAGGCGCCCACCACCATGCCCAGCTAATTTTTTTTGTATTTTTAGTAGAGACAGGGTTTCACTGTGTTAGCAGGATGGTCTCGATCTCCTGACCTTGTGATACACCCGCCTCGGCCTTCCAAAGTGCTGGGATTACAGGCATGAGTCACCGCGCCTGGCTCCCTTCGTAACTTTAAATGGGCCGGGCATGGTGGCTCATGCCTGTAACCCCAGCACTTTGGGAGGTCGAGGCAGACAGATCACCTGAGGTCAGGAGTTCGAGACCAGCCTGGCCAACGTGGTGAAACCCCCATCTCTACTAAAAATACAAAAAAATTAGGCTGTGTATGGTGGCTCACGCCTGTAATCCCAGCACTTTGGGAGGACAAGGTGGGCAGATCACGAGGTCAGGAGTTTGAGACCAGCCTGACCAACATGGTGAAACCCCATCTCTACTAAAAATACAAAATTTAGTCAGGCATGGTGGTGCACCTGTAATCCTAGCTACTCAGGAGCCTGAGACAGGAGAATCACTTGAATCAGGGAGGCGGAGGTTGCAGTGAGCTGAAATTGCACCACTGCACTCCAGCCTGGGCAATGGAACAACACTCCATCTCCCAAAAAAAAAAAACAAAAAACAAAAAAACACTTTAAATGTCCATGGCATAGTATGGCTACAAGTACACGACTAATTCATATTATGGAATTACCCTGAGAAGACTAAAAAGTAGTACCAGCAGATAGTATGAGACAGGAAGAACCAGGCTGACTGAAAAGTTGACGTCCCTTGTTGGAAACAGTGTATTTTGCCGTTGGGGTGGGAGGTGTGTGTTTGTTTGTTTTTAGCATCTTTTAAGGTACCATAACCAACTATTGACATGAGCAAAGCCTAGTGGAAGAAAAGTAAGAGAGAAACTACATCCAAAGTAACTAGAAGTGACTAGAGGCACCACTTAGAGAAGGTTATATAATGCAGATCTCTCCAAGATATCTCTACATTTATGGGGTCAGATAATGTAACTTGATACATCAACAATCAACATCCTTTATTTAATTTCTATAATAAACTTGATGTGCTAATTATTGCATCTTGTTACTTGAAAGCACTGCCTGAATATTCTCCTTTGTATCAATGACTACCTCCACAGTGATACCTCTAGTACAGACCTCCCTTCTGAATTTCACACTCAAACATAGCCAACTGCTAAATGAATAAATACATTTGTGTGTGTGTTTGTTTCTTGAGATGGAATTTCGCTTTTATTGCCTAGGCTGGAGTGCAATGGCACGATCTCGGCTCACCGCAACATCTGCCTTCCAGGTTCAAGCAATTCTTCTGCCTCAGCCTCCCAAGTAGCTGGGATTATAGGCATGCGCCACCACACCCAGCTAATTTTGTATTTTTAGTAGAGACAGGGTTTCTCCATGTTAGTCAGGCTGGTCTCGAACTCCCGACCTCAGGTGATCCTCCCACCTCAGCCTCCCAAAGTGCTGGGATTAGAGGCGTGAGCCACCACACTCAGCCAAATAAATACATTTGGAAGTCTCATAGGACTTTGACGAATTCATTATGTCTAAAATAACCATCAAGTTCCCTTTTCCCGACCACCTTCAAACTATTATTCTTCCTATACTCTCCATCCTTGTTAATAGCACCACTCAGCACACTGCAGACAGAAATCTGGGAATCACACTAGATTTTCTTTTCCTCTTTCTCAACTCCACATAGTCAGTCACCAAATCCTGCTGGATGCATCACTTTAACACTATCCATCCTCCCTCCCTGTCTCTATCTCCACTGCTACTGCCTTAATTCAGGCCTCATCATTGCTATACTAGTATCCTTGCATCTAACTAACCTTCTACATTCCCACCAGACTGATCATGTGATTCCCTCCTTAAAATCCCTCAAATACCCTCTCTCCTCATTGTTAAAATAAAGCTCCAAATCCTTTGTATGATATTTAAGCTTCTTTAAGATCTGGCCCCTGGTTTCAACTCTTCCCAAACCTCGCCTTAAAATCCAGGCCCCGGCACTGCCAAACTATTTGTGGTTCCCAAAAGTGCCATCTTCTTATACCTTCTTTCTCTTACTTCTGCCATTTCCCAGAACATTATTCTCCACGTTTTTTTTTTTTGTTTTTGTTTTTGTTTTTTTTTGATAGGGTCTCATTCTGTTGCCCAGGCTAGAATGCAGTGGTGTGATCATAGTTCACTGCAGCCTTAACCTCCCTGGCTCAAGCAATCCTCCACCTCAGCCTCTTCAGTAGCTGGGACTACAGTAATACGCCACCATATCTGGCTAATTTTTGTATTTTTTTATAGAGACAGAGTCTTCCTATTTGGCCTAGGCTGGCCTTGAACTCCTGGACTCAAGTCAAACTCCTGCCTCTGCCTCCCAAAATGCTGGGATTACAAGCATGAGCCACTGCGCCAATCTCCTATCTTTTTTTTTTTTTTTTTTTTTTTTTTGAGACGGAGTCTCTCTCTGTCGCCCAGCCCAGGCTGGAGTGCAGTGGCGCGATCTCGGCTCACTGCAAGCTCTGCCTCCCGGGTTCACGCCATTCTCCTGCCTCAGCCTCCCGAGTAGCTGGGACTACAGGCACCCACAACCGCGCCCGGCTAATTTTTTGTATTTTTAATAGAGACGGGGTTTCACCGTGGTCTCGATCTCCTGACCTTGTGATCCGCCCGCCTCGGCCTCCCAAAGTGCTGGGATTACAGGCGTGAGCCACCGCGCCCGGCCCTATCTGTCTTTTAATAAGTAGCCTCTAGGATGCTTTTCTTTCCCTCCCAGTCCCTTCAGTATAACCACTTACTTCCTGCTTTATGACCCAGCTGTACTTTGGGTTTTGTCATAACACCTATCACACTTAATGTATGCTTATTTATCTGTCTGTCTCCCATTGAGCACAGGCTAAGAGGTCCCCGACTGCATAGATTATGGCTTATTCATTTATGCAATGTTGTATGCCCAGCATGTAGTTGACTGACTGGAACATGGCAAAGTACCCCATAAATGGCTATTCAGGGGATGAGGATTTTGATAAACATGAGAAACCACTGCTTCAAATAAGATTGGTAAACTCATCCTAAATTGACCACTGTGTGAAAAATCTGTTAAAAGAATACATTCTCATGTATGAATAATGTCTTTTTTTTTTTTTTTTTTTTGAGACAGAATCTCGCTCTGTCGCCCAAGCTGGTAGGGCAGTAGTACAATCTCAGCTCACTGCAACCTCCACCTCCCGAGTTCACACAATTCTCCTCCCTTAGCCTCCCGAGCAGCTGGGATTACAGGCGTGTGCCACCACATCTGACTAATTTTTGTATTTTTAGTAGAGACAGGGTTTCACCATGTTGGCCAGGCTGGTCTCGAACTCCTGACCTCAGGTGATCTGACCGCCTTGGCTTCCCAAAGTGTAGGGATTACAGGTGTGAGCCACCACACCTGGCCTTTTTTTGTTTTGTTTTTTTGACACATGGTCTTACTCTGTTGCCCAGGTTAGAGTGCAGTGGCATGATCACAGCTCACTGCAGCCTCAATCTCCTAGGCTCAAGTGATCATCCTAGCTCAGCCTCCTGAGTAGCTGTAATTACAGGTGTGAGCCACCATGCCTAGCTAATTTTTAAATTTTTTGTTGAGACAGGGTCTCGCTGTGTCGCCCATTCTGGTTTTGAACTCCTGGGCTCAAATGATCCTTGGCCTAGCACCTTGGCCTCCTAAAGTGCTAGGATTACAGGCATGAGCCACTGCACCCAGTCAAGTAATTTTTTTTTTTTTTTTTTTTTGAGACGGAGTCTCCATCCGCCGCCCAGGCTGGAGTGCAGTGGCCAGATCTCGGCTCACTGCAAGCTCCGCCTCCCGGGTTCACGCCATTCTCCTGCCTCAGCCTCCTGAGTAGCTGGGACTACAGGCACCCGCCACCTCGCCCGGCTAGTTTTTTGTATTTTTTTTTTTTTTTTTTTTTTTGAGACGGAGTCTCGCTCTGTCGCCCAGCCCAGGCTGGAGTGCAGTGGCGCGATCTCGGCTCACTGCAAGCTCCGCCTCCCGGGTTCACGCCATTCTCCTGCCTCAGCCTCCCGAGTAGCTGGGACTACAGGTGCCCACAACCGCGCCCGGCTAATTTTTTGTATTTTTAGTAGAGACGGGGTTTCACCGTGGTCTCGATCTCCTGACCTTGTGATCCGCCCGCCTCGGCCTCCCAAAGTGCTGGGATTACAGGCGTGAGCCACCGCGCCCGGCCAGTTTTTTGTATTTTTTAGTAGAGATGGGGTTTCACCGTGTTAGCCAGGATGGTCTCGATCTCCTGACCTCGTGATCCACCCATCTCGGCCTCCCAAAGTGCTGGGATTACAAGCGTGAGCCACCGCGCCCGGCCTGGCCAAGTAATTTCAGCAACCAGTAAATTGTACTTAAGGGTGGCAAGTAGGAGGCAGTCTATATTTTTACAAGCAAACAAGATTTCCCTTTTTTTGTTTGTTTCTTTTTTTTGAGACGGAGTCTCACTTTGTCGTCCAAGCTGGAGTGCAATGGCACAATCTCAGCTCACTGCAACTTCCGCTTCCTGGGTTCAAGCAATTCTCCTGCCTCAGCCTCCTGAGTAGCTGGGATTACAGATGCGTGCCAACACCCAGCTAATTTTTACATTTTTTAGTACAGACAGGGTTTCACCATGTTGGTCATGCTGGTCTCAAACTCCTGACCTCATGATTCACCCACCTCGGCCTCCCAAAGTGCTGGGATTACAGGTGTGAGCCACTACAACTGGCCGTAAACAAGGTTTTTATCAGGGAAAAATTATCTAAGCTCACTCAGGATAGTGATGGATTGAGCTTAATTCTCTATATCTACTATAGCCATAGTTAAAAGTCATGAAATACGTTCAAAACATTAAGGCATCGTAAGATACTGACATTCCCTATGAATCATCATTATGTTTACTAGAGCTTAAAAGGTAAGTCTACATTATTGTATTCTTTCTTTTTTGAGACAGAGTCTTACTCTCTCACCTACTGCTGGAGTGCAGTGGCACGATCTCAGCTAAATCCCATCTCTTCTAAAAATACAAAAATTGGTCAGGCACGGTGGCAGGAGCCTATAGTCCCAGCTACTAGGGAGTCTGAGGCAGGAGAATTGCTTGAACCTGGGAGGCAGAGGTTGCAGTGAGCTGAGATCCCACCACTACACTCTAGCCTGGGCGATACAGAGAGACTCCATCTCAAAAAAAAAAAAAAAAAAAAAAACTCCTTTTTAAATCTTCTCTTTTTCCAATACCTTCATAATACATTGTATTGTAGTAGGTGCTAGACTCAGCTTGATAATTTCCCCTCCATGGGGGCTCAGAGAATTTATGGTCGTTGCCTTGCCTGAAGTCCTCTGACTCTAGCTACACTGTCTGTTGGTAGACACATAAGGAGCCTCTGTGAATAGTGCAGATAAATAAGATGAGGCAATCGGGGCAAAAAAGCAAGACCCCTATCTCTACAAAAAATAAAAAAGTCAGCATTTGAACTCTGAAGTAAATCATGCTTTCATGGTTATGCTGAAGAATCATGGCCGGGCGCGGTGGCTCAAGCCTGTAATCCCAGCACTTTGGGAGGCCGAGACGGGCGGATCACGAGGTCAGGAGATCGAGACCACAGTGAAACCCCGTCTCTACTAAAAATACAAAAAATTAGCCGGGCGCGGTGGCGGGCGCCTGTAGTCCCAGCTACTCAGGAGGCTGAGGCAGGAGAATGGCGGGAACCCGGGAGGCGGAGCTTGCAGTGAGCCGAGATCGCGCCACTGCACTCCAGCCTGGGCAACAGCATGAGACTCCGTCTCAAAAAAAAAAAAAAAAAAAAAAAAAATCATAACTGTGCAAGAGTGGGATTGGAACTGGAATTTTTATTTATTTAATCAAAGTTCCAGGACACATGTGCAGAACGTGCAGGTTAAATGGATATACGTGTGCCATGGTGGTTTGCTGCACCTATTGACTCATCCTCTAGGTTCCCTCCCCTCGCCCCTTCACCCCGCAACAGGCCCCAGTGTGTGTTGTTCCCCTCTGTGTGTCCATGTGTTCTCATTGTTTAACTCCCATTTATGAGTGAGAATATGCAGTGTTTGCTTTTCTGTTCCTGTGTTGGTTTGGTGAGGATGATGGCATCCAGCTCCATCCATGTAGGCCTGAAATTCTTTTTTTTTTTTTTTTTTGAGACGGAGTCTCGCTCTGTTGCCCAGGCTGGAGTGCAGTGGCCGGATCTCAGCTCACAGCAAGCTCCGCCTCCCGGGTTTATGCCATTCTCCTCCCTCAGCCTCCCGAGTAGCTGGGACTACAGGCGCCCGCCACCTCACCTGGCTAGTTTTTTGTATTTTTTTTTTTCTTTTTTTTTTTTGAGACGGAGTCTCGCTCTGTCGCCCGGGCTGGAGTGCAGTGGCCGGATATCAGCTCACTGCAAGCTCCGCCTCCCGGGTTTACGCCATTCTCCTGCCTCAGCCTCCCGAATAGCTGGGACTACAGGCGCCCGCCACCTCGCCCGGCTAGTTTTTTGTATTTTTTTTAGTAGAGACGGGGTTTCACCGTGTTAGCCAGGATGGTCTCGATCTCCTGACCTCGTGATCCGCCCGCCTCGGCCTCCCAGAGTGCTGGGATTACAGGCTTGAGCCACCGCGCCCGGCCGGTTTTTTGTATTTTTTAGTAAAGACGGGGTTTCACCGTGTTAGCCAGGATGGTCTCGATCTCCTGACATCGTGATCCACCCGTCTCGGCCTCCCAAAGTGCTGGGATTACAGGCTTGAGCCACCGCACCCGGCCAGGCCTGGAATTCTTTTTTTTTTTTTTTTTTGAGGCGGAGTCTCGCTCTGTCGCCCAGGCTGGAGTGCAGTGGCGCAATCTCGGCTCACTGCAAGCTCCGCCTCCCGGGTTCCGGCCATTCTCCTGCCTCAGCCTCCCGAGTAGCTGGGACTACAGGCGCCGCCACCACGCCTGGCTAATTTTTTTGTATTTTTAGTGGAGACGGGGTTTCATTGTGTTAGCCAGGATGGTCTCGATCTCCTGACCTCGTGATCCACCCGTCTCAGCCTCCCAAAGTGCTGGGATTACAGGCTTGAGCCACCGCGCCCGGCCCAGGCCTGGAATTCTTAAATTGAGTATGTGCCGAAATGATAATGTGCTGGGTATATTGGGTTAAATAAAATATGTTATGAAAATAAAAAAAGCCGGGCGCGGTGGCTCAAGCCTGTAATCCCAGCACTTTGGGAGGCCGAGGCGGGCGGATCACGAGGTCAGGAGATCGAGACCATCCTGGCTAACACAATGAAACCCCGTCTCCACTAAAAATACAAAAAAATTAGCCAGGCGTGGTGGCGGCGCCTGTAGTCCCAGCTACTCGGGAGGCTGAGGCAGGAGAATGGCGGGAACCCGGGAGGCGGAGCTTGCAGTGAGCCGAGATCGGGCCACTGCACTCCAGCCTGGGCAACAGAGCGAGACTCTGCCTCAAAATAAATAAATAAATAAATAAATAAATAAATAAATAAAATTAAAAAAAAAAAAAAAAAAGAAAGAAAAATCAGCCAGGTGCAGTGGCATGTGCCTATATTCCCAGCTATTCAGGAGGCTAAAGTGGGAGGATCTTTTGAGACCAGGAATTCGAGGTTGCAGTGAGCTATGATCACACCACTGCCTTCCAGCCTGGGTCACAGAGTAAGACTCTGTCTCAACAAAAATAACAATAAAATAAAATGAGGGCGCCATGTAACCTACCCTCAAGGAGCTCAAGGTGGAGAAGAGAAGCAGACATAAGGAAACATGTAACTGTTGGTAATAAGTACTAAAATGACAAATACAGCACGCAATACAGTATATTATACAGATGAAAACTGAGCCAGCTCTGATTGATGTTAAATGTTCCATTGTGCTAAGCAACCATAAAGTTGTAATTTCCCCACCCTTGAAACTTCCCAAAATACTTCAGAATACCCAAATCTCTAGCCACTTACCCTTGTTGCACAGGCTGTAACTGCAAGATCACTTGAGTTTTAGTGTCTTCAGGATTCTCCCCTTCATTTCCTTCAGTGGGTACCACAACCACATCCCCCACTGGGACACTCACTTCTGCATTAGCCATCTTTCACATGAAGTCAGATAGCTGGGACTGCTGTCGGGAATGAGAAGCACCAATAACTTAATCCGGTTTGAAAAGAGATTAATAGGCTGGGCACGGTGGCTCACACCAGTAATCCCAGCACTTTGGGAGGTCGAGGCAGGTGGATTGCCTGAGGCTGGGAGTTCAAGACCAGCCTGACTAACATGGAGAAACCTGTCTCCACTAAAAATACAGTTAACTGGGCGTGGTGGCGCATATCTGTAATCCCATCTACTCGGGAAGCTGAGGCAAGAGAATTGCTTGAACCCAGGAGGCAGAGGTTGCAGTAAGCTGAGATTATGCCATTGCACTCCAGCCTGGGCAACAAGAGCGAAATTCCCTCTCAAAAAACAGAAAGGAAGAAAGGAAGAGAGGGGAGGGGAGGGCAGGGGAGGGGAGGGCAGGGGAGGGGAGGGGAGGGGAGGGGAGGGGAAAAAGAAAAGAAGTCAACCGGCGGGGCGCAGTGGCTCAAGCCTGTAATCCCAGCACTTTGGGAGGCCGAGACGGGCGGATCACGAGGTCACAAGATCAAGACCATCCTGGCTAACACGGTGAAACCCCATCTCTACTAAAAAAAAAAGACAAAAAAAACTAGCCGGGCGAGGTGGCGGGCGCCTGTAGTCCCAGCTACTCAGGAGGCTGAGGCAGGAGGATGGCGTGAACCCAGGAGGCGGAGCTTGCAGTGAGCTGAGATGCGGCCACTGCACTCCAGCCTGGGCGACAGAGCGAGACTCCGCCTCAAAAAAAAAAAAAAGAAAAGAAGTCAACCATATGAAAAGAATGCCAAGATAATGCCTAGGGCACCCTAGAGATCATGGGTCTCTAAAAAGGATGGGAACTATGAGATGGGCTATCACAGGCTCCGATCCTTCCAGAAACGCCTCAACAGTCACTTGCTAGTATAGGTTTTCTTAGTATGTGTGACTCATTCCATGGTGTTCTGCAGCAAGCTCTAACAGCTCCTGAGAACCAATTGTGCATACATATCTCTTCCAACTTTGAGTTTAGTGACACTAAGTTGACAGCTTGAAATCAGCAATGCTGGGCGTAAACAGACCCAAAATTGACAAGCACTACAAATCAGAGTATTTTGTTTTTCTAGAGAGCTGGTTTGCAGCATATTACCAGTTCACACCAAACAGTAAGCTCTTGAAAATTAGGAATCACATCTACTTTCTGTGCAAACAGCCATTTTGCCTCAAGTTCTCTGTCTTTTAAAATACTTAGTATCTGTGGAGGGAGTAAGTGAACTGAGCTGCATGGGAACAGGAAGATGACTTACATCATGTAGTTGCTTAATAAATGCTGAATTCACTTGTACGACCTCTAGGACTTTTTTTTTTTGAGCCAAGGTCTCACTCTGTCGCCCAGACTGGAGTGCAGTGGCACGATCTCGGCTCACTGCAACGTCTGCCTCCCAGGCTCAAGTGATTCTCCTGCCTCGCCCTCCCCAAGTAGCTTGGATTATGGGTGTGCACCACTACCACTCAGCTAATTTTCGTATTTTTAGTATAGACAGGGTTTCACCATGTTGGCCAGGCTGGTCTTGAACTCCTGACCTCAAATGATCCATCTGTCTCGGCCTCCCAAAGTGCTGGATTCCAGGTGTGAGCCACCGAGCCTGGCCCCTCTAGGACTTTTCAATACCTCTTTGCCTCAGACTGAATGGAGAGGTAATCTTGCCCAGTATCTCCCTTGCAGAGTTACTGAGAAAACCAGCCTCCAGCACCATGTGCTCCTTGACTCTAAAGTTACTCCAAGCATTGTCCCAATCTTAATGAAAACTCAGAGGACCCCAAGATATTCTGCAGTTATTAGTCTTCACGGTTGAAAAGAGTCACTTAAGAGAGTATAGGTGCTGGGCATGGTGGCTCAGGCCTGTAATCCAGCACTTTGGGAGGCCTAGGCAGGCGGATCACCAGGTCAGGAGATCCAGACCATCCTGGCTAACACAGGGAAACCCTGTCTCTACTAAAAACACAAAAAAATTGCCGGGCGCGGTGGCTCACGCCTGTAATCCCAGCACTTTGGGAGGCCAAGACAGGCGGATCACGAGGTCAGAAGATCGAGACCATCCTGGCTAATACGGTGAAACCCCGTCTCTACTAAAAATACAAAAAATTAGCTGGGTATGATGGCGGGCGCCTGTAGTCCCAGCTACTCGGGAGGCTGAGGCAGGAGAATGGCGTGAACCCGGGAGGCGGAGCTTGCAGTGAGCCGAGATGGCACCACTGCACTCCAGCCTGGGCGACAGAGCCAGACTCTGTCTCAAAAAACAAAAACAAAAACAAAAAATAAGCCGGGCGCGGTGGCGGGTGCCTGTGGTCCCAGCTGCTAGGGAGGCTGAGGCAGGAGAATGGTGTGAATCCGGGAGGCAGAGCTTGCAGAGAGCCAAGATCGCGCCACTGCAGTCCAACCTGTGCGACGGAGCAAGACTCTGTCTCAAAAAAAAGAGAGAGTATAGGTAAGAGCACTGTATTTATTTTAATATGCGAGTGTGTAAAGATGACTATGACTGTGCCTGAACAGAGTAGGCACACAATGGATGCAAGTTTGAGTACAAAACGTGTAGTCAAGGCCAGGCATGGTGGTTCACGCCTGTAATCCCAGCAGTTTTGGAGGCCAAGGAAGGTGGATCGCCTGAGGTCAGGAGTTTGAGACCAGCCTGACCAACATGGAGAAACCCTGTCTCTACTAAAAATACAAAAAATTAGCCGGGCGTGGTGTTAGATGCCTGTAATCCTAGCTACTCCGGAGGTTGAGGCAGGAGAATCGCTTGAACCCGGGAGGCAAAGGTTGCGGTGAGCTGAGATCATGCCATTGCACTCCCCGCTGGGCAACAAGAGCAAAACTCCATCTCAAAAAAAAAAAGTATAGTCAGGTCTAATCCACATCTCACCTCTCCCACAGCACTTGTTTGCCTATAACACACATACTTAAACATGGCACTCAGATTTTCTCTCACTGGCCCAAAAATACTCTTCTGATCTTATCTGCAACTATCACACCCCAATAATCTTAAGTCCTAGCCATACCAGCCACCTAATGTACTCTGAGCATATCATAATGTACCTTTATATTTCTTTGCCTTTTATTCCTTAAGCCTGAAATGGCTTTAATGCCTTTCTCCCTCATCTTCTCCCTTCAAAGTCCAGTTCAAAGCTCACTTCTCCACAGTCACTGCCAAACTATTTTCTTTTTTTTGAGACGCAGTCTCGCTCCGTCACCCAGACTGGAGTGCTGTGGCATGATCTTGGCTCACTGCAACCTCCACCTCCCAGGTTCAAGCAATTCTTTTTCCCTTTCTTTTTGGCTAGTCCCTTGTAACCATTTTGTGATTTACTTGAAACATCACTTCCTTGGGAAGGCCTTCTGTGAATTCCTTCACTAGGTTTGAGTTTGTGTTCTTGATCTCTCAGAACCTGCAGTACCCCTGTCACAACCATCATCTCACTTTGTTGGCTTTTCCTCCCCAGTCTGTGCATCCTGGGAAAGCAAGGATTGCTTTTTTTTTTTTTTTTCCAGATACAGTTTCACTCTTGTTGCCCAAGCTAGAGCGCAAAGGCATAATCTCAGCTCACTACAACCTCCGCCTTCCAGGTTCAAGCAATTCTCCTGCCTCAGCCTCCTGAGTAGCTGGGATTACAGGCATGCAGCACCACGCCCAGCAATTTTTGTATTTTTTAGTAGAGACGGGGTTTCTCCATGTTGGTCAGATTGGTCTCGAACTCCCAACCTTGGGTGATCCGCCCGCCTTGGCCTCCCAAAGTGCTGGGATTATAAGCATGAGCCACCATGCCTGGCCAAGAATTCCAAGGATTGCTTTTCTTTCTTTTTTTTTTTTTTTTTTTAAGATGGTGTCTTGCTCTGTTCCTCAGGCTGGAGTGCAGTGGCGTGATCTCAGCTCACTGCCACCTCCCTGTCCTAGGTTCAAGCGATTCTCCTGCCTCTGCCTCCCAAGTAGCTGGGACTATAGGCACGCACCACCACGCCCAGCTAATTTTTGTATTTTTAATAGAGACAGGGTTTCACCATATTGGCCAGGACGGTCTCGATCTCTTGACCTCGTGATCCACTCACCTCAGCCTCCCAAAGTGCTAGTATTACAGGTATGAGCCACTGTGCCTGGACAGGATTGTTTTTCTTTTTTTTTTTTTTTTTTGAGATGGAGTCTCGCTGTTGCCCAGGCTGGAGTGCAGTGGCCGGATCTCAGCTCACTGCAAGCTCCACCTCCCGGGTTCACGCCATTCTCCTGCCTCAGCCTCCCGAGTAGCTGGGACTACAGGCGCTCGCCACCTTGCCCGGCTAGTTTTTTGTATTTTTTTAGAGACGGGGTTTCACCGTGTTAGCCAGGATGGTCTTGATCTCCTGACCTCGTGATCCGCCCGTCTCGGCCTCCCAAAGTGCTGGGATTACAGGCTTGAGCCACCGCGCCCGGCCAGGATTGCTTTTCTTATTCAGCAATTCCCCCAAGGCTACCACAGTGCCCAGGACAGGAGTTTAATAAATGGTTTTCAAATATCGGACTTACATTTTATCTACAAAACTGCTTATCTGAACCTTTGTAAACCTGAGCACACAGCAGGTATGCAATACATTTTTGTCCAATTAGTGACTCGCCTTACCCAAAAAGACTTCTGGAATTTTCTTTTTTATTATTTTTATATTTATTTATTTAAAGATAGAGACAGGATCTCACTATGTTCACCAGGTTCGTCTTGAACTCCTGGCTTCAAGTGATCATCCCGCCTCAGCCTCCCAAAGTGTTGTGATTATAAGTGTGAGCCATCTGGCCAGGTGGGGTAGCTCACGCCTGTAATCCCAGTACTTTGTGAGGCCGAGGCGGGCGGATCACCTGAGGTCGGGAGTTGGAGGTCAGCCTGACCAACATGGAGAAACCCCATCTCTACTAAAAATACAAAAAATTAGCCAGGCGTGGTGGCGCATTCCTATAATCCCAGCTACTTGGGAGTCTCAGGCAGGAGAATTGCTTGAACCTGGGAGGCAGAGGTTGTGGTGGGTAAGCCAAGATAGTGCCAGTGGACTCCAGCCTGGACAACAAGAGTGAAACTTCGTCTCAAAAAAAAAAAAAAAGTATGAGCCATCATGCCTGGCCACTTCTAGAACTTTCTTTTTTTTTTTTTTTTTTTTTTTTTGGAGACGGAGTCTCGCTCTGTTGCCCAGGCTGGAGTGCAGTGGCCGGATCTCAGCTCACAGCAAGCTCCGCCTCCGGGTCTACGCCATTCTCCTGCCTCAGCCTCCCGAGTAGCTGGGACTACAGGCGCCCGCCACCTCGCCCGGCTAGTTTTTTGTATTTTTTAGTAGAGACGGGGTTTCACTGTGTTAGCCAGGATGGTCTCGATCTCCTGACCTCGTGATCCGCCCGTCTCGGCCTCCCAAAGTGCTGGGATTACAGGCTTGAGCCACCGCGCCCGGCCACTTCTAGAACTTTCTACTGTCCTATCTGGGGGGGATATAAATTTACTTAGGCAGCTAGGCTAAGCTATACAGCTTATAGCTCATCATTATGGCCAGTTCAACAAATATTATATTGAGTCTCTACCTCACATCAGCTAGAGTTAGTTTCCTTAGATATGAGGAGCAACAATACCTGCTCTTGAGGAACTACAGAAGGAAAAGAGATACATGACACTACTGGATATTGCAGGGGAAAAGTTAACTGCAAGATATTACAATACAGAATATGAACTTCTACAATTTGAAGGCTTAAAATTAGAAAGGGGCCAGGCACAGTGGCTCACACCTGTAATCCCAGTACTTTGGGAGACCAAGACCGGTGGATCACTTGAGGTCAGGAGTTCAAGACCACCTTGGCCAACATGGTGAAACCCCATCTCTACTAAAAATAGAAAAATTAGCAGAGCATGGTGATGGGCGCCTGTAATCCCAGCTACTCAGGAGGCTGAGGGAGGAGAATTCATTGAACCCAGGAGGCGGAGGTTGCAGTGAGCCAAGATGGCGCCACTGCACTCCAGCCTGGGCGACAGAGCGAAACTCCATCTCAAAAAAAAAAAAAAAGGCCAGGTGTGGTGGCTCATGTCTGTGATCCCAGCACTTTGGGAGGTCGAGGTGGGCGGATCACGAGATCAAGAGATCGAGACCATCCTGGCCAACATGGTGAAACCCTGTCTCTACTAAAAATACAAAAACTAGCCAGGCATAATCAGCCAGAGGCTGAGGCAGAAGAATCGCTTGAACTCGAGAGGCAGAGGTTGCAGTGAGCCAAGATCGCGCCACTGTACTCCAGCCTGGTGACAGAGCGAGACTCCATCTCAAAAAAAAAAAAACTAGAAAAGGGCCAGGCACGGTGGCTGATGCCTAGCACTTTGGGAGGCTGAGGTGGGTGGATTGCCTGAGCTCAGGAGTTCAAGACCAACCTGGGCAACATGGTAAGACTCTGTCTCTACTAAAAGTACAAAAAATTAACCAGGTGTGGTAGCGTGCACCTGTAGTCCCAGCTACTCGGGAGGCACAGGTTGCAGTGAGCCAAGATCATGCCACTGCACTCCAGCCTAGGTGACAGAGCAAGAGTCTGTCTCAAAATAAAATTATATAAAACTAGAAAAGAGCTGGGCGCAGGGGCTCACGCCTGTAATCCCAGCACTTTGGGAGGCCAAGGCGGGTGGATCATGAGGTCAAGAGATCGAGATCTTCCTGGCTAACATGGTGAAACCCTGTCTCTACTCAAAGTATAAAAAATTAGCTGGGCGTGGTGGCAGGCCACTGTAGTCCCAGCTGCTCGGGAGGCTGAGGCAGGAGAACGGCAAACCCAGGAGGTAGAGCT
The DNA here is from genome assembly GCF_043159975.1 of Macaca nemestrina. Classification (NCBI taxonomy): domain Eukaryota; kingdom Metazoa; phylum Chordata; class Mammalia; order Primates; family Cercopithecidae; genus Macaca; species Macaca nemestrina. Next base: position 205,313,346 of record NC_092125.1, read on the forward strand.
TGCAGTGAGCCGTGATCGTGCCACTGCACTCTAGCCTGGGCGACACAGCGAGAATCTGTCTCTAAAAAAAAAAAAGAAAACTAGAAAAGAAAATCACGGGTCTCCTCTCTCAGCTTTGGAGCCCCCTTCCCTCTGTCTCTGTATAGGCGAGCTTATTCCTTTCTTCTCCCTTCTTTCTTTCTTTCTTCTTCTTTTTTTTAGATGAAGTCTTGCTCTTGTACCCCAGGCTGGAGTGCAATGGTGTGATCTCAGCTCACTGCAACCTCTGCCTCCCAGGTTCAAGCAATTATCCTGCCTCAGGCTCCTGAGTAGCTGGGATTACAGGCACCTGCCACCACGCCCGACTAAATTTTGTATTTGTAGTAGAGACGGGGTTTCACCATGTTGGCCAGGCTGGTCGCAAACTCCTGACCTCAGGTGATCCACCCGCCTCGGCCTCCCAAAGTACTGGGATTACAGGTGTGAGCCACTGTGCCTGGCCTCTTCTCCCTTCTTTCTTGCCTATTAAACTCTCCGCTCCTTAAAACCAAACCAAACTAAAAAATAATAAAAATCAATGAACTGGTTCAGCTGGCTAACAACAGTAGAACCAAAACAATTAAGACCGTTGAGTCTAGAAAAGGCCAAAAAGGAATGTGATGAAGCATACAAATGCCATCTAATCCTAGAATAATTGAACCAATAAATATCTTCAAAATTTGAACCATAAAAATACAGGCGGAATTAAAAGAATCAGCTAACCTTTATTGAGCTAGCACTCATTGTCAAGCATCATGCTATAACACATTTAATTTAAAAGATGTAATACTTTAGCAGGTAGCAAACTTATAGAATTCATTATTCCAAAAATGTGCTTTAAATTTTCAAAAATTACAGATTATGAGCCAGGTGCAGTGGCTCACGCCTATAATCTCAGCACTTTGGGAGGCCGAGGCAGGCGGATCACGAGGTCAGGAAATCGAGACCATCCTGGCTAACATGGTGAAACCCCGTCTCTACCGAAAAAAATACAAAAAATTAGCCGGGTGTGGGGGTGGGCACCTGTAGTCCCAGCTGAGATCGCACCACTGCAGTCCAACCTCGAAAAATCGAGACTTTGTCTCAAAAAAAAAAAAATTAAGATTATACATCCCTTATTTGAAATGCTTGAGACCAGGAGTGCCTCAAATTTCAGATTTTTTTTTAATTTTGGCATATTTACATACACATAATGTGACACCTGGGGGATGGGACACAAGTCTAAACACAAAATTCAAAATTCAATTATGTTTCATATATACCTTAAACACATAGCCTAATGGCAATTTTTTTTTTTTTTTTTTTTTTTTGAGACAAAGTCTCGATTTTTCGCCCAGGCTGAAGTGCAGTGGCGCAATTTCGGCTCACTGCAACCTCCGCCTTCAGGGTTCAAATGATTCTCCTGCCTCAGCCTCCAGAATAGCTGAGATTACAGGCACCCGCCACCACACCCAGCTAATTTTTTTGTATTTTTAGTAGAGTCGGGGTTTCACTATCTTGGCCAGGCTGGACTTGAACTCCACCTACCTCAGCCTCCCAAAGTGCTGGGATTACAGGTGTGAACCACGGCGCCCCGCCGCTTGATCGTAATTTTATAGAATATTTTTCTGTTTGTTTTTTTTTTTAGAAGGAGTCTCACTCTGTCGCCCAGGTTGGAGTGCAGTGGCGCGATCTCGGCTCACTGCAAGCTCCGCCTCCCGGGTTCACGCCATTCTCCTGCCTCAGCCTCCCGAGTAGCTGGGACCACAGGCGCCCGCCACCACGCCCGGCTAATTTTTTGTATTTTTTAAGTAGAGACGGGGTTTCACCGTGTTAGCCAGGATGGTCTCAATCTCCTGACCTCGTGATCCACCCGTCTCGGCCTCCCAAACTGCTGGGATTACAGGCTTGAGCCACCGCGCCCAGCTTATACAATATTTTTCATAATTTTTTGCATGAAACAGAGCCTGCATTAACTACTAATCTGTGGGATTTTTTCACTTATGGCATCATGTTGGCTCAAAAAGTTTCAGATTTTGGAGATTTGGGGTTTCAGATTTTCAGATTAGGGATACTCAATCTGTAATACCTTAGGCAAAAAAATGGGTTACTGGATGGTTAAAGAAGCAGATTTAAAAGGATGTCTCTAACTTCAACTTTCTACCCTAAAGTAAGTCCCCTCTACAACATTCTGAATAGGTGGTTGACTAACTTCTTAATATCTTCCTCAATGGGAACTCACATTTTACCCTTTACCCACACCATATATTAGCACCCAAGAGGAATGTTCTGGCTTCTTCTCTAGCCTTCTCAGAGTTTATCAGAGAGGATAATTATAATCATCCACAATACATCTCTCAATGTCAGTCTAAGTCATGGGTCTGATTCACCATGGCAATTCTGACCTTCTTCAGAGAAGCAAGTTTGGGTTGAGTATCACTCATTACCCTAAATACCATATTCCTTGCAGGTAACCCGAAACCAGCTCTAAATGCAAGGTCATCTCTAAGCTAAGGGTAAATGGAAAAGTAGCTCTTGTTTACAGCAACAAAAAATCCTGAGGCAAGATCAGTGAGTTGATCCTTTGAGTATTTCATGGAAGGGGCTTTAGAGTATTCATTGTGAAATCACACAACTCTCTCTGGAATTCTTTTTTCTTTTTCTTTTTTTAAATTTAAACTTACTTTTATTTTATTTTATTTTGAGACAGAGTCTCACTCTGTCGCCCAGGCTGGAATGCAGATCTCGGCTCACTGCAACTTCTGCCTCCTGGGTTCAAGCGATTCTTGCGCCTCAGCCTTCTGACTAGCAGCTGGGATGACATGTGCACAACACCATGCTCGACTTTTTGTATTTTTAATAGAGACGGGGTTTCACCATGTTGGCTGGGCTGGTGTCAGAACTCCTGGCCTCAAGTGATCTGCCCGCGCCTGTCTCCCAAGGTGCTGGGATTACAGGAGGGAGCCACCCTGGCCGGCCTCTATCTGGAATTCTAAGTGAACACATGTAAAGGAAATATGTCAAATGTACGTTAAATGCTTAAGAACTCACTATTCTGGGCCAGGCGTGGTGGCTCACACCTGTAATCCTAGCACTTTGGGAGGCCGAGGCGGGCGGATCACCTGAGGTCGGAAGTTGGAGGCCAGCCTGACCAACATGAAGAAACCCTGTCTCTACTAAAAATACAAAATCAGCCAGGCGTGGTGGCTCATGCCTGTAATCCCAGCTACTTGGGAGGCTGAGGCAGAAGAATCGCTTGAACCCAGGAGGCGGAGGTTGCGGTGAACCAAGATTGCGCCATTGCACTCCAGTCTGGGCAAGGAGAGCGAAACTCTGTCTCAAACAAACAAACAAAAAAATTAACTATTCTGGCTGGGCACAGTGGCCCACGCCTGTAAACCCAGCACTTTGGGAAGACGAGGCAGCCAGATCATCTGAAGTTGGGAGTTAGAGACCAGCCTGACACACATGGAGAAACCCCGTCTCTACTAAAAATACAAAATTAGCCAGGCATGGTGGCCCATGTCTGTAATCCCAGCTACTTGGGAGGCTGAGGTAGGAGAATTGCTTGAGCCCGAGAGGCGGAGGTTGCAGGTGAGCCGAGATTGTGCCTTTGCACTCCAGCCTGGGGGACAGAGAGAGACTCCGTCTCAAAAAATAATAATAACTATTCTGTAGTGTTTTGGTTTTTTGTTTTGTTTTGTCTTGTTTTTTGAGACAGGGTCACCCTCTGTCACCTAGGCCAGAGTGGAGTAGAGTGTTTCTGGCTCACTGCAGCCCCGACCTCAGAGCCTCAAGTGATCCTCCCACCTCAGCCTCTGGAGTAGCTGCCACTATAGGTACCAAGCACCAACCCTGCTAATTTCTGTTTTCCTTTTTTTCATTAACTCTTTTTTTTTTTTTTTTTCCAGACAGAGTCTCGCTCTGTTGCCCAGGCTGGAGCACAGTGGCAGGGTCTTGGCTCACTGCAACCTCCGCCTCCCGGGTTCAGCAATTATCTGCCTCAGCCTCCTGAGTAGCTGGGATTACAGGTGCCGCCACCACGCCTGGCTAATTTTTTCTATTTTTAGTAGAGACAGGGTTTCACCATGTTGGTCAGGCTGGTCTTGAACTCCTGACCTCGTGATCCACCTGCCTCAGCCTCCCAAAGTGCTGGGACAGGCGTGAGAGAGCATGCCTGGCCTAATTTCTTTACTTCTTTGTAGACATGAGGTCTTGCTATGTTGCCTAGCCTGGTGTCAAACTCCTGGGCTCAAGCAATCCTCTCACCTCAGCCTCCCAAAGTGCTGAGATTAAAGACCTGAGCCACTGTGCCCAGCCTGTAGTTATTTTCAAAGACAAAAAAGACGCTTTGAAACTAAGCACATCACTGCTCATATATTTACCAGAAAACTAAACAAATGACTTCTGACCCACTCTAAATTCATTTTTGCGTGTCCTGAAAATCCAATGTCTAAAATGTGGCAAGATGCAAGTATCAGGCTGCACGTGGTGGCTCACGCCTGTAATCCCAGCACTTTGGGAGGCCAAGGAGGGCGGATCACTAGGTCAGGAGTTCGAGACCAGCCTGGCCAACATGGTGAAACCCCGTCTCTACTAAAAATACAAAAATTAGCCAGGCGTGGTGGTGGGCGCCTGTAATCCCAGCTACTCAGGAGGCTGAGGCAGGAGAATCACTTGAATCCAGGAGGCGGAGGTTACAGTGAGACGAGATTGTGCCACAGTCACTGCACTCCAGCCTGGAAACTCCATCTCAAAAAAACAAACAAAAACGGACAAGTGTCACATGATTGCAGGGAAGGACACTGGAACTAGTAATGAAAAAGGAGTAATATTGGCTGGGTGCAGTGGCTCACGCCTGTAATCCCAACACTTCAGGAGGCCGAGGCAGGTGGATCATGGGGTCAAGAGATCAAGACCATCCTGGCCAACATGGTGAAACCCCATCTCTACTAAAAATACAAAAATTAGCTGGGCACAGTGGCTCACGCCTGTAATCTCAGCACTTTGGGAGGCCGAGGCAGGCGGATCACCTGAGATCGGGAGTTTGAGACCAGCCTGGCCAACATGAAGAAACCCCGTCTCTACTGAAAGTACAAAATTAGCAAGGCATAGTGGTGCATGCTTGCAATCCCATCTACTTGGGAAGCTGAGGCAGGAGCATCACTTGAACCCAGGAGGCAGAGGTTGCGTTGAACTGAGATTGCACCACTGCACTCCAGCCTGGGCAACAAGAGCAAAACTCTGTCTCAAAAAAAAAATAAAAAATAAAAAAATTAGCTGGGCGTGGTGACGTGTGCCTGTAGTCCCAGCTACTCGGGAGGCTGAGGCAGGAGAATCACTTGAACCCAGGAGGCGGAGGTTGCAGTGAACCAAGATAGCGCCACTGCACTCCAGCCTGGCGACAGTGAGACTCCATCAAAAAAAAAAAAAAAAAAAGGGAATACTATTGGCACTTTTGGGAGGGGGGATGGATAGCATTAGGAGATATACCTAATATAAATGACGAGTTAATGGGTACAGCACACCCACCAACATGGCACATGTATACATATGTAACAAACCTGCACATTGTGCACATGTACCCTAGAACTTAAAGTACAATAATAACAAACAATAATAATAATATTGGCACTTTCTGGGGACTTAAAAAAGTAAAAATGAATACGAGATTTTCTGAAATTTTCTAACCCCAAAATATTTATTTAATTTTTTTTGAGATGGAGTTTCTCTCTTGTTGCCCAGGCTGGAGTGCAATGGCATGGTCTCGGCTCACTGCAACCTCTGCCTCCCGGGTTCAAGCGATTCTCCTGCCTCCCAAGTAGATTATGGGCATCTGCCACCACGCCCAGCTAATTTTTATTTATTTATTTATTTATTTTTATTTATTTTTTTTTTTTTGAGACGGAGTCTTGCTCTATCGCCTAGGCTGGAGTGCAGTGGCGCGATTCTCGGCTCACTGCAAGCTCTGCCTCCGGGGTTCACGCCATTCTCTTACCTCAGCCTGGGACTACAGGCGCCCTCCACCATGCCCCGCTAATTTTTTGTATTTTTAGTAGAAACGGGGTTTCACTATGTTAGCCCGGATGGTCCCCATCTCCTGACCTCGTGATCTGCCCACCTCGGCCTCCCAAAGTGCTGGGATTACAGGCGTGAGCCACAGCACTTGGCCAATTTTTGTATTTTTAGTAGAGACAGGGTTTCACCATGTTGGCCAGGTGGGTCTCAAACCCTTGGCCTTAGGTCATCTGCCCGCCTCCGCCTCCACCTCCTAAAGTGCTGGGATCACAGGCGTGAGCCACCGCCCCAAGCCCAAAATATTTATTTGTTCCACACTATTATAATTTTTGGAGACTGTGTAGTCGTTCTTTTTTTTTTTTTTTTTGGTGAGACATAGTCTCACTCTGTCACCCAGGCCAGAGAGCCGAGGCTAGCTCTCAGCTCACTGCAACCTCGACTTCCGGGGCTCAAGCGATCCTCCCACTTCAACCTCTGGAGTAGCTGGGACCACAGGCAGCTAGCTCCACCACACCCGGCTAATTTTTGTTATTTTTTGTAGAGACAGAGTTTCACCATGTTGCCCAAGCTGGTCTGGAACTCGAGCTAAAGAGAGGCCAAGGAGGCCACTCACTTTGGGATTAGTGCTGTAATGCTATAGTGCTGGCATTACAGGCATAAATCACAGCTCCCGCCAGAAAACTAACAAAATTAGGCAGGCGCAGTGCCGCCCCTGTAGTCCCAGCTACTCAGGAGGCTGAGCTGAGAGGATCGAGTTTGCAGTGAACTGAGATCCCGCAATGCACTCCCACCTGGGCGACAGAGGAAAACTGTCCCCCTAAAAAAATAAAAAGAAAAAAGAAATTTCCAATCTAAACTACGGTTTTGTTTAAAACGAGGGGGAAAAATCCAAGTTAAAACTTTGTTACTTGAGGCCAAAACTCCTTGATATCCCCTTTATTTCTTCTCATGCATTCAGTGGGTGATCCAGAGTGCTACAAAATGTAATGATGTCAACAAGTAAAGTATGCAGAAATACTGAGAGAAGTATCCAGAGGAGGTGAAATTCCAAGTCACAGACTGGAGATTACTATGTAGATGTCTGAGTGAGAGATGGGATAAGAGTTCTCTGGAGTCAACCCGCTACAATCCGGTGGAGTTTGGCTTAGGGCAAGACCAAAATACTGCCCCCACAATAAACCCAATGAAGCAGAGTAGAAGCTGCCTATTCAATGTATTTGCTGAAGTAAACATGAAGCAAAAAAAAAAAAAAAAAAAAAAAAAATCATTTAAGATATTAAATATACATCCTTGATATAAGGCTCTCAAATTAGGAGACAGTGCAACCATTGAATGAGAAGGTTCCCCAGCCAAGCACAGTGGCTCACGCCTGTAATACCAGCACTTTGGGAGACCAAGGCGGGCGGAACACGAGGTCAGGAGATTGAGACCATCCTGGCTAACACAGTGAAACCCTGTCTCTACTAAAAATACAAAAAATTAGCCTGGTTGGGCTGGGCGCAGTGACTCACGCCTGTAATCCCAGTACTCTGGGAGGCTGAAGATGTCGGATCACCTGAGGTCGGGAGTTCGAGACCAGCCTGGCCAACATGGTGAAACCCCGTCTCTACTAAAAATACAAAGATTAGCTGGGCATGGTGGCGGGCGCCTGTAGCCCCAGCTACTCAGGAGGGTAAGGCAGGAGAATTGCTTGAACCCGAGAGGCGGAGGTTGCGGTGAGCTGAGATCGCGTCATTGCACTCCAGTCTGAGCAACAAGAGTTAAACTCGGTCTCAAACAACAGCAACAAAAAATTGCCTGGTCTGGTGGCACGTGCCTGTAGTCCCAGCTACTCAGGAGGCTGAGGCAGGAGAATTGTTTGAACCCAGGAGGCGGAAGTTGCAGTGAGCCGAGATTGCACCACTGCACTCCAGCGTGGGCGAGAGCGAGACTCCGTCTCAAAAAAAAAAAAAGAGAAAAAAAAAAAAGAAAAGAAAAGGAAAAGGTTCCCCAAATGCACTTTGGTAACTATTAGCAGAGGCAAGGGGGAAGAAGATAATCCCTCAAGACTAGAATTACGTCGGGCAGTCTCTTTTCCTAAAACCCGTCTTGATTCGCCTAAACAGACATCAATCAAGGCCCCATCTGTGTCTACTAGGAAGTGGTTTTGCGATTTCTCTCATCTTGAGAGAATCCAGGGCTGCGCCTGCTCTGCTGTCTAGGTCAAGGCTTCACCCACTTGTGTGGTGGACCATCCTCCAAGACCCTCCGGTTGAGATTTTGCCTTCATCTCTCCTGCCCCTCAATTAGATAACACCTGGCCAATTCCTCTGTCATTTCAGAAAGCGGGAACACCCTAAGCGTCTTTCCTCAACGATCTCTTCTCTCAAAAAGATAGGTTTCTCCATCCTCTGACCGAGCGAGTTACTCTGTTCTCCACCTAGACATCAAGAGACACCTAGACACCTTCCATCCCCTCAGGTTTGGACGCTGCTCTTTCGTACTTCAGGAGGCTCCAGGAGTCTTCCTACCACGCGCTCATCTGTGGGGAGACCTGGGCCTGCTCACTTCCCCTTGGAGCTCCTCTTCCTTCCCTGCCTTTGGAAAAGAACCTGCTTTTTTTCCCCCCTTGTTCTGAGTGGCCGAGGCCTCTGCCGCGCCCCTCGGGAGAAGCTGGACTCTGCTTTCCTCAGAAGAACCCACTCTGTACTGTTGCTCCCCGGCCAAGGCTCCCAGAGGGTCTCCTCCCAGGCGGGCATCCGGGCTTCCAGCACCTATCGTCCCCATCCCACCGGGCGGGACCCAGGCCTCCAACCAGCTCCTCATCCAAGGGCCCGGTGCTCCCCGGACCCCGTCTCTGGGGATACCCCAGGCTCCCCAGACCCCTCGACGGGGTCCTGGGGCCCTGGCCTCTCAGTCCGGAGTCACTCCGGCCCCTCCTGGCCCCTCAGCCTAGTACTTCCGGGCCCCTCGGTCCGGGGGCGCCGGGGCCCCCCAAGTGGTGGACTCGCCGGTTCCCGCCGCCCCGGCCTGGGGCCCGAGCCCCGGCAACGCGGCCGGCTGCGCTGGGGGCGGCCCGGCTGCTCGGGCGGACCCAGCGGCAGCGTCCCCCCACCCCCCCGCGGCGCCGCGACGTCCGCTCGCTCCCCGGCGGCGGCGGCGGCACGCACAGGGCGTGGGGAGGCGCCCGCGGAGGCAGCAGCCCCCCGCCCCCTGCGCGCCCGCCCGCCCTCGCCGGCCGCCGCGCGGCCCCCGCGCCCGCCCCCCCGCCCCCACCCCACCCCACCCCGCGTCCGCGCCCGCGCGCCCACCCCTCCCCCTCCTCACCGTCTCCGTCGGGCGGGCGGGCGGCGAGCGGCCAGGGCGGGCGGGCGACGGAGCATGCGCAGAGGCCGCCACGGCAGCTACCGCCACCGCCGCCGCCAGGCCGGGCTTCAACACTTCCGGCCGCCGCCGCCGGCGAGCTGGCGCCTTAAAGGGGACGCGTCCCTATTGCCGGCCCCACCGAGGATTAACCTTAGCCAAGGGATTTGGGCCTTACCTAAGCAGGATTCTTCCGCCCTTGAAAATCGGTGTTGGAAAGGTCGCTAGAGACCCCAGTAACTCTCCTTCCCGCACCCATAGATGAGGAAAATAAACCCTAAATGAAAGAATCACTTCAACCACAATTGAGGGCCAAACTAGCTTTCTCGACTCCTCTGGAGGACTCTACACCATTTACCTCCCCAAATCCTGTTTTATGAAATTTACATCTTATCAGACCCTTCAAGTTACAATCCAGCTATCAATTTGCAATCAGAAGATCTGCATAGATCGGTAACTGGTCACGAGTCCTTGAGCAAACCCTAAGCATTGTCTGACCCATGCCTGTTTCCCAAGTTTTTCCTGCTTGTGAGTTTCTGCGTTGAAGTCTTGACTCCCCTGCTGGAAGTGTAAACGACTCTGGAGGAATTCCTTGACAGCTCTAAACCTCTGTTTCCGATGAGACATAATGTGAGTGCTAAAAAGTGATACCTGCATGAAAAGTGCTTCAGAGAGTTCCTGGGGTCAGTAATAGTAATTAACAAGTATTATGACCTTTCTTTTTTTCTTTTTTTTTTTTTTTGAGAAGGAGTCTCGTTCTTTGGCCAGGCTGGAGTGCAGTGGCGCGATCTCGGCTCACTGGAACTTCCGCCTCCTGGGTTCAAGTAATTCTCCGGCCTCAGCCTCCCGAATAGCTGGCACTAGAGGCGCGCGACACCACGCCCGGCTTTTTTTTTTTTTTTTTTTTTTTTAGTAAAGAGGATTTCACCATGTTGGCCAGGTTGGTCTCGATATCTGACCTCGTGATCCACCCGCCTAGGCCTCCCAAAGTGCTGGGATTACAGGCGTGAGCCACCGCGCCCAGCCGTAGTAAGACCTTTCTATGGCCAGATGCAGTGGCTCACGCCTGTAACCCCAGCACTTTCGGAAGCTAAGGCAGGCGAATCACTTGAGACCAGAAGTTTGAGACCAGCCTGGGTAACATGGTGAAACCCCGTCTCTACTAAAAATACAGAAATTAGCTGGGCGTGGTGGCATGCGCCTCTAGTCCCAGCTACTCAGGAGGCTGAGCCAGGAGAATCACTTGAACCCGGGAGGTGGAGGTTGCAGTGAGCCGAGATCAGGCCATTGCACTCCAGCCTGGGCAACAGAGTGAGATTCTGTCTCAAAAAATAAACAGACAAAAAGACCTTTCTATGGTCTATGGCTTGGTGAAGATGTTTCTGACTCGTATAATCCTCACAGCAACCCTACTAAGTAGGTTTCTTTCTTTTTTCTTTCTTTCTTTTTTTTTTTTTTTTTTTTGAGACAGGCCTTGCTTGATCTCCCAGGCTGAGTGCAGTGGTGAGATCTCGGCTCACTGCAGCCCCAGCCTCCTGTGCTCAAGCAATCTTCCTGCCTCAGCCCCCGGAGTAGCTGGGACCACAAGCAGGAACCACCATGCCTGGCTAATTTTTATATTTTTGGTAGACATGGGGTTTTACCATGTTGCCCACGCTGGTCTCTAACTCCTGGGCTCAAGCAATCCTCCTGCCTTGACCTCCGAAAGTGCTGGGATTACAGGTGTGAGCCACCATAATCGTTTGTTTATGTATTTATTTATTTATTTTTATTTTTGGAGACGGAGTCTCAATCTGTCGCAAGGCTGGAGTGCAGTGGTGCGATCTCGGCTCACTGCAACCTCTGCCTCCCAGATTGAAGTGATTCTCCTGCCTCAGCCTCCCGAGTAGCTGGGACTACAGGCGCGTGCCACCATGCCTGGTTAATTTTTTGTATTTTTAGTAGAGACGGGGTTTCACCGTGTTGGCCAGGATGGTCTCGATCTCTTGACCTCATGATCCGCCTTCCTCGGCCTCCCAAAGTTCTGGCATTACAGGTGTGAGCCACCGCGCCTGGCCATTTATTTTTATTTAGTTATTTTGGGGGATAGAGTCTTCTCCTGGGCACAAGTGATCCTCCAACCTTGACCTCCTGAGTAGCTGGGACTATAGGCTTGCGCAACCACGCCCTACTTTTTGTGTTTTTCATAGAGCTGGGGTTTCACCATGTTACCAGGGCTGGTCTCAAATTTCTGAGCTCAAGTGATCCACCCACTTCGGCCTCCCAAAGTACTGGGATTATAGTCGTGGGCCACCATGCCTGGATGATAACTGATTTTTTTTTTTGAGATGGAGTTTCGCTCTGTTGCCAGGCTGGAGTGCAGTGGCCCCATAATCTCAGCTCACTGCAACCTCTACCTTCTAAGTTCAAGGGTTTCTCCTGCCTCAGCCTCCTAAGTAGGGAGGATTACAGGCATGCGCTGCCATGCCTGACTAATTTTTGTATTTTTAGTAGAGATGGGGTTTCACTATGTTGGCCAGGCTGGCCCCAAACTCATGACCTTAAGTGACCCACCTGCCTTGGTCTCCCAAAGTGCTGGGATTGCAGGCATGAGCCACTGTTCCTGGCCTATAACTGATTTTTTTTTTTTTTTTTTTTTTTTTGAGACGGAGTCACTCTTGTCACTCAGGCTGGAGTACAATGGTGCCATCTTGGCTCACTGCAACCTCTGCCTCCCGAGTTCAAGCAATTCTCCTGCCTTAGCCCCCGAAGTAGCTGGGATTACAGGTCCCCGCCACCACATCTGGCTAATTTTTGTATTTTTAGCAGCGACGTCGTTTCACCGTGTTGGCCAGGCTGGTCTCAAACTCCTAACCTCAGGTGTTCCACCCGCCTCAGCTTCCCAAAGTGCTGGGATTACAGGCATGAGCCACCACTCCCGGCAACTGATTTTTTAAAAGACAAAAACTTCAAGCATCATCTGCTCTCCCCTCCAGCCTGGAACAGTGTCTCTGGCTGTCCACCGACTCTCCATACTCTACATGCCCACAGCTGAATTCGTTTCTTTCCCCGCCCCCCTTAGATGTCATCAGCAAACCTGCTTCTGTCCTGATGTCCCCCACCTCAGGGAATGTTGCCCTCATCTCTCAGTCACCTCCCAAAGACCCCTAGAATATCACCTCTTCTCTAACCCCTGCTGGTCTAAGATCATCATCATCTGCCTCTGTCACAGCCAGGGCCTCCTAATTGGTCTCCCTGCTTCCTGTCTTGCTGCCTTTGAATCTTCATTCTTAATTCTTCTAGTGGCCTCCTATCCCCTTTAAAAAAATTTGCTAGTGAACTCCCCGTCATGGTCAATAGGACCTGGCACTGGGATCCTCTCTTGACCTCTTGACTTCCTTTTTTTTTGAGAGAGAGTCTTACTCTGTCGCCCAGGCTGGAGTGCAGTGGCACAATCTCAGCTCACTGCAACTTCTGCCTCCAAAGTTAAAGTGATTCTCCCACCTCATTCTCCCAAGTAGCTGGGACTACAGGCACGTACCACCACACCTGGCTAATTTTTGTATTTTTAGTAGAGATGGGGTTTCACCACGTTGGCCAGACTGGTCTCAAACTCCACCTCAGCCTCCCAAAGTGCTGGGATTACAGATGTGAGCCACCATGCCTGACCTTGACTTGCCTTCTTTCTGTCTCTCTAGTCCAGCCACACTGGCCTTCCTAAAGTTCCTCCAACACATGGATTTCACAGCCTTTCCCCGTACTGTTTCGCCAGGCCGGGCACCCTCTTCCTCTGGATCTTCAGCTGCCTCCTTTGCATCTCCCAGGTCCCAGCTCCTCAGCCTGGTCTTCCCTGTCTCCTTGTCTCAAGTTGTGCCTTCTCCCCAGACACTCCTACCTCCTTTATAGTCCTTACCCATTCCTGACATATCTTGCCCCCGTCTGTATCCACAGTCCCCTCCCCTCCCCTCCAAACATATATACCCCGCAATGGAACCTCTGTGAAAGCAGGGACAAAGTCGATTTTATTCATAGTAGGATTCCCCCAGCTCCTAGAACATTGCTTGGTGCCTAGACAGCACTCAAAAAAATATTTAAAAGCCTATTAAGGACTGCCTGTATTTTTGTATCTACTTCCCCACCCCCCACAGCTTACCCCACCCTTCTGCATCCACATTCTCAGAAGCCAGAAGCCACTAACAGATGGAGAGTGAATCAGAAAAGGAGGCAGAGAGAGAAAGGAAATTCTGCCAGTTGGTGCAAAAAAAAAAGACTAGGATGAATCTAGATGCAGTAGTCAGGTGTATCACCTCCTCCACCACCCCACCGCAGCCCTACCCTCACCCAGGGTCCACCACTGCAACCAAAGCAAAAGGCAAGGCCGGTTGCGGTGGCTCATGACTGTAATTCCAGCATTTTGGGACGCCAAGGCGGGTGGATGGCTTGAGTCCAGGAGTTCAAGGCTGCAGTGAGCCGTGATCAGGCCACTGTACTCTGGCTTACGTGACTCTGTCTCAAAACAACAACAACAAAAAAAAAAAACCTTCCACTGACACCAGCCACTCACCTTACAGAACTCGGAGCCCAGTCAGTGCTACCTCCCTTGTCGTAGGACCTTCATTACTTTGTTAAGGCTCTCTCTGGGCCTCAGTCTACCTATCTGTGATGGTGACCATTATGCAACTAAAATAAAGGCTGATGAGACAGAAATAATTTGATAAAGGCTTATTGGAAGGCAAATGTGAGAATTGACCCGGGAAGACACACCAACAGAGTTGGGCATGTTCCTGAGTCTGTCCTAAGAACAAAAGTTTTTACAGGAAAGGGTTTTTTTTGTTGTTATTGGTTTTTTTTTTTTTTTTTTTTTAAGACGGAGTCTCCATCTGTCACCCAGGCTGCAGTGCACTGGCACGATCTCGGCTCACTGCAACCTCTGCCTCCCAGGTTCAAGCAATTCTCCTGCCTCGGCTTCCGGAGTAGCTGCTGGGATTACAGGCGTGCGCCCCCACGCCCAGCTAATTTTTTTTTTTTTTTTTTTTTTTGTATTTTTAGTAGAGATGGGGTTTCACCATATTGGTCAGGCTGGTCTCGAACTCCTGACCGTGTGATCCGCCTGCCTCGGCCTCCCAAAGTCCTAGGATTACAGGCTTGAGCCACCGTGCCCGGCCTACAGGAAAGTTTAAAACAAGAGTGTGAGGGCCGGGCGCGGTGGCTCAAGCCTGTAATCCCAGCACTTTGGGAGGCCGAGACGGGCAGATCACGAGGTCAGGAGATCGAGACCATCCTGGCTAACACGGTGAAACCCCGTCTCTACTAAAAAATACAAAAATCTAGCCGGGCGAGGTGGCGGGCGCCTGTAGTCCCAGCTGCTCGGGAGGCTGAGGCAGGAGAATGGCGTAAACCCGGGAGGCGGAGCTTGCAGTGAGCTGAGATCCGGCCACTGCAGTCCAGCCTGGGCAACAGAGCAAGACTCCGTCTCAAAAAAAAAAAAAAAAAAAAAAACAAGAGTGTGGGCCTCATACCAGAATTGTCCTCTTTTTTCTTTTTCCTTTTTTTTTTTTTTTTTTTTGAGGTGGAGTTTCACTCTTGCCCAGGCGGGAGTGCAATGGCGTGATATTGGCTCACCAAAACCTCTGCCTCCCGGATTCACGTGATTCTCCTGCCTTAGCCTCCTGAGTAGCTGGGATTACAGGCATGCACCACCATGCCCGGCTAATTTTGTTTGTTTAGTAGAGACAGGGTTTCTCCATGTTGGTCAGGCAGGTCTCAAACTCCCGAACTCAGGTGATCCGCCTGCCTTGGCCTCCCAAAGTGCTGGGATTACAGGCGTGCGCCACCATGGCCAGCGTTTTTTGTTTTTTTTTTTTTTTGAGACAGAGTCTGTTTCTGTCGCCCAGGCTGGAGTGCAATGGCGCGATCTCGGTTCACTGCAACCTCTGCCTCCCAGGTTCAAGCGATTCTCCTGCCTCAGCCTCCCAAGTAGCTGGGACTACAGGTGTGTGCCACCATGCCCTAATTTTTTGTATTTTTAGTATAGACAGAGTTTCATCATGTTAGCCAAGATGGTTTTGATCTCCTGACCTCGTGATCCACCCACGTTGGCCTCCCAAAGTGCTGGGATTACAGGCGTGAGCCACCACGCCTGGCTTTTTTTCTTTTTTTTTTAGAGACAGGGTCTCACTTCACTGCTCAGGGTAGAGTACAATGGTGCAATCATAACTCACTGTAGCCTGGAACTCCTGGGCTCAAGGGATCCTCCAACCTCAGCCTCCAGAGTAGCTAGGACTACAGGTGCACATCAGTTAATCTTAAAAAAAAAATCAGCATCCTATTTAGTGTCCCAAAGGTTACATATTGATCAGTACAACAATTTGAGGAATTTACAATAAGATTTTGTGCTGGTATGTTCCTATTGTTCTGTACAAAAAAAAAAAAAAACAGATTTTTTTTTTTTTTTGAGACAGTCTCGCTCTGTTGCCCAGGCTGGAGTGCAGTGGCCGGATCTCAGCTCACTGCAAGCTCCGCCTCCCGGGTTTACGCCATTCTCCTGCCTCAGCCTCCTGAGTAGCTGGGACTACAGGCGCCCGCCACCTCGCCTGGCTAGTTTTTTTTGTATTTTTTTAGTAGAGACGGGGTTTCACCGTGTTAGCCAGGATGGTCTTGATCTCTTGACCTCGTGATCCGCCCGTCTCAGCCTCCCAAAGTGCTGGGATTACAGGCTTGAGCCACTGCACCCGGCCAATTTTTTTTTTTGAGACAAAGTCTCACTCTTGCCCAAGCTAGAGTGCAGTGGCGCGATCTCTGCTCGTTGCAACCTCCACCTCCCAGGTTCAAGCGATTCTCCTGCCTCAGCCTCCCGAGTAGCTGGGACTACAGGCACACACCACCATGCCCAGCTAGTAAAGATGGGGTTTCACTGTGTTGGCCAGGCTGATCTTGAACTCAAGCGATCTGCCCACCTCAGCCTCCCAAAGTGCTGAGATTATAGGCGTGAGCCACTACACCCGGCCTGAGAAAGATTATTTTTGTTTTTTCTGAGACAGAGTCTCACTCTGTCACCCAGGCTGGAGTGCAGTGGCACCATCTTGGCCCACTGCAACCTCCATCTCCTGGGTTCAATCGATTCTCCTGCTTCAGCCTCTTGAATAACTGGGACTACAGGCCCTCACCACCACACCTGCCTAATTTTTGTATTTTTAGTAGAGACGGGGTTTCACCATGTTGTCCAAGCTGGTCTCGAACTCCTAACCTCAGGTGATCCACCTGCCTCAGCCTCCCAAAGTCCTGGGATTACAGGTATAAGCCACCAAGCCCAGCCAACAACAGATTCTTTACTGGGACACAGAATGTCACCATTGTGTCATAAGACTTCTCCAAGGTGGATTAATTTGGAATCCTGCTTACTTTCTTTTTTTTTTTTTTTTTTTGAGACGGAGTCTCACTCTGTCGCCCAGGCGGGAGTGCAGTGGCCGGATGTCAGCTCACTGCAAGCTCCGCCTCTCGGGTTTACGCCATTCTCCTGCCTCAGCCTCCCGAGTAACTGGGACTACAGGCGCCCGCCACCTCGCCCAACTAGCTTTGTTTTTTTTGTTTTTTTTTGTTTTTTTTTGAGACGGAGTCTCGCTATGTCGCCCAGGGTGGAGTGCAGTGGCCGGATCTCAGCTCACTGCAAGCTCTGCCTCCCGGGTTTTTATGCCATTCTCCTGCCTCAGCCTCCCGAGTAGCCGGGACTACAGGCGCCCACCACCTCGCCCGGCTAGTTTTTTGTATTTTTTAGTAGAGATGGGGTTTCACCGTGTTAGCCAGGATGGTCTCGAACTCCTGACCTCGTGATCTGCCCGTCTCGGCCTCCCAAAGTGCTGGGATTACAGGCTTGAGCCACCGCGCCCGGCCCCAACTAGCTTTTTGTATTTTTTAGTAGAGACGGGGTTTCACCATGTTAGCCAGGATGGTCTCGATCTCCTGACCTCGTGATCCACCCATCTCGGCCTCAAGAATCCTGCTTACTTTCAAAATTGAGCTGAGGGTTATCAAATAATAATTACATTTATGAGCACTTCTGCTCTACCAGGCATGGTGTGGACACTGGCATGCACACTGTTGGCTTATTAGCATGTAAGCTCCCTGAACCAGTGACCACCTCCCAGCTCAGTGCCAGGGATATCACAGGCACATTCAAAATCTTACTCTTCAATATCTTTCCTTTTAAGCTATTTCATTTTAAATTAACTTTTAATTTTTTATTGTGATAAAATAGACATTACATAAAGTTTACCATTTTAAGATTTTTTTTGAGACAGAGTCTCGCTCTGTCACCCAGGCTAGAGTGCAGTGGTGCAATCTTGGCTCACTGCAACCTCCGCCTCCTGGGTTCCAGCAATTCTCCCATTTCAGCCTCCAGAGTAGCTACTCCAGAGTAGTAGGACTACTGGCGTGTGCCACCACACCCAGCAAATTTTTGTATTTTTAGTAAAGGCGGGGTTTCGCCATGTTGTCCAGGCTGGTCTCAAACTTGTGACCTCAAGTGATCCGCCCAGCTCGGCTTCCCAGAGTGCTGGGATTCCAGGTGTGAGCCACCGTGCCTAGCCAGAATTTGACTATGCTAAGTGCCTCATATAAGTAGTATTGTACAATATTTGTCTTTTTGGGTCTGGTTTATTTCACTTGGCATAATGTGTTCAAAGTTCATTCATGCTATGGCATGTTTCAGTACTTCATTCCTTTTTATGACCAAATAATAATTCCACTGTATAGACATCCATTCATTTGGTTTATCCATTTGTCCTTTGATGGACATATGAATTGTTTCTACTTTTTGGCTATTGCGAGTAATGCTGCTATGATACTATGAACGTGGGTGTACAAATATCTATTCAAGTTCCTGGTTTCAATTCTTTTGGGTCTATACCCCGAAGAGGAATTGCTGGATCACATGTTTATTCTGTGTTTGTTTGTTTGTTTATTTTTGAGACTGAGTTTTCCTCTTGTTTCCCAGGTTAGAGTGCAGTGGCGCAATCTCGGCTCACCTACAATCTCCGCCTCCTAGCGGAATCAAATGATTCTTCTGCCTCAGCCTCCTGAGTAGCTGAGTTACAGGCATGCACCACCACGCCCAGCTAATTTTTTGTATTTTTAGTAGATTCAGGGTATCCTCATGTTGGCCAGGCTCGTCTCAAACTCCTGACCTCAGGTGATCCACCCACCTTGGCGTCCCAAAGTGCAGGGATTACAGGCGTGAGCCACCATGCCTGGCATTTTTTGTTTGTTTTTTTTGAGAGGATCTTCATTCTTTTGCCCAGGCTGGAGTGCAGTGATGTGACCTCCACTCACTGCAGCCTCTGCCTCCCAGGTTCAAGAGATTCTTGTGCCTCAGCCTCCCTAGTAGCTGCAATTACAGGCGCACATCATCAGGCCCGCCTTTTTGTATTTTTAGTAGCATTCCAATCTCCCTTGGTTTAATGTAGAGGAAGGGATCCAAAGGCTTAGGGAAGTTGGAACACTAGAGTGGATTAGTTACTTTAGACCTGCTCATCCCTAATGGAAGGGTCCAGAAGACAGATCCTTCACCATAGGGTATAACCTTGTGAAACAGATTTGTGAAGGGCGCACCCGTGTCCTTGAAGAGCTCTGTGATTGCTCCTCTCTGTATGTCAGATCGTATGGTGGGAACCACACTCACTCAATTGGAAAACTTAAATGCAGTGGGAATAATTAAATCCTGAGGTGGCAGGAGCCAAGTGGCAACACTCAACCATCAAAGGCAAAGCAGACGTAGTTACTGTAATGGACAGCAGAGGCAAAGCAGCAATCGGAATAGTCTGACTCATTGGTAGAAAGCTTACTGAACTCTTTTTTTTTTTTTTCTTTTGAGACAGAGTCTTGCTCTGTTGCCCAGGTTGGAGTGCAGTGGCGTGATCTCAGGTCACTGCAACCTCCCCCTTCCGGGTTCAAGTGATTCTCCCGCCTCAGCCTTCCAAGTAGCTGGGATTACAGGCATGTGCCACCATGTCCAGTTAATATTTTTTTCTTTTGTTTTGATAGGGAGTCTTGCTCTGTCGCTCAGGCTGGAGTGCAGTGGTGCAGTCTCAGCTCACTGAAACCTCTGCCTCCCAGGTTCAAGCAATTTTCCTGCCTCAGCCTCCCGAGTAGCTGGGACTACAGGCCCATGCCACCATGTCCAGCTAGTTTTTGTATTTTTAGTAGAGACGGGGTTTTACCATGTTGTCCAGCCTGGTCTCGAATTCCTGGCCTCAAGTGATTCACCCGCCTCAGCCCCCCAAAGTGCTGTGGTTACAGGCATGAGCCACTGCGCCCAGCCCAATTTTTTTTTTTTTTTTTAGATGGAGTTTCACTCTTGTCACCCAGGCTGGAGTACAATGGCACAATCTTGGCTCACTGCAAGCTACACCGCCCAGGTTCAAGCAATTCTTCTGCCTTGGCCTCCCAAATAGCTGGGATTATAGGCACCCACCACCATGCCCAGCTAATTTTTTGTATTTTTAGTAGAGACGGGGTTTCGCCATGTTGGCCAGGTTGGTCTCAAACTCCTGACCTCAGATGATCCACCTGCCTCGACCTCCCAAGGTGCTGGGATTACAGTCATGAGCCACTGTCCCTGGCCCAATTTTTTTTATTTTTAGTAGAGACAGCGTTTTGCCATGTTGCCAGGCTGGTTTCAAACTCCTGACCTCATGTGATCTGCTGCCTTGGCCTCCCAAAGTGCTGAGGTTACAGGTGTGAGCCACCATGCCCAGCACTTACTGCATTCTTACTTAATTTGTATAAATAGAAAACTTCCAGGTTGAGTGGACAAAAGACTAATTTGAATTGTAAAACAGAAAATCAGCCAGGTATGGTGGCTATCGCCTATAACCTCAGCACTTTGGGAGGCCAAGGCAAGCGGATAACCTGAAGTTGGGAGTCCGAAATCAGCCTGACCAACATGTAGAAACTCCATCCCTCCTAAAAATACAAAATTAGCCAGGCGTGGTGGCACATGCCTGTAATCCCAGCTACTTGGGAGGCTGAGGCAGGAGAATCGCTTGAACCTGGGAGGCAGAGGTTTTGGTGAGCCTGAGATTGTGCCTTTGCCCTCCAGCCTGGGCAACAAGAGCGAAATTCTGTCTCAAAAAGAAATAGAGAGTCATGGTCTCTCAAGCAATTTCCAGACTTGAGATGGTTTACAGACCCAGAACTACTTGAATGAAGGGGAGGCCAGGTCCCATTGAAGAAGGACCCCACTACACTACGGACAATTTATACTGTTACTCTTTCTCCCATCTTTCCCCAAGGATACCTCTGGGCTAGGGTAACTGCATTAGGGAAAGGGGAATAATTAGACTTTCGGGGGAGTACTGGACACTGGCTCTTAGCTGACATTGATTCTAGGGGACCCAAAACATCATTATGGTCCTCCAGTTAGAGTAGGGACTTATGGAGATCAGGTAATTACTGGAGTTTTAGCTCAGGTCTGACTTACAGTGGGTCCAGTGGGTCCCTGTACTCATCCTGTGGTCATTTCTCCAGTGCCAGAATGCATAATTGGCATAGACATACTTAGTAGCTGGCAGAATCCCCACAGTGTCTCCCTGAGCAGTAGGGTGAGGGCTATTGTGGTGGGAAAGGCCAAATGGAAGCCATTAGAGCTGCCTCTGCCTGGAAAAATAGTAAATAAAAAAACAATATTGGGCCAGGCACAGTGGTTCACACCCGTAATCCCAGCACTTTGGGAGGCTGAGGCGGGCAGATCATCTGCAGTCAGGAGTTCAAGACCAGCCTGGTCAATGTGATGAAACTTCATCTCTACTAAAAATACAAAAAATTATCCAAGTGTGGTGGCAGGTGCCTGTAATCCCAGCTACTCAGGAGGCTGAGGCAGGAGAACCACTTGATTCCGGGAGGTGGAGGTTGCAGTGAGGCAAGACTGCATCACTGCACTCCAGCCTGGGCAGCAAGAGCAAAACTGCGTCTCAAAACAAAACAAAACAATATTGCATCCCTGGAGGGATTGCAGAGATTAATGACACCATAAAGGACTTGAAAGACAAAGAGGTGGTGGTTCCCACCACATCCTCGTTCAACTCTCCTATTTGGCCTGTGCAGAAGACAGGTGGATCTTGGAGAATGACAGTGGATTTTCATAAGCTTAACCAAGTGGTTACTCCAATTGCAGCTGCTGTACCAGATGTAGCGTTATTGCTTGAGCAAATTAACACATCTCCTGGTACCTATTATGCAGGTACTGATTTGGCAAATGCCTTTTTCTCCATTCCTGTCCATAAGGCCCACCAGAGGCAATTTGCCTTCAGCTGGCAAGGCTGGCAATATACTTTCACTATCCTACCTCAGGGGTATATCAACTCTCCAGCTTTGTGTCATAATCTTGTTCACAGAGATCTTGATCACTTTTCCCTGCCATCAGGTATCACACTGGTCCATTACATTAATGACATTATGCTGATTAGACCCAGTGAGAGAGATGTAACAAACATACTGGACTTGTTGGTGAGACATTTGCATGCCAGGGAATGGGAAGTAATTCTGACTAAAATTCAGGGAACTTCTACCTCAGTGAAATTTCTAGGGGTTCAGTGGTGTGGGGCCTTGCCTGTCGAGATATTCCTTCTAAGGTGAAGGATAAATTGCTGCACTTGGCCCCTCTTATAACCAAGAAACAGGCACAGTGCCTACTGGGCCTATTTGGATTTTGGGGGCAATGCATTCCTCATTTGGGTGTGTTGCTCTGGTATCAAGTGACCCAAAAGGCTGCCAGTTTTGAGTGGGGTCCAAAACAGGACAAGGCTCTTCAACAGGTCCAGGCTGCTTTGCAAGCTGCTCTGCCATTTAGGCCATATGACCCAGCAGATCCAATGGTGCTTGAGGTGTCAGTGGCAGATAGGGTTGCTGTTTGGTGCCTTTGGCAGGCCCCCATAGGTGAATCACAGCAGAGGCTTCTAGGATTTTGGTGCAAGGCCCTGCCATCTTCTGCAGCTAACTACTCTTCTTTTGAGAGACAGCTCTTGGCCTGTTACTGGGCTTTGGTAGAAACTGAACGTTTGACTATGGGTCATCAAGTCACCATGCAACCTGAACTGCCTCATGAACTGGGTGCTTTCTGACCCATCATAAAGTTGGGTGTGCACAGCAGCACTCCATCATCAAATGGAAGTGGTATATATGTGATTGGGCTGGAGCAGGTCCTGAAGGCACAAGTAAGTTGCATGAGGAAGCAACTCAAATGCCCATGGCCTCCACTCCTGCCACCCTGTCTTCTCTCCCCCAGCCTGCACCAATGGCCTCATGGGGAGTTCCCCCTGATGAGTTGACAGAGGAAGAGAAGACTAGGGCCTGGTTTACAGCTAGCTCTGCATGACATGCAGACACCACCTGAAAGTGGACAGCTGCAGCGCTACAGCCCCTTTTTAAGATATCCCTGAAGGACAGCTGTGAAGGGAAATCTTCCCAGTGGGCAGAACTTCGAGGAGTGAACCTGGTTGTGCTCTTTGCTTAGAGGGAGAAATGACCAGATGTGCAATTATATACTGATTCATGGGCTGTAGCCAATGTTTTAGCTGGATGGTCAGGGGCTTGGAAGAAGCATGATTGAAAAATTGGTGACAAAGGCATTTGGGAAAGAGCTATGTGAATACACCTCTTTGAGTGGTTGAAAACTGTGAAGATAGTTGTATCCCCATGTGAATGCTTACCAAAGGGTGATCTCAGCAAAGGATTTATTTTATTATTATTATTTTTTTGAGATGGAGTCTTGCTCTGTTGCCAGGCTGGAGTGCAGTGGCGCAATCTCAGCTCACTGCAACCTCCGCCTCCCAGGTTTAAGTGATTCTTTTGCCTCAGCCTCCCGAGTGGCTGCGACTACAGGTGTGCGCCACCACCCAGCTAATTTTTTTATATTTTCAGTAGCGACAGGATTTCACCGTGTTAACCAGAATGGTCTCAATCTCCTGACCTTGTGATCTGACCACCTCGGCTTCCCAAAATGCTGGAATTACAGGCTTAAGCAACCGCGCCCAGCCAGCAGAGGAGAATTTTAATAATCAACTGGATAGGATAACTTGTTCTGTGGACACCATTCAGCCTCTTTCCCCAGCCACCCCTGTCATCGCCCAATGGGCCCATGAACAAAGTGGCCATGGTGGCAGAGATGGAGGTTACTAATGGGCTCAGCAACATGGACTTCCACTCACCAAGGCTGACTTGGCTACGGCCGCAACTGAGTGCCCTATTTTCCAGCAGCAAAGACCAACACTGAGTCCTTGATATGGCACCATGCCTCGAGGTGATCAGCCAGCCACTTGGTGGCAGTTTGACTATGTTGGACCTCTTCCATCATGGAAAGGGCAGAGGTTTGTCCTCCCTGGAATAGACACTTACTCTAGATATGGGTTTGCCTGTCTTGCATGCAATGCTTCTGCCAAGACTATCATCCGTGGACTTACAGAATGCCTTATCCACCATCATGGTATTCCACACAGCATTGCCTCTGACCAAGGCACTCACTTGTAAGCTAAACAAGTGCGACAGTGGGCTCTTGCTCATGGGATTCACTTGTCTTACCATGTTCCCCATCATCCTGAAGCAGCTGGACTGACAGAACAGCGGAATGGCCTTTTGAAGTCACAATTACAATGCCAACTAGGTGACAATACTTTGCAGGACTGGGGCAGAGTTCTCCAGAAGGCTGTGTATGCTCTGAATCAATACACGGTATGCTGATTCGTACTGTTTCTCCCATAGGCAGGATTCAAGCGTCCAGGAATCAAGAGGTGGAAGTGGAAGTGGCACCACTCGCCATTACTTCTAGTGATCCACTAGCAAAATTCTTGCTTCCTGTTCCCACGGCATTATGTTCTGCTTACCTAGAAGTCTTAGTTTTAGAGGGAGGAACGTTGCCACCAGGAGGCACAATGATTCCATTAAACTGGAAGTTAAGATTGCCTCCTAGGCCAGGCACAATGGCTCATGCCTATAATCTCAGCACTTTGGGAGGCTGAGACGGGCAGATTACCTGAGGTCAGGAGTTCAAGACCAGCTTGGCCAGCATGGTGAAACCCCGTCTCCACTAAAAATACAAAAAAATTGGCCGAGCACGGTGGCTCACGCCTGTAATCTCAGCACTTTCAGAGGCTGAGGCAGGTGGATCATCTGAGGTCAGGAGTTTGAGACCAGCCTGGCCAACATGGTGAAACTCCGTGTCTACTAAAAATACAAAAGCTTTAGCCAGATGTGGTGGTGGGCGCCTGTAATCCCAGCTACTTGGGAGGCTGAGGCAGGAGAATCACTTCAACCTGGGAGGTGGAAGTTGCAGTGAGCTGAGATCGTCCCATTACACTCCAGTCTGGGCGACAACAGCAAAACTCCATCTCAAAAAAAAAAAAAAAAAAAAAAAAAAAAGCCAGGCGCGGTGGCTCAAGCCTGTAATCCTAGCACTTTGGGAGGCCGAGATGGGCGGATCACGAGGTCAGGAGATTGAGACCATCTTGGCTAACACGGTGAAACCCCGTCTCTACTAAAAAATACAAAAAACTAGCCAGGCGAGGTGGCGGGCGCCTATAGTCCCAGCTACTCGGGAGGCTGAGGCAGGAGAATGGCGTAAACCCGGGAGGCGGAGCTTGCAGTGAGCTGAGATCCGGCCACTGCACTCCAACCTGGGTGACAGAGTGAGACTCTGTCTCAAAAAAAAAAAAAAGGCCAGATGCGGTGGCTCACACCTATAATCCCAGCACTCTGGGAGGCCAAGGCGGACAGATAACAAGGTCAGGAGATCAAGACCATCCTGGCTAACACAGTGAAACCCCATCTCTACTAAACATACACAGGCGTGGTAATGGGTGCCTGTAGTCCCAGATACTTGGGAGGCTGAGGCAGAAGAATTGCTTGAACCCAGGAGGCGGAGGTTGCAGTGAGCCGAGATCGCACCACTGCACTCCAGCCTGGGCGATAGAGCAAGACTCTGTCTCAAAAAACAAACAAACATATGATGTAAGATTTATTACCTTCATATCAGACCGGCCCTGGTGGCTCACGCCTGTAATCCCAGCACTTTGGGAGGCCAAGGCAGGCTGATCACTGCAGGTTAGGAGTTCAAGAACGGCCTGACCAACACGGTAAAACCCTGTCTCTACTCAAAATACAAAAATTAGCCAGGTGCAGTGGCACAGGCCTGTAATATCAACTACTCGGGAGGCTGAGTTGGGAGCCTCGCTTGAACCCAGGAGGCAAAGGTTGCTGTGAGCTGGGCTCACACCACTGCACTCCTGCATTGCAGCCTGGGCGACAGAGCAAGACTCCATCTCAAAAAAATATGTATCAATTTGACTGGATTGAAGGATGCAAAATATTGTTCCTGGGTGTGTCTGTGAGGGTGTTCGCAAAGGAGATTAACATTTCAGTCAGTGGACTTGGAGGGGCAGGACCACCCTCAATTTGGGTGGGCACCATCTAATCAGCTGCCAGTGTGGCTAGAATAAAGCAGACAGAAGGTGGGAGCTGACTTGCTAAGCCTTCCAGGCTTCGTCTTTCTCCCTTGTGGGATGCTTCTTGCCCTCAAATATCAGACTCCAAGTTCTTTGGCTTTTGGACTCTTGGACTTAGACCAGTGGTGTGCCAGGGGCTCTTGGGCCTTTGGCCACAGACTGAAGCCTGCACTGTCGGCTTCCTTACTTTTGAGGTTTTGGGACTCTGAGTGACTGAGCTACTATTTTTTTTTTTTTTTTTGAGACGTAGTCTCACTCTGTTGCCCAGGCTGGAGTGCAGTGGCGCGATGTTGGCTCACTGCAAGCCCCACCTCGCAGGTTCACACCATTCTCCTGCCTCAGCCTTCCAAGTAGCTGGGACTACAGGCGCCCGCCACCACGCCTGGCTAATTTTTTTGTATTTTTAGTAGAGACGGGGTTTCACCGTGTTAGCCAGGATGATCTGGATCTCCTGACCTCGTGATCCACCCGCCTCGGCCTCCCAAAGTGCTGGGATTACAAGTGTGAGCCACCGCGCCTGGCCTTCTTTTTTTTTTTTGAGACTGAGTTTCACTCCTGTTGCACAGGCTGGAGTGTAATGGCGCTATCTCGGCTCACTGCAACCTCTGCCCCTGGTTCAAGCAATTGTCCTGCCTCAGCCTCCTGAGTAGCTGGGATTACAGGCGCATGCCACCATGCCCTGCTAATTTTTGTTTATTTTAGTAGAGACAGTGTTTCATCATATTGGTCAGGTTGGTCTCAAAATCCTGACCTCAGGTGATCCGCCCGCCTTGGCCTCCAAAAGTGTTGGGATTATAGGCATGGCATGAGCCACTGCATCCAGCCCACTATTGGCTTCCTTGCTCCTCAACTTGTAGATGGTCTATCAAGGGACTTCACTTTGTGACCACGTGAGTCAATTCTCCTTAATAAACTCCCTTTGGCTAGGTGAGGTGGCTCACACTTATAATCCCAGCACTTTGGGAGGCCAAGGCAGGCAGATCACAACGTCAGGAGTTAGAGACTAGCCTGGCCACCATGGTGAAACCTTGTCTTTACTAAAAAAAATACAAAACTTAGCCAGGTGTGGTGGCGTGTGCCTGTAATCCCAGTTACTCAGGGGCTGAGGTAGGAGAATTGCTTGAACTTGGGAGGTAGAGGTTGCAGTGAGCCTATGTTGCTCCACTGCACTCCAGCCTGGGCAACAGAGAAAGACTCTAGCTCAAAAAATAAAATAAAATAAAATAAAATAAAAATAAACTCCCTTTCATACATACATATGTTCTATTAGTTCTGTCCCTCTAGAGAACCCTAATACAGATTTTGGTATCATGTTGGCTAGGCTGGTCTTGAACTCCTGATCTCAAGTGATTCACCCGCCTTGGCCTCTCAAAGTGCTGGGATTACAGGCATGAGCCACCACACCTGGGCTGTGTTGATTTATTTTATTTTATTTTATTTTATTTTATTTTACTTTATTTTATTTTTATGTGACAGAGTATCATTGGAGTGCAGTGGCACGATCTAAGTTCACTGCAACCTCCAGCTCCTGGGATCAAGCAATTCTTCTGCCTCAGCCTCCTGAGTAGCTGGGATTACAGGCACCTGCCACCATGCCTGGCTAATTTTTGTATTTTTAGCAGAGATAGGGGTTTCACCATGTTAGCCAGGCTAGTCTCAAACTCATGACCTCAAGTGATCCACTTGCCTCAGCCTCCCAAAGTGCTGGGATTACAGGCGTGAGCCACAGTGTGTGACCCACATCTAGCTAATTTTATAAATTATTTGTAGAGATATCTTTAGGTCTTGAACTCCTGGCATCAAGGGATCCTCTCACCTTGGCTTCCCAAAGTGCTGGGATTACAGATGTGATCCATAGCACTGGTCTTTATTATTACTATTATTTTGAATCATTGGCAGCCTCTTGGGCCAGAGTAGGCTCAGAGAGACTCCCGATATATATATTTTTAATTAATACCTATCCTAATGGGTGTGAAGTACTATCTCATTATGGTTTTGATTTGCATTTTCCTAATGATCAGTGATGCTGAGCATCATTTCATGTGCTTATTGGCCATCTTTGGAGAAATGTCTATGCAAGTCCTTTTGCCCATTATTGAATTGGGCTGGGTTTGTGTTGTTGCTGTTGAGTTATGAGTTCCTTACGTATTATGGGTATTAATCTCTTATCAGATATGTTTTTTTTTTTTTTGAGACGGAGTCTCGCTCTGTCGCCCAGGCTGGAGTGCTGTGGCCGGATCTCAGCTCACTGCAAGCTCTGCCTCCCGGTTCCCGCCATTCTCCTGCCTCAGCCTCCCGAGTAGCTGGGACTACAGGCGCCTGCCACCTCGCCCGGCTAGTTTTTTTTTGTATTTTTTAGTAGAGATGGGGTTTCACCGTGTTAGCCAGGATGGTCTTGATCTCCTGACCTTGTGATCCGCCCGTCTTGGCCTCCCAAAGTGCTGGGATTACAGGCTTGAGCCACCGCGCCCGGCCCAGATATGTTATTTACAAACATGTTCTCTGATGTGAGTTGTCTTTCCACTCTGTTGATAGTGTCCTTTGATGTACAAGGGTTTTTTTTTTTGTTTGTTTGTTTTCTGAGATGGAGTTTCGCTCTTGTCCAGGCTGGAGTGCAATGATACTATCTTGGCTCACCACAACCTCTGCCTCCTAGATTCAAGCGATTCTCCTGCCTCAGCCTCCCAAGTAGCTGGGATTACAGGCATCCACCACCACGCCCGGCTAATTTTTTTTTTGTATTTTTAGTAGAGACAGGGTTTCACCATATTGGCCAGGTTGGTCTTGAACTCCTGCCCACCTCGGCCTCCCAAAGTGCTGGGATTACTTGTGTGAGCCACCAAAACTGGCTTTTTTTTTTTTTCTTTGAGACAGAGTCTCACTCTGTTGCCCAGGTTGGAGTGTAGTAGCACGATCTTGGTTTACTGCAACTCCGCCTCCTGGGTGCAAGCAATTCTCCTGCCTCAGCCTCCCAAGTAGCTGGGATTACAGGTGTCTGCCACCACGCCTGGCTAATTTTTGTATTTTCAGTAGAGACGGGGTTTCACCATGTTGGCCAGGATGGTTTCAATCTCTTGACCTTGTGATCTGTCCACCTTGGCCTCCCAAAATCCTGGGATTACAGGCATGAGCTGCTGTTCCGGCCTTCTTCTTTTTTAAGATGGAGTTTCCCTGTTGTCACCCAGGCTGGAGCGCAATGGCAGGATCTCAGCTCACTGCAACCTCTGCCTCCCGGGTTCAAGCGTTCTCCTCTCTCAGCCCCCAGAGTAGCTGGGATTACAGGCACCCGCCACCATGCCCCGCTAATTTTTGTAATGTTAGTAGCAATGGGGTTTCACCATGTTGGGTAGGCTGGTCTCCA
The DNA here is from genome assembly GCF_043159975.1 of Macaca nemestrina. NCBI lineage: Eukaryota > Metazoa > Chordata > Mammalia > Primates > Cercopithecidae > Macaca > Macaca nemestrina. The sequence goes on from NC_092125.1 coordinate 205,342,533, forward strand.
ACTCCTGACCTCAGCTGATCTGCCCACCTCAGTCTCCCAAAGTGCTGGGATTACAAGCGTGAGCCACCACACCCAGCTGGGTTTTTCATTTTAATTTTAAAATTAATGTTAACATTTTAAAATTTGATGAAGACCAATTTATTTGTTGTTGCTTGTGCACCATTGTGTTATATCCAAGAAATCATTGACAAAGTCGATGTCATTTCCCCCTGTGTTTTCTCTAAGGGTTTTATAGTTTAAGGTCTTAATTTAGGTCTTTGATCCATTTTGAATTAATTTTTTCTTTTCTTTTTTTTTTTTTTTTTTTCCTTTTTGAGACGGAGTTTCACTCTTGTTGCCCAGACTGGAGTGCAATGGTGCAGTCTCAGTTCACTGCAACCTCCGCCTCCTCGGTTCAAGCAATTCTCCTGTCTCAGCCTCCCTCCTAACTCAGATTACAGGCATGCTCCATCACGCCCGGCTAATTTTGTATTTTTAGTTAGAGACGGGGTTTCTCCAAGTTGGTCAGGCTGGTCTTGAAATCCCGACCTCAGGTGATCCGTCCACCTCGGCCTCTCGGAGTGCTGGGATTACAGGCGTGAGCCACTGCACCTGCCCTTGAATTAATCTTTTGTATATGGTATAAGGTATAGAAAAAGTTTGCTGAGGCCTGGTGAAGGTAATTTCAATTTCCTCTGCGCAGGCCGGGCGCGATGGCCACGCCTGTAATCCTAGTACTTTGGGAGGCCGAAGTGGTCGGATCACCAGATCAGGAGATCGAGACCATCCTGGCCAACATGGCGAACCCGTCTCTACTAAAAATACAAAAATTGGCTGGGCATGATGGCGCACGCCTGTAGTTCCAGCTACTCGGGAGGCTGAGGCAGGTCTCCTGAAGTCAGGGATTAGGTCTATTCTATTGGCTGTTATATTGTAACACAGTCGCTAAATAATTTTCTGTTACGCGTGCCACCACGCACTTACAATTTTTTTTTTTTTTTTTTTTTTTTTTGAGACGGAGTCTCGCTCTGTCGCCCAGGCTGGAGTGCAGTGGCGCTATCTCGGCTCACTGCAAGCTCCGCCTCCCGGGTTCACGCCATTCTCCTGCCTCAGCCTCCCGAGTAGCTGGGACTACAGGCGCCCGCCACCTCGCCCGGCTAATTTTTTTGTATTTTTAGTAAAGACGGGGTTTCATTGTGTTAGCCAGGATGGTCTCGATCTCCTGACCTCGTGATCCGCCCGTCTCGGCCTCCCAAAGTGCTGGGATTACAGGCTTGAGCCACCGCGCCCGGCCATAATTTTTAAATTCTCTCGTTTGTGGTGGATTCCAGCTGTGTTGCTCAGACTAGTCTCCCACACGAAAACACGCGGGGTTAACCCATCTCCACCGCCCAAGTACTAGGATACAGGTCTAGCACTATCTTGCTACTTATGTATTATATTTGTTAAATACCCTGCTAATTTAGTCATCTCCGGTTCACGCAGATAGCTACGCAACTTCAAAGAAAAAGGATCAACCTAAGCCTTACATCCGCTTACAAAACTAACACCTAACTCGTCAGAAGAGTTCATCTGATTTGAGACCGAAAAAGAAGGGCGCCGGGACCAACGATCACCAGCTGCCCGAACGTCAAAAAATTATGCTTCCGAAATCTCTTGATGTCGATTCCGCACGAAGAGCAATCGAGTTGCTCTACGTGTGCCACTCACGACAGAAGCCCTTTTTGCTTTAATCGCTACCAAAGCAGGGTGGCAGTGTTAGCAAATCCATTTTATGGTAAAGGTGAACACTAAATCCAAGCAACTCTTTATTTCAGTTCCTGAAGTTGGAGAGCGAATTCCATTTCTTCTGAACTGAAAGGAAGACTTCATAAGGAGAATCTAGAATTTGTCCTTTCGATTTTTACTTAGAAGAAAATGACGTGAGTCGATATGCAAATATAAGCAGGGCTTGCTGGGAAGGTGCTGACAGGCGCCGAAGGAGTGGCTGGGAAGAGCGGCTGAGCAAGCGAGGGAGTAATCACTCCTTCCGTTTGCAGTAAGTTCTGGATCTCTCTTGTCAACTGCTCACGATATAAGGCGTCTCATGGCCTTGGAATACAGGCTCTCAGCGGCTGTAGGTACCTAACTAGGGAAGACAAGAATCACAACCTATCCTAATTGAAAATGTGTAACTTGTGCCACCCTTAGCCACCACCCTGGAGCAGCCCAGGCAGGCGTGCAGTGGAAGCACAAGGTCATTGTAAGGGAAAACACCATCCTGACAACCACGCTTAAGCTGATTGTCATATTGTGGCATGCTATATGCTGCACTTCGAAGGAGTGTTATTCGAAATTTTTTTCAAAATCAAGTGAAAAGAGTTGTAGAATAAGGTACAGCATAGCATTAATGTTAAAAATAAGATCCTGTACCTCAGATGACTGAAGTAGATCTTTATCAACACAATTTTTTTTTTTGAGACAGTCTCGCTCTTTCGCCCAGGCTGGAGTGCAGTGGCGGGATCTCGGCTCACCGCAAGCTCCGCCTCCCGGGTTCACGCCATTCTCCTGCCTCAGCCTCCCGAGTAGCTGGGACTACAAGCACCCGCCACCGTGCCCGGCTAATTTTTTGTATTTTTAGTAGAGGCGGGGTTTCACCGTGTTAGCCAGAATGGTCTCGATCTCCTGACCTTGTGATCCTCCCGCTTCTGCCTCCGAAAGTGCTGGGATTATAGGCGTGAGCCACCGTGCCCGACCTGTTCCCTTTTTTTTTTTTTTTTTTTTTTGTTTAAGGATAATGATGGATGGGTGCTGTGGGTCATGCCTGTAATCCCAACACTTTGAGAGCTCAGGAGTTTGAGACCACTCTGGGCAACATATAGAGATCTCGTCTCTACCCCAAAAAATAAAAAATTAACCGAGCATCGTGGCATGGGCCTGTGGTCCCAGCTACCCCAGAGGCTGGGGCAGAAGGATTGCTTGAGCCAGGGAAGTCAAGGCTACAGTGAGCCATAATCATGCCACTGCACGCCAGCCTAGGTGACAGATGAAGACCTTGTCTCAAAAAAATAAAACCAATATGTGACAATTGTAAAGAAATTGAAACAGCACAGAATGATATAAAATCTGAAAATGCTTCCTCCAAACTGTTAATAGTTTAGTGTTTATCTTGCCAGACTGCTTTCTATGTGTGTATGCATTGTATACATATAAATAAATGTTTTCAGGCCAGGCACGGTGGCCCATGCTTGTAATCCCAGCACGTTGGGAGACTGAGGCAGGTGGATCACCTGAGGTCCGGAGTCTGAGACCAGCCTGGCCAACATGGTGAAACCCTGTCTCTATTAAAAATACAAAAAATTGGCCGGGCGTGGTGGCAGGTGCCTGTAATCCCAGCTACTAGGGAGGCTGAGCCAGGAGAATCGCTTGAACCCAGGAGGCAGAGGTTGCAGTGAGCCGAAACCGTGCCATTGCACTCCAGCTTGGGCAACAAGAGTGAACTCCATCTCAAAAATAATAATTATAAATAGCCGGGCGCGGTGGCTCAAGCCTGTAATCCCAGCACTTTGGGAGGCCGAGACAAGCGGATCACGAGGTCAGGAGATCGAGACCATCCTAGCTAACACGGTGAAACCCCGTCTCTACTAAAAAAAAAAATACAAAAAACCCCCCAAAAACTAGCCGACGCCTGTAGTTCCAGCCACTCGGGAGGCTGAGGCAGGAGAATGGCGTGAACCCGGGAGGCGGAGCTTGCAGTGAGCTGAGATCCGGCCACTGCACTCCAGCCTGGGCGACAGAGTGAGACTCCGTCTCAAAAAAAAAAAAAAAAAAAAAAAAAAAAAAAAAAAATCACCATAATTTCACTGTTCTTCCAACACCTTCCCATTGCATACTGAATATAATCTCAAGTCCCCATCATAGTCTAGTCTTTTTTTTTTTTTTTTTTTTTTTTTGAGACAGAGTCTCGCTCTGTTGCCCAGGCTGGAGTGCAGTAGCGCAATCTCAGCTCACTGCAACCTCCACCTCCTCATTCTCCTGCCTCAGCCTCCCGAGTAGCTGGGACTACAGGCGCCTGCCACCTCGCCCGGCTAGTTTTTTGTATTTTTTTTTTAGTAGAGACGGGGTTTCACCGTGTTAGCCAGGATGGTCTCGATCTCCTGACCTCGTGATCCGCCCGTCTCGGCCTCCCAAAGTGCTGGGATTACAGGCTTGAGCCACCGCGCCCGGCCTCATAGTCTAGTCTAAAAGGTCCAGACTATAACAAACCCCTGCCTACCTCTCCAAACTCATTGTCTTTCCCGGTTACCAAAGCTCCAGCCACCTTGGCCATCTTGGTCCTTGAGTAAGTGTTTTTTGTTTTTTTTTGTTTGTTTGTTTTGAGACGGAGTCTTGCTCTGTCGCCCAGGCTGGAGTGCGGTGGCACGATCTCGGCTCACTGCAAGCTCCGCCTCCCGGGTTTACGCCATTCTCCTGGCTCAGCCTCCCGAGTAGCTGGGACTACAGGTGCCCGCCACCTTGCCCGGCTAGTTTTTTGTATTTTTTAGTAGAGACGGGGTTTCACCGTGTTAGCCTGGATGGTCTCGATCTCCTGACCTCGTGATCCACCCGTCTCGGCCTCCCAAAGTGCTGGGATTACAGGCTTGAGCCACCGCGCCCGGCCTTGAGTAAGTGTTTTCCTTACTGATGACCATGGCTCAGGCCATCAGACAGCTAGATAAGTCTGGCTTATTCCAGTATTCTCTTCTATCACCTTTTTGTGCAGTTGCTAATGGTCTGTTTCCCATTCTAGGTTGCAGACTTTCTAAGGACAAGGATAGCCACCAGTTATGTACTCAGCACATAGCAAAAGGTTTGTCACACAATGAGACTCAATAAACACTTGTTGAATGAACGTATATACATTCAACCTGGGTCTTAAAAAAGATGTATAGGCGTTCAACAACAAAAAGTGGTATGCCAGACCCTAAAAAGAATGGAGAGCAGTGGCAAGGAAATAAGGCTAGGAATACAGCTTGGAGCCCAATGTTCATGAGGACTTGAATCTGAGAATTTGGATTGGGTGGCAGTGTAGAGGGTGGATTGGGAAGGTGGTAGGATGAGGATTAGGAAGATATAAAGACAGGGCAGGATGCTGCACCAATCTGGGCACCTTTCCTAATTTCTGCTGGCAGATACTGTGGCTCACACTGGCCTGTCACAGCTTTTTTTTTTTTTTTTTTTTTGAGATGGAGTCTCGCTCTGTAGCCCAGGCTGGAGTGCAGTGGCCGGATCTCAGCTCACTGCAAGCTCCGCCTCCCGGGTTTATGCCATTCTCCTGCCTCAGCCTCCCGAGTAGCTGGGATTACAGGCGCCCACCACCTCACCCGGCTAGTTTTTAAATGTATTTTTAGTAGAGACGGGGTTTCACCGTGTTCGCCAGGATGGTCTCAATCTCCTGACCTTGTGATCCGCCCGTCTCGGCCTCCCAAAGTGCTGGGATTACAGGCTTGAGCCACCGCGCCCGGCCCACAGCTCTTCATACATTTTTTGGAGTGTTTGTGGGTTTTTCTCCATTTTACTGTGAACCTTACAGATGCTGGAACTGGGTCTGACTTGCATACCTAACATTCCAGCATACAGTAAAAAATAACAGTTCTCTCTTTTTTTTCTTTTTTTGAGACGGAGTCTCGCTCTGCCGCCCAGGCTGGAGTGCAGTGGCCGGATCTCAGCTCACTGCACGCTCCGCCTCCCGGGTTCACGCCATTCCCCTGCCTCAGCCTCCCGAGTAGCTGGGACTACAGGCGCCTGCCACCGCGCCCGGCTAGTTTTTTGTATTTTTTAGTAGAGACGGGGTTTCACCGTGTTAGCCAGGATGGTCTCGATCTCCTGACCTCGTGATCCGCCCGTCTCGGCCTCCCAAAGTGCTGGGATTACCTCTCTTTTTTTTTTTTTTTTTGAGACAGAGTCTCGCGCTGTCACCCAGGCCGGAGTGCAGTGGCGCGATCTCGGCTCACTGCAACCTCCGCCCCTCCAGGTTTAAGCAGTTCTCTGCTTCAGCCTCCGGAGTAGCGATTACAGACGTGTGCCACCACGCCCGGCTAATTGTTTTGTATTTTTAGTAGAGACGGGGTTTCACCATCTTGGCAAGGCTGGTCTTGAACTCCTGACCTCGTGATCCACCCGCCTCGGCCTCCCAAAGTGCTGGGATCACAGGCGTGAGCCACATAAAAGCAATTCTCACCAAGCATTTGACAGCAAAAAACTGAAAGCATTAGAGAATGCTACAGGACAGGCTTTGGCTTAGTAGTGAGGTCTGAGTTCAAGCTGAGGCTCTGCACTTATTAGCTAGAATTTTGCTTAATCTCTCACAGGTCTCCTCTAACTGATTAAATGGCGTAACGGAGGTAAGCGGATTAGCACAATTCCTGGCAAACAGTCAGCAGTCAATTGTTATTACTGAATTGCCAGTTCACAGGTACAACCAACCGATCTGTCTCATCTCCCGGTTCCTGTGTTGCCAACTTCCTCGTTGAGGTTCAACAGGATACCTGTGGGGTAATGTGTCCCAGATGATATCCTGGTCCTGACACCATGACAAAGGCACCAACCAAAAATGGCGACCTCAAAGCCATCCGAGGGCGTCAATTACCCGTCATGCTACCGATGGATAAATAAGCAGAGTCGGGAAGAAAAGCTAGTGAAGGATTCTTAACGCCGGGGTGGAATACGCAGAGCTCGCTCATGCTGCCACTCAACTACAAGCAGTTAAAAGCGCAAGCTGCAGGCTACAGCTACACACAGCTCAAGATCGCCACCACGTGTCGGAGGGCAGTCTGCGCCTGCGCAAGCGAGGCGCGCGCCCGCCGGCCGGAAGAGCCGCGCGTTTCCGGGTTGGAGGCGGGGAGCGGTGCCGGAAGTAGTCGGGGAGGGCCGCGCAGTCGGACCGGCTGCTGAGACGAACGCTTCTCTGGGGCAGTCTCCGCATATCATGGGGAGATAGACGCTGCTGCCTGTGAGTCTTGGGCCCTGGCAGTTGAGGAACAAGAGCGGGAGGAGGGAGTCAGGACCCAGATCTACAGTAGGTCAGTGTTCGAAGGACCAGGTTGTGGACGAGACGGGGCTGTGAGGATTCAGGCTCTTGGGAAGGGACTGACAGAGGATCAGGCTCGGAGAAGACGCGGCTGTGGGGACCTGGGCTCCAAGACGGGACTTAGGGAACGGGGACGGATCTGAGTTCTCCGGCATCTGAGGGAAAGTGGTCTGAGAGGAGCAGGATTATGAGGACCCGCACTCCTACGAGGAGAGGGTCGGAAAGGAACGGGGTGTGAAGACACGGGCTCCGGAGAGGTAAAAGTGGAGCGGTGAGGACTTGGGCTTCTAAGAGGCAGAAGCGGGACAGTGAAGACCCGGCCTCCTAAGGATTCAGAAACGGGGCAGCGAAGACTCAGGTTCCTGAGGGGCAGAAGCAGACAGAGAAAACTTGAGTTTGGAAGGGAACAGAAGCGGGCAGTGAAGACTGGGGCTTCTTTGGGGACGGGATCCGGGCTTTGAGACTCCGAGTACCTGAGTCTCAGAACAGGGCGGTGAGGACCCAAGCTCCTAAAAGCCTTGGATCTAAGGGACCATGGATGTAAGATCAGCCTAGAAAGTAAAGGGAAAGGGTTTGGAAAAGATTTAGTGATCCATTTTTTTTTCACAGTATTCCCTGAACCCAGAGAGATAAAGGACGTATTCAGGGGAAGACAACTTCTCCTTCGCACTGCCTGCTTGGCTCTTGGCAGGCTTTTCTTGTGTTAGATACTCAATCTAGGAAGCCCACATGCAAACATCTTCATTTTCTGCTTCATTCTTGGGAATCAGATGTGAAGTTGAAAACAGTTGGAACTCAGTTATATACTTGATAAGTGCTTTAAATCCCATTCCACTCAACCCTGAATGAGCACAGATCTCTGCATCTCAAGTAAAAGAATGTCAGTGATGGAAGAGTCCCAAAAGATCATCTTTTAAAAACTCCTATTTTACATTTAAGGAGGCTAAGGTTCAAAGAGGTTTAGGATTACAGTGAGGCAATGGTTAGATCATAATTTTAATACAGTACCCTTCTGTGCGTAGCAAATGAGATGCTTGGTTAATGTTCCTTAAATGCTTCCAGAATCTTTGCTTTATCTTCAAACTCAGGAGGGAATTTTTTTTTTTTTTTTTTTTTTTTGAGACAGGTTCTCTCTCTGTTGCGCAGGCTGAAGTGCAGTGGCTCAATCTTGGCACCATGCACGTCAACCTCCTAGGCTCAAGCAATCTTCCCACCTATATATACCTCCTGAGTAGCTGGAACTACAGGCATGTGCCTCCACACCCTGCTAATTTTTAAATTTTTTGTAGAAACAGGATCTCACTATGTTGCCCAGGCTGGTCTCAAACTCCTAGGCTCAAGTGATCCTCCCACCTTGGTCTCCCAGAGTGCTGGGATTGCAGGCATGAGTCACTTCCCCCGGCTTCCAGTTTTCTTTTTTTGAGACAGAGTCACCCAGGCTGGCGTGCAGTGGCACGATCTCAGCTCACTGCAATCTCTGCTTCCCCGGTTCAAACGATTCTCCTGCCTCAGCCTCTCAAGTAGCTGGAATTACAGGTGTGTGCTACAATGCCCAGCTAATTTTTGTATTTTTAGTAGAGACAGGGTTTTACCATGTTGGCCAGGCTGGTTTCGAACTCCTGACCTAAAGTGATCTGCCCACCTCAGCCTCCCGAAGTGCTGGGATTATAGACATGAGCCACCACGCCTGGCCCAGTTTTTATTTCCAGTAAAAACTGGAAATTTTTACAGTTTCTGATACTTTGAGTGTTATTACTGCATTGACATTGATACAGTAAATGTCACTTAATAGTAAGGAAACCTTTATTTTTATTTTTATATTTTTGAGACAGGGTCTTGTTCTGTTGCCCATATTGGAGTGCAGTGGCATCATCATAGCTCACTGCAACCTATATTCTTGAGCTCAAGCACTCCTCCTGCCTCAGCCTCCTGGGTAGCTGGGACTACAGGTATGAGCCACTACACCCAGCTAATTTTTAAGTTTTTTTGTAGAGACGGTGTTTGGCTGTGTTGCCTAGGCTGGTGTTGAATTCTTGTCCTCAAGTGATTCTCCCACCTTGATATCCCAGAATGTTGGGATTATAGGCATGAGCCACTGCACCTGGCTGGAACCTTTAAATAAAGCTCAGTGTTATTTATTTATTTATTTAATAAGCTGTTTGGAAAGCCATAAATAAGTGTGTCCTGCATTTTTAGTGCAAACATTTACTAGGGATGGCTGCTTTTGGATAAGAATGGTGGGGAGACTTGCACCAGTCACTTACTTCAATATTAGTATCTTTTTCTGAAACCTACTCAGACTAACCAGGCACAGCTTAGGTACTTTCGAGTATTCTATGATTTAATTATCACAGCCCCACAAGTTAGATATTGTCAGTCTCGTTGTACAGATAATGAAATAGGTTTAGAGAGGTTAAATACTTTGCCTGAAATCACACAGTACTGAGTGACCCAACCCCAGTTACGCGTGCCTCTAAAACTTTTTTCTTCTCTTCTAAGTGGATTCCTCTGTCTCAGTTTGTCCATCAGCAAAATAGAAGTAATCGTTATACAAAACATATAATTGAATGAAAGCATTCCCTCCTTCTTAAGGCTCCTCTAAATGTCAAGGACTATAACTTATTAGGGTACTTACGTATTGTGGCATTTGAGGAGAGCTAAATTCTGTTTTCACAGAAGCATAGATTATTTAAGATAGAAAAATGGGAACTTTGTAGAGCTTTTAATTGCAATGTAGAAAGACATATTTAATTTTAGATTTAGGAGGCCAAGAAGGACTAATTTGGACTGGGCATAATGGCTCATACCTGTAATCCCAGCACTTTAGGAGGCCAAGGCGGGCGGGTCACCTGAGGTCAGGAGTTCGAGACCAGCCTGGCCAACATGGCAAAACCCCGTCTCTACTAAAAATACAAAGATTAGCTGGGCACGGTGGCGCATCCCTGTGATCCCAGCTACTCTGGAGGCTGGGGTGGGAGAGAATCACTTGAACCCTAGAGGTGGAGGTTCCAGTGAGCCGAGATTGTGTCACTATACTCCAGCCTGGACGACAGAATGAGACTCCGTCTAGAAAGAAAAAAAAAGTAATTTGAAAAACAAGGGCTTAAATTGGATTAATTTTCCAGTTAATTATATCATGAACGGCCGGGCGCGGTGGCTCACGCCTGTAATCCCAGCACTTTGGGAGGCCGAGACGGGCGGATCACAAGGTCAGGAGATCGAGACCACGGTGAAACCCCGTCTCTACTAAAAATACAAAAAATTAGCCGGGCGCGGTTGTGGGCGCCTGTAGTCCCAGCTACTCGGGAGACTGAGGCAGGAGAATGGCATGAACCCGGGAGGCGGAGCTTGCAGTGAGCCGAGATCGCGCCACTGCACTCCAGCCTGGGCGACAGAGCGAGACTCCGTCTCAAAAAAAAAAAAAAAAATTATATCATGAACTAGATGTTTGGGGGAATTGGGCTTAGTTAAAACTACTATTTTTTCCCCCAGAGTCTGTACTATTTGCAAGCGCCTATTATATATAAATGATCAAAACTTACTTATACCAACTTTTGAGGGAAAGCATACCCATGCCCATGTCACCACTTCAAAGTACTTGATGGTTTAATTAATGATAATTTATTCCTGAGTTAACATCCTTCCCTATACTTGCAGAATGTACTTTATTTCATTTGTGGCTCTAGCATTGACTTATTATAATAGGACTTCAAAATACCCGATCAGAAAATCATTGCATTATAATCAGAGCCAATAGGAACAAAGCACAAAAGGACATACTACCTTTTTTTTTTTTTTTTTTTTGTGAGATGCAGTTTCGCTCTTTCATTCTTATTGCCCAGACTGGAGAGCAGTGGTGCGATCTTGGCTCACTCCAACCTCTGCCTCCTAGGTTCAAGCAATTCTCATGGGTTTTACCATATTGGCCAGGCTTGTCTCAAACTCTTGACCTCAGATGATCTGCCTGCCTCAGCCTCCCAGAGTGCTGAGATTACAGGCAGGAACCACTGCGCCTGGCCCAGGACATATCACCTTTTTAAAAAAATTGATAGAAATAGGGGCTGGGCCTGGTGGCTCATGCCTGTAATCCCAGCACTTTGGGAGGTTGAGGCAGGCAGATCACCTGAGGTCAGGAGTTCAAGACCAGCCTGGCCAATGTGGTGAAGTCCCGTCTCTACTGAAAATACAAAAATTAGCTGGGCATAGTGGCGTGTGCCTGTAGTCCCAGCTACCTGGGAGGCTGAGTCAGGACAGTTGCTGGAACCGGGGAGGCAGAGGCTGCAGTGAGCTGAGATCGCACCACTGTACTCCAGCCTGGGTGACAGAGCGAGACTCTGCCTCCAAAAAAAAAAAAAATTAGGCTGGGCACGGTGGCTTATGCCTATAATCCCAGCACTTTGGGAGGCCGAGGCAGGCGGATCACCTGAGGTTGGGAGTTCGAGACCAGCCTAACCAACATGGAGAAACCCCATCTTTACTAAAAATACAAAATTAGCCAGGCATGGTGATGCATGCTTGTAATCCCAGCTACTCTGGAGGCTGAGGCACGAGAATCCTTTGAACCTAAGAGGCGAAGGTTGTGGTGAGCTGAGATTGCCCTGTTGCACTCCAGCCTGACTGATAAGAGTGAGACTCTGTCTCAAAAAATAAAATAAAATAAAACTACAATACAATACAATACAATAATTAGCCAGATGTGGTGGCAGATGCCTGTAATCCCAGCTACTCGGGAGGCTGAAGCAGGAGAATCAGTTGAACCCAGGAGGTGGAGGTTGCAGTGAGCCGAGATCGCACCACTGCACTCCAGACTGAGCGACAGAGTGAGACTCCATCTCCAAAGAAAATAAAATAATTTAAAAAATATAGAAATGGGGTCTCACTACGATTACCTAGGCTGGTCTCAAACTTCTGTCATCAAGTGATCCTCCTGCATTTGCCTCCCGAAGTGCTGGGCTTGTAGGCATGAACCATGACACCTGGCAAAGACATACTACTTTTGATTGGGATTCTTTATGGAAAGCCCCAAAGTATTTTGTAGGCACTATATCAGCAATGTTTACAGGCTGCACTGTGAAACAGGTGTGTTGGAGGCAGACAGACTTTGAAATCTCTATGTATGGACGTAATTTAAGTCAGACAGGGAGGGTGAAGAGGGCAACAACAACAAAAAAAGAAAATCTTTTTTCTGGAGATGGAGTCTCGCTCTGTCGCCCAGGCTAGAGTGCAGTGGGGTGATCTTGGCTCACTGCAGCCTCTGCCTCCCGGGTTCAAGCACTTCTCCTACCTCAGCCTCCCCAGTAGCTGGAATTACAGGCACACACAGCCATAACCAGCTAATTAAAAAGAAAATCTTACACTGAATTTTTTTTTTTTTTTTTGAGATGGAGGCTTGCTCTGTCATCCAGGCTGGAATGCAGTGGTGTGATCTTAGCTTACTGCAACCTCCACCTCCCAGGTTCAAGCGACTTTAGAATTTGCCTGGTCCGGCCAAAGGTGGAGGTTGCAGTGAACCAAGATCGCGCCACTGCGCTCCAGCCTAGGTGACAGAGCGAGACTCTGTCTCAAAAAAAAAAGGAAAAAAAGAATTTGCCTGGTCCAACTCCTAATTGTGGATGTGGAAACTGACCAAAGATGGCACCCAGCCCTCTTGATTTGGGTTTTCCACAGTACCTCTCATCAGCCTCCTGACCACTTGTTGCTACCATTTGTTTTCAGTCCACCATTATTTTGTTAATCTTTGAAGTCATAAAGAAAACTTATATGGTGCCAGCACATATGGATATGTGTGCTGGGTTAGCAGCAGGATGGGTGAAACACTGGTAGTTTTTGAGAGATGGGGTCTTGCTTTATTTTCCAGGCTGGAGCATGGTGGCTAGCCACAGGCCTATCACAATGTACTACAGTCTCGCATTCCTAGGCTCAAGCCATTCCATCACCTCAGACCTCATAGTAACTGGGACTATACGTATACGCCACTGCACTGAGCAGTATGTTGATTTTTTTTTTTTCCTCCCGAGACAGGGTCTTGCTTTGTCACCCACGGTGGAGTGCAGTGGTGCCATCACATCTCACTACTGCACCAACCTCCTGGGCTCAAACAGTCCTCCCGCCTCAACCTCCCAAGTAGTTGGAACCACAGGTGCATGCCACCAAGCCTGGCTAACTTTTTGATTCTTTTTTTTTTTTTTTTTTTTTGTAGTGATGAGATCTTACTATGTTGCCCAGGCTGGTCTTAAACTCCTAGGCTCAAGTGATCCTCCCACTCAGCCTGCCAAACTGCTAGAATTATAGGTGTGAGCCACCAAGCCCACCCTGTACTTCATTATTAACTTAATTTTTTCCGATGAGAAAATTTTTTTTTTTTTTTTTTTTTTTGAGACGGAGTCTCGCTGTGTCACCCAGGCTGGAGTACAGTGGCCGGATCTCAGCTCACCGCAAGCCCCACCTCCCGGGTTTACGCCATTCTCCTGCCTCAGCCTCCCGAGTAGCTGGGACTACAGGCGCCCGCCACCTCGCCCGGCTAGTTTTTTGTATTTTTTAGTAGAGACGGGGTTTCACCGTGTTAGCCAGGATGGTCTCGATCTCCTGACCTCGTGATCCGCCCGTCTCGGCCTCCCAAAGTGCTGGGATTACAGGCTTGAGCCACCGCGCCCGGCCTTTTTTTTTCTTTTTTTTTATGAGACAGAGTCTCGCTTAGTCGCCCAGGCTGGAGTGCAATGGCGCGATCTCGGCTCACTGCAAGCTCCGCCTCCCGGGTTCACGCCATTCTCCTGCCTCAGCCTCCCGAGTGGCTGGGACTACAGGCGCCCGCCGCCTCGCCCGGCTAATTTTTTTGCATTTTTAGTAGAGACGGGGTTTCACCGTGTTAGCCAGGATGGTCTCGATCTCCTGACCTCGTGATCCGCCCGCCTCGGCCTCCCAAAGTGCTGGGATTACAGGCGTGAGCCACGGCGCCCGGCCCCGATAAGAAAATTGAGGCATAAAGAGATGATGTAACTTGCTCAATACAGCTAAAAAGTGGCACAGTTGGTACTTAAGCCCAGATACTGCTACCATCGTTCATATCCTTGACCACTGTACCATACACTATACTACCTTTTGTTGTTGTTAGAGACGGGATCTTTTTGTGTTGCCCAGGCTGGTCCTCAACTCCTAACCTCAAAAAATCCTCCCATGTTGGCCTCCCAAAGTTCTGGGATTACAGATATGGGGTCCCACATGTGGCCTATACTGCCTTTTTGATAAATCAAAACCAGCTGGAGCCTCAATTAACCAATCCTAATTGCAAACTGGAAAAAAATCTTGCATTTCTGTTGCTCTGGAGTCTCACAGATTGCAAATAATTGATCCTTTTGAGCTTATTTAGGCTGGGAAATACGAGCTCATTTAGATACATTTAGAAGCCACAGAGGAAAGAAACAGCCAGGTAGAAAAACCAGTCATTAAGTGAAGTCATACACCACAGTATAGGGCTTTTGTGCCATCAGGCCAGTCCTCTTGATTCCAATATTTTGCTTAAATAATAAATTATTAAACATTTCAGAGGTAAACAAAAATTTTTTTTTTTTTTTTTTTTTTTTTTTTGAGACGGAGTCTCGCTCTGTCCCCCAGGCTGGAGTGCAGTGGCCGGATCTCAGCTCACTGCAAGCTCTACCTCCCGGGTTCACGCCATTCTCCTGCCTCAGCCTCCCGAGTAGCTGGGACTACAGGCGCCCGCCACCGCTCCCGGCTAATTTTTGTATTTTTTTAGTAGAGACGGGGTTTCACGTGTTAGCCAGGATGGTCTCGATCTCCTGACCTCGTGATCCACCCACCTCGGCCTCCCAAAGTGCGGGATTACAGGCTTGAGCCACCGCGCCCGGCAACAAAAAAGTTTTGAAGGCTACCTGGTCTTCTGTTCCCCTTTCTCTTCACCTTTGTGTTGTTTTTTAAAAAAACAGTTAATGGAATAGATGCCCAGAGAATACCAGGGTCTTACAACTGTTGCAAGGTCTCCTTAATTCCTACCCTATGAAAAATTAGATCCTCTCAATACAGTAATAGGGTTGCAGCTAGACTTCTGTTTGAAGTAAAGGTTGTTAAAAGGGAAGTAATTAGGGCTTGTCATCCTCAGCCTGTCAACCACAGTTTAAAAGGAGGGAGGATAGATGTGGTTTTATTTATTTATTTATTTATTGAGACGGAGTCTTGCTCTGTCGCCCAGGCTGGAGTGCAGTGGCGCAATCTCAGTTCACTGCAAGCTCTGCCTCCCGGGTTCATGCCATTCTCCTGCTTCAGCCTCCCAACTAGCTGGGACTACAGGCACCCGCCACCACACCCATCTAATTTTTTGTATTTTTTTTCTTTTTTTTTTTTTTTTTTTTTGAGACAGAGTCTCGCTCTGCTGCCCAGGCTGGAGTACAGTGGCCGGATCTCAGCTCACTGCAAGCTCTGCCTCCCGGGTTCACGCCATTCTCCTGCCTCAGCCTCCCGAGTAGCTGGGACTAGAGGCGCCCGCCACCTTGCCCGGCTAGTTTTTTGTATTTTAGTAGAGATGGGGTTTCACCGTGTTAGCCAGGATGGTCTCGATCTCCTGACCTCGTGATCTGCCCATCTCGGCCTCCCAAAGTGCTGGGATTACAGGCTTGAGCCACCGCACCCGGCCTTTTTTTTCTTTTTTTAGTAGAGATGGGGTTTCACCCTGTTAGCCAGGATGGTCTCGATCACCTGACCTCATGATCCACCCGCTTCAGCCTCCTAAAGTGCTGGGATTACAGGTGTGAGCCACTGCACCCGGCCTACTTATTTATTTTTGAGATGGAGTCTTGCTCTTGTTGCCCAGGCTGGACTGCAATGGCGTGATCTCGGCTCACTGCAACCTCTGCCTCCTGGGTTCAAGCAATTTTCCTGCCTCAGCCTCCCGAGTAGCTGGGATTATAGGCATGCCCCACCATGCCCGGCTAATTTTGTATTTTTAGTAGAAATGGGGTTTCTCCATGTTGGTCGGGCTGGTCTCAAACTCCTGACCTCAGGTGATCTGTCCACCTCAACCTCCCAAAGTGTTGGGATTACAGGCATGAGCCACTGCACCTGGCCCAGATGAGGTTATTTAAATTGAACTCTAACTCATACAATCATGTTTTGATAGAATTATTAAATATTTTCAACTACAGATCACTGGGGGATGGACTTTCCATATTTTCTTTGTGAATCATAGCACACAATTTCTACATAGTAGGTAATAGTAAGGGTTAATTATTATTGTTCTCTCAAACTGTCCCACAGTTAATGCCTGTTTTTTGTGGTTTTTTGTTTTGTTTTGTTTTTTATATGGAGTCTCTGTCACCCAAGCTGGAGTGCAGTGGTGCGATCTCAGCCTCCCGAGTTCAAGCGATTCTCCTGCTTCATCCTCCTAAGTAGCTGAGATTACAGACGAGTGCCACCACGCCTGGTTAATTTTTTTGTATTTTTAGTAGAGAAGGGGTTTCACCATGTTGGTCAGGATGGTCTCGAAGTTGGTCAGGATGGTCTCGAACTCCTGACCTTATGATCTGCCCGCCTCGGCCTCCCAAAGTGTGGGGATTACAGGTGTGAGCCACGGTGCCCAGCCAGTTAATGCCTCTTTTTATGTTTTTGATTTTTATTTATTTTTTATTTTTTTGAGACAGAATCTTTTTTTTTTTTTTTTTTTTGAGACAGAGTCTCGCTTAGTCGCCCAGGCTGGAGTGCAGTGGCGCGATCTCGGCTCACTGCAAGCTCCGCTTCCCGGGTTCACGCCATTCTCCTGCCTCAACCTCCCGAGTAGCTGGGACTACAGGCGCCCGCCGCCTCGCCCGGCTAATTTTTTGCATTTTTAGTAGAGACGGGGTTTCACAGTGTTAGCCAGGATGGTCTCGATCTCCTGACCTTGTGATCCACCCGCCTCGGCCTCCCAAAGTGCTGGGATTACAGGCGTGAGCCACCGCGCCCGGCCGAGACAGAATCTTACTCTGTCACCCAGGCTGGGGTTCAGTGGCACGATCTCGGCTCACTGCAACCTCCACCTCCTGGGTTCAAGTGATTCTCCTGCCTCAGCCTCCCAAATAACTGGGATTACAGGCACGCACCACCACACCTGGCTAATTTTTGTATTTTTAGTAGAGATGGGGTTTCACCGTGTTGGCCAGACTGGTCTCGAGCTCCTGACCTCAAGTGATCTGCCCACCTCAGCCTCCCAAAGTGCTGGGATTACAGAGGATGAGCCCCTGCACCTGGCCCCGTTTTACTTTTTAAAATTTATTTTTTGGCTGGGCACAGTGGCTCATGCCTGTAATCCCAGCAGTTTGGGAGGCTGAGGCAGGTGGATCACTTGAGGTTGGGAGTTCAAGACCAACCTGGCCAACATGGCGAAATGCCATCTCTACTAAAAAATGCAAAAATTAGCCAGGCCTGGTGGCACGTTCCTGTAATTCCAGCTACTCTGGAGGCTGAGGCAGTAGAATCGCTTGAACCCGGGAGGCAGAGGTTACAGTGAGCCAAGATTGGCCTGGGCAACAGAGTGAGATTCTGTCTCAAAAAAAAATAGGCCGGGCTTGGAGGTGCATGCCCTGTAATCCCAGCACTTTGGGAGGCCGAGGCAGGTGGATCACCTGAGGTCAGGAGTTTGCAACCAGCCTAACATGGTGAAACCCCGTCTGTATTAAATACAAAAAAAAAAAAAAAAAATAGCTGGGTATGGTGGTGTATGTCTGTAATCTGAGCTACTTGGGAGACTGAGACAGGAGAATTGCTTGTACCTGGGAGGCGGAGGTTGCAGTGAGCTAAAATGGCGCCATTGCACTCTAGCCTGGGCAACAAGAGCAGAACTCTGCCCAAAAAAAAAATTATTTTTAAATTTATATACAATAAAATTATTATGGGGGTACAGTCATAACTGATAGAATATGACAAATATATACTGTCATGTAAGCACTACAACACTCAAGAAACAGAACAATGTCACCCCACACTTCCACAGATTTAATCATGCTGCTCCTTTGTAGTCAAACGCTCCTCTGCCCCAGACTCCTTAGCAGCCACGGATCTGTTTTCCATCCCTATAACTGTTTTTTTCCAGAGTGGCCTATAAATGGAATTATATAGCCATTTGAGCCTTGCCTTTTTCACTTAGTATGATACATTTGAGATTCATCTATGTTGTTGCATGTGTCAGTAGTCTTTTTGTTGTTTTTGTTGTTGAGACAGAGTCTAACTCTGCTGCCCAGGCTGGAGTGCAATGGTGCGATCCCTGCACACTGCAACCTCTGCCTCCCAGGTTGAAGTGATTCTCCTGCCTCAGCCTCCCAAGTAGCTGGGATTACAGGCACGCGCCACCATGCTCAGTTAATTTTTGTATTTTTTATTGGAGACAGGCTCTCACCATGTTGGCCTGGCTGGTCTCCAACTCCTAACCTCAGGTGATCCACCTGCCTCGGCCTCCCAAAGTTCTGGGATTACAGGCATGAGCCACTGTGCCCAGCCTGTAGTCTTTCCTTTCTATTTTTTTTTTTTTTGAGATGGAGTTTCACGCTTGTTGTCCAGGCTGGATTGCAATGGCGCAATCTTGGCTCACTGCAACCTCCACCTCCCAGGTTCAAGGGATTCTCCTGCCTCAGCCTCCTGAGTAGCTGGGATTACAGGCACATGCCGCCATGCCCAGCTAATTGTTGTATTTTTAGTAGAGACAGGGTTTCACCATGTTGGCCAGGCTGGTCTCAAACTCCTGACCTCAGGTGATCCACCTGCCTTGGCTTCCCAAATTGCTGGGATTGCAGATGTGAGCCACTGCACCTGGCCTTTCCTTTCTATTTCTGAGTATTCCATTTAATGAATATACCATAATTTGTTTATTCACCATTTGAAGGACATCTGGATTGTTTTCGGTTTTTGGTAGTTGTGAATGATGTTGCTATAAACATTTATATACAGATTTTTGTGTGAATGTACGTTTTGATTTCTCTACAGTAAGTACCTAGGAGTGGGATTGCTGAGTCATGTAAGTATACATTTAACTTTAGAAGAAACTACCAAACTGTCTTCCAGAAAAACTATACCATTTTACATTCACACCAGCAATGTATGAGGGTTTCAGTTCCTTTGTATCCTCTCCAGCACTTGCTTTTGTTTTTAAATTTTAGCTATTTTATAAATAGGTATATCATGTTTTTAAAAATTTGCATTTTCCTGATAACTAATGATGCTGAGCATCTTTTCATGTGCTTATTTGCCATTTGTTTATCTTCTTTGATGAAGGGTCTGCTCAGATCTTTTGCCCTTTAAAATAAATAAATAAATAGAGTCAGGGTCTCATTATGTTACCCAGGCTTGTCTCAAACTCCTTAGCTCAAGCAATCCTCCTGCCTTGGCCTCCCAAAGTACTGGGATTACATGCATGAGCCATCATGCCCAGTCTGCCCATTTTCTTTTTTTTTTTGGAGAGACGGAATCTTGCTCTGTTGCCCAGGCCGGAGTACAGTGGTGTAGTCTCGGCTCACTGTAACCTCCACCTCCCGGGTTTGAGTGATTCTCCTGCCTCAGCTTCCCAAGTAGCTGGGACTATATGTGTGTGCGCCGACACACCCAGATAATTTTTGTATTTTTTAGTAGAGACGGGGCTTCACTATATGTTGGCCAGGCTGGTCTTGAAGTCCTGACCTCAGGCAATCCGCCTGCCTCAGCCTCCCAAAGTGCTGGGATTACAGGTGTGAGCCACCACGCCCAGCTGAATCTGCCCATTTTCTAAATTGGGTTGTTATTTTCTTATTGTTGAATTTTTTTTTTTTTTTTTTTTTTTTTAGACGGAGTCTCGCTCTTTCACTCAGGCTGGAATGCAGTGGCTGGATCTCAGCTCACTGCAAGCTCCGCCTCCCAGGTTTATGCCATTCTTCTGCCTCAGCCTCCCGAGTAGCTGGGACTACAGGCGCCCGCCACCTCGCCCGGCTAGTTTTTTGTATTTTTTAGTAGAGACGGGGTTTCACCGTGTTAGCCAGGATGGTCTCGATCTCCTGACCTTGTGATCCACCCGTCTCGGCCTCCCAAAGTGCTGGGATTACAGACTTGAGCCACCGCGCCCGACCTTATTGTTGAATTTTGAAAAAAAAATTGTTTTCCTCCCCTACCAGCCTTTACACTGAAAATTCTTTATGTTTGCTGGATACAAGTCATTTGTTGGATATGTGATTTATAAATATTTTCTCCTAATCTATGACATATCTTCATTTTTTTTTTTTTTAGATGGAGTCTCACTCTCACCCAGGGTGGAGTGCAGTGGCACGGTCTCGACTCACTGCAACCTCTGCCTCCTGGGTTCAAGCAATTCTCTGCCTCAGCCTCCCGAGTAGCTGGGATTATAGGCACCCTCCACTAAGCCCTGCTAATATTTTTGTATTTTTAGTAGACACAGGGTTTCACCATCTTCGCCAGGTTGGTCTGGAACTCCTGACCTTGTGATCTGCCCACCTCGGCCTCCCCAAAGTGCTGGGATTACAGATGTGAGCCACTGCGCCTGACCCAACTTACCTTCTTATCGTCCTTTGCAGAGCAGAAGTTTTACATTTTGATTAAGTCCACTTTATCAGTTCTTTTCTTTTGTGAATTGTGCTTTTGATGTTGTATCTAAGAACTCTGACTAACCCGAAGTCATGAAGGTTTTCTCCTGTTTTCTTCAAAAAGTTGTATATTTTTACATTAGGTATATGATCAGTTTTGAATTTTTTTTTTTTTTTTTTTTTGAGACGGAGTCTTGTTCTGTCACCTAGACTGGAGTGCAGTGGCGTGATCTCAGCTCACTGCAACCTCCGCCTCCCAGGTTCAAGCGATTCTCCTGCCTCAGCCTCCCGAGTAGCTGGGATTACAGGCACACGCCACCACGCCCAGCTAAATTTTATATTTTTAGTAGAGACAGGGTTTCACCATGTTGGTCAGGCTGGTCTCGAACTCCTTACCTCATGATCTGCCTGCCTCGGCCTCCCAAAGTGCTGAGATTACAGGCATGAGCCACTGCACCTGGCCCTGAACTTACTTTTGTATAAATGTGAGATAGGCTAGGCATGGAGGCTTGTGCCTATAATCCCAGCACTTTGGGAGGCTGAGGCAGGAGGAGCGCTTGAGCCCAGCAGTTTGAGAGCAGCCTGGGCAACATGGTGAGAGCCCCCTCTACAAATAATAAAAAATATAAAATGAACTGGGCATGGTGGTGCATGCCTGTAGTTCCAGCTACTGAGGAAGCTGAGGTGGGAGAATGGCTTGAGTCCAGCTGGTTGAGGCTATAGTGAGCTATGACTGCACCACTGCACTCCAGCCTGGGCCACAAAGTAAGACCCATCTCTAAAAAATAAACAGGTTAGGCCGGGCGCGGTGGCTCACGCCTGTAATCCCAGCACTTTGGGAGGCCGAGGCGGGTGGATCACAAGGTCAGGAGATCGAGACCACGGTGAAACCCCGTCTCTACTAAAAATACAAAAAATTAGCCGGGCGCGGTTGTGGGCGCCTGTAGTCCCAGCTACTCGGGAGGCTGAGGCAGGAGAATGGCGTGAACCCGGGAGGCGGAGCTTGCAGTGAGCCGAGATCGCGCCACTGCACTCCAGCCTGGGCGACAGAGCGAGACTCCGTCTCAAAAAAAAAAAAAAAAAAAAAAAAAACATGTTAGAGTTGGGTGTGATGCCTTGCGCATATAACCCCAGCTACTTGGGAAGCTGAGGATTCCCAAGAAGATTGATAGAGGCAAAGAGTTCTGGGCCATCCTGGGCAACACAGCAAGACACCGTGTCTAAAAAAACAATAGAAAAAAAATTAGCCAGGTGTGGTTTGCACTTGTAGTCTCAGCTACTCAAGAGGCTGAGGCAAGATTATTGCTTGAGCCCAGGATTTTGGGGGTGCAATGAACTGTGATTTCACCACTGCACTCCAGCCTGGACAACAGCAAGATCCTATCTCTGCAAGCAAACAAAAAAAACCCCCAAGGCCTGGCACGGTGGCTCACGCCTGTGATCCCAGCACTTTGGGAGGTCGAGGTGGGTGGATCACTTGAGGTTGGGAGTTCAAGACCAGCCTGGCCAACATGGGAAAACCCCATCTCTACTAATAATACAAAAAAATCAGCCAGGTGTGGTGGTATGTGCCTGTAATCCCAGCTGCTCAGGAGGCTGAGGCAGGAAAATTGCTTGAACCTGGGAGGCTGAGGTTGCAGTGAGCCAAGATCATGGCCACTGCATTCCAGCCTGGATGACAGAGTGAAACTGTTTCTCAAAAACAAAAACAAAAAATAGGAAGAAAAGGGTGAATATGATCTATTTCTTCAGAGAACAAAATCCAAATAGTAGTTTATCTTAATTTTTTTCATTGGTAACATATACACATAATACAGGATTTAGGGTATATAGTGAAAAATAAGACTCTCCCATCTTGGTCCCATAGGCCACCCAGACACCACCATTCCCCCACCTCCCTCTGTTATCAGTTTCTTATGTATCTTGCCAGGAATAATTTATGAATTTACAACTGTGTGTCTGTGTATGTGTGTTTTATTTATTTATTTGAGACGGAGTCTTGCTCTGTCACCCTAGCTAGAATGCAGTGGCGCAATCTCGGCTCATTGCAACCTCCACCTCTCCATTCAAGTGATTCTCCTGCCTCAGCCTCCCAAATAGCTGGGATTACAGGTGCCCGCCACCGCGCCTGGTTAATTTTGTATTGTTACTAGAGAGGGGGTTTCTCCATGTTGGTCAGGCTGGTCTCGAACTCCCAACCTCAGGTGATCTGCCCACCTTGGCCTCCCAAAGTGCTGGGATTGTAGGTGTGAACCACTGCGCCTGGCAATACATGTGTTTTAATAAACGATAACAAAATATTCTCCCATTCTATACTTTGCTTTCATTCATTGAACAATTTCTCTTGGAGACCATGTCATGAGCCTCCTCATTTGTTTAAAAAAAAAAAGTCTTTATTTAAATCATTCACATTTCATACAAATCACTGATTTAAAGTGTATGAATCTGGGGAGTTTGGGTTTTTTTTTTTTTTTTTTAATACAATCAGCGTTGGCAACCATCACCACAATGTAATTTTAGATCATTTTTGTATCCCCTAAAAGAAACCGTATACCCATTAGCAGTCAGTCTCTATTCCTCTCCTATGTGCTCTGGCTGTAGGCAACAACTAATCTACTTTCTGTCTATGGGTTTACCTATTCTGGACATTTCATATAAAAGTAATCGTACAATATTTTTTTTGTGACCACCTTTTTATGTTTTTTTTGAGACAGAGTCTCGCTCTGTCACCCAGGCTGGAGTGCAGTGGCAGTCTCGGCTCACGGCAACCTCCACCTTCTGGGTTCAAGCTATTCTCATGCCTTGGCCTCCCAAGGGATTACAGGCACCCTCACCACCATGTCCGGCTAATTTTTGCATTTTTTTTAGTAGAGATGGGATTTTACCATATTGAGCAGGCTGGTCTAAAGCTCAAGTTTTCCTTTCTGTAGGATAAATATCTAGTAGTACACTGTTTTACCTGTTTTTCCTGGGGAGCTGGAGGGGTGTTTGATTTATTCTTTTTTTTTTTTTTTTTTTGAGACGGAGTCTCGCTCTGTCGCCCAGGCTGGAGTGCAGTGGCTGGATCTCAGCTCACTGCAAGCTCCGCCTCCCGGGTTCGGGCCATTCTCCTGTCTCAGCCTCCTGAGTAGCTGGGACTACAGGCGCCCGCCACCTCGCCCGGCTAGTTTTTTGTATTTTTAGTAGAGACGGGGTTTCACCGTGTTAGCCAGGATGGTCTCGATCTCCTGACCTAGTGATCCGCCCGTCTCGGCCTCCCAAAGTGCTGGGATTACAGGCTTGAGCCACCGCGCCCGGCCTGATTTATTCTTAACTGTATAACTTACATACAGTAAAAATGCACAGATCTTAAATGTTCAATGGGAGGAGTTCGACAGTTGTATAAACCTATGTATTACCACCCACTCAAATGTGTTACAGTTTTAAAATCTTACCATATTAAGAAATAGTTTAGGAAACTAAGGGTAGTGTTAGTCTGGCACCAGTGTGTGTCTGGTTATCATCTGCTTTTGTTTTGTTTTTATAGGAAGAAATAGTTTGCTTAGCCAGAATTATTTAAAACTCAGAAGTATTGTTTGCTTTTCAGCAAGGTCAATGACAGCAGTAAATTTTTGTCAAGTTTCTTAGGGAGAAACTGATTTTTTCCCTTCTCAAGAGGTTCCACTTCTTTTTTTTTTTTTTTTGAGGGAGTGCAGTGGCACGATCTTGGCTCACTGCAAGCTCCGCCTCCCGGGTTCATGCCATTCTCCTGCCTCAGCCTCCCGAGTAGCTGGGACTACAGGTGCCCACCACCATGCCCAGATAATTTTTTGTATTTTTTAGTAGAGACGGGGTTTCACCGTGTTAGGAGGATGGTCTTGATCTCCTGACCTTGTGATCCACCTGCCTCGGCCTCCCAAAGTGCTGGGATTACAGGCATGAGCCACTGCGCCTGGCTTTTGTTTTTTTTTTTTTTTTGAGATGGAGTCTTACATTGTTGCCTAGGCTGGAGTGCAATGGTCTGATCTCAGCTCACTGCAACCTCTGCCTCCCAGGTTCAAGTGATTCTCGTGTCTCAGCCTCCTGAGTAGCTGGAATTACAGGTGCGTGCCACCATACCCGGCTAATTTTTATATTTTTAGTAGAGATGGGGGTTTCACCGTGTTGGCCAGGCTGGTCTCGAACTCCTGACCTCAAGTGATCCATGCACCTTGGCCTCCCAAAGTGCTGGGATTACAGGCATGAGCCACTGCACCCCGCCACCACTTATTTCATTAAAGTGACTGCTGTTGGAGCTATTCCTTAAGGTTATTTCCTAATTTCATCCAACCTCGCTGGAAACAACAAAAAAAGAAAAAAAAAATCCTAATTTGATATGTGAATATTCATATTTCGTACTATGTAGGATAGGCCATATTTTTTGTCTCCAGATCTTTAAAAAAATAATTTTTTTTTTTGAGATGGAGTTTCGTCCTTGTCACCCAAGCTAGAGTGCGATGGTGTGATCTTGGCTCACTGTAACCTCTGCCTCCCAGGTTCAAGTGATTCTCCTGCCTCAGCCTCCTAAGTAGCTGGGATTACAGGCACCTGCCACCCCACCTGGTTAATTTTTTGTATTTTTAGTAGAGATGGGGTTTCACTATGTTGGCCAGGCTGGTCTCAAACTCCTGATCTCAGGTGATCTGCCTGCCTCGGTCTCCCAAAGTGCTAGAATTACAAGCGTGAGTCACCTCACCCGTCCTAAAATAGTTTTTCATTATTTATTTATTATTATTATTTTTTGAGACAGTTTCACTCTTGTTGCCCGGTTGGAGTGCAGTGGCGTGATCTCGACTCACTGCAACCTCTGCCTCTTGGGTTCAAGAAATTCTCCTGCCTCAGCCTCCCAAGTAGCTGGGACTACAGGTGCCCACCACCACACCCGGCTAATTTTTTGTATTTTTAGTGGAGATGGGGTTTCATCATGTTGGCCAGGCTGGTCTTGAACTCTTGACTTCAGGTGATCCACCTGCCTTGGCCTCCTAAAGTGCTGGGATTACAGGTGTGAGCCACTGTGCCCAGCCCTAAAAACAATTTAGGCTGAGGCTGGGTGCGGTGGCTCACGCCTGTAATCCCAGCACTATGGGAGGCCGAGGTGGGTGGATCACGAGGTCAGGAGTTTGAAACTAGCCTGACCAACATGGTGAAACCCCGTCTCTACTAAAAATACAAAAATCTGCCAGGCATGGTGGCATGTGCCTGTAATCCCAGCTACCCAGGAGGGTGAGGCAGGAATCGCTTGAACCCACAAGGCAGAGGTTGCAGTGAGCCAAGATTGCACCACTGCACTCCATCCTGGGTGACAGAGTGAGACTCCGTCTCAGGGAAAAAAAAAAAAAAGAGACAAGGCTGAGTGTGGTGGCCCAAGCCTATAATTCCAGCACTCTGGTAGGCTGAGGCAGGGGAATTACTTGAGGCCAGGAGTTTGAGACCAGCCTAGGCAGCATAGCAAGATCCCATCTCTACCAAAAAAAAAAAAGATTAGCTGGGTGCAATGGTGTGCACATGTAGTCCTAGCTACTTAAGAGGTTGAGATGGGAGGATTGCTTGAGTCTATGAGTTTGAGTCTGCAGTGAACTCAAGAATTCTTACTCAAAAATATATATTTTAAATATATATTTTAAAAAGTCTCCACTTATTTTGTGCAATACTCAGTATTATTTGGGAAGTCCCTTGAAGGTTGTGGGAATGTTTTTGAGAGATATAGTATGTTCAGTGTGAGGCTAGAGTGATAAGGATACAGTTTGATCCTTAATGAAGCTTTTGGATAGAACTTGCTTTGGGAAAATAGTTTGCTTTTATAATATTAGAACAGCTATTACCATGTTAAGAAATGTTTCTATCCTGACTCTTCTTTTTTTTTTTTTTTTTTTTTTTTTTGAGACGGAGTCTCGCTCTGCCGCCCAGGCTGGAGTGCAATGGCCGGATCTCAGCTCACTGCAAGCTCTGCCTCCCTGGTTCATGCCATTCTCCTGCCTCAGCCTCCCGAGTAGTTGGGACTACAGGCGCCCGCCACCTCGCCCGGCTAATTTTTTGTATTTTTAGTAGAGACGGGGTTTCACGGTGTTAGCCAGGATGGTCTCGATCTCCTGACCTCGTGATCCGCCCGTCTCGGCCTCCCAAAGTGCTGGGATTACAGGCTTGAGCCACCGCGCCCGGCCGCTGACTCTTCTATTGGTAATGTTTGTGGGTAGGGGAGAAGGAGGCCACATACGGTTAAAACAAACAAGTGATCCTAATACTCTGTTGTTCCCATTAGCTGGTTCTTGGCCAGCAAGTCTGCCTAGTTTATCTTGGGTTTTTAACCAGTATATACGTAGTTGCCTTTATTAAGAGTAAACCAAGATAACATGATTTCTTCTTCTTTTTTTTTTTTTTTTTGAGACAGAGTCTCGCTCTGTTGCCCAGGCTGGAGTGCAGTGGCCTGATCTTAGTTCACTGCAACCTCTGCCTCCTGAGTTCAAGTGATTCTCCTGCCTCAGCCTCCCAAGTAGCTGGGATTATAGGCATGTGTCACCACACCTGGCTAGTTTTTGTATTTTTAGTAGGGACTGGATTTCACCATGTTGGCCATGCTGGTCTCAAACTCCTGACCTCAAGTGATCTGCCTGCCTTGGCATCCCAGAGTGCTGGAATTACAGGCATGAGCCACTGGGCTGGGCCAGATTTCTCATATTAGAAAGTCAGACAGTGTGGTGAGGAAGAACTCAGCACTAGGGACAAGAGTAGAATAGATACAGATAGACATTTATGTTGCCAACTTTTATCAAGTTCTGAAAGCCATTGACATAATTCCTGCAGGCTCATATCCCACAATTTTGCCCAATGAAATATTCCATATGCTGTTAGTTTATCCCTAACAACAGACATTCATTTTATAAGAAGATGGTCTATTTGTGCCATGATCATCATTAATTAATTTTAAAAGTTGCTTATGAAAGAGATGGAGATGTTTGTCTTGGCTCCCACTAAGGAAAAGGAGATATATTTCTCCACATCCAGTTTGCCTGGATCCTGGTTGGTGAAGATGTACCAGGCCATGCAACTAGAATGGTTCCATGGCAAGGATGGTGCTTGATGCCAGTTGTTCATTTACAGGTAGCTTTTGAAAATGGCTGCCTCTCATTTCACCGGGCTCACAGCTGTTGCTGATGTAATTAAAGATCTAGACACTCAGATAGCTGTAAGTAAGTTTGAGGCTACTGTGAGCAGAACTTGGTGAATGTGCTTCTGATCGTGGTGACACCCAAGCTGACGTCCGCAGAGTCAGCCTCATGACTCTAAGATTCAGGAGGCTCAGCTGCTCCAGACTAGGGTCTCTGCATGTACTTAGATTGCTAACACTCAGAAAAAAATTGCTCTTGATAAAGAGGAGTTTACTTTTAACAACTGCTAAAAGTTATATTTATTGGGCATAGCCCTGACATAGACTTAAGCATGTTTGAAATGCCAAAATGAACTAGTCTGTATTAAGCTTTGTGACTGATTTTTTAAAGGATGTGATTGTGCTATGACTTATTTGAATTTAACATTATTTGATACTTTAAAAATAATGCATGTAGTACTTAACCTAGTATTTTTACAAAGTTCTCAAAAACGTCTTGCTTATTCTAGTTTATTTATTTATTATTATTTTTTGAGATGGAGTTTCGTCAACCTCTGCATCCCAAGTTCAAGCAATTCTTCTGCCTCAGCCTCCCAAGTAGCTGGGATTACAGGCGTGTGTCACCACACCTGGCTAATTTTGTATTTTTAGTAGAGTTGAGTTTCTCCATGTTGGTCAGACTGGTCTCAAACTCCCGAACTCAGGTGATCCACCCACCTCGGCCTCTCAAAGTGCTGGTATTACAGGCATGAGCCAACTGCACCCAGCCTCTAGTTTACTTTTATTTTATTTCATTTTATTTTTAGATAGTGTCTCTGTCACCTAGGCTGGAATGCAGTAGTGGTGTGATCATGGCTAATTGCCACCTCAACTTCCTTAGCCTCCCGAGTAGCTAGGACCACATGCTACCATGTCCAGCTAAGTTTTGTTTTTTTTTTTTTTTTTTTTTTTTTTGCCAGGGGGGCACTGAGTCTCACTCTGCTGCCCAGGCTGGAGTACAGTGGCATGATCTTGGCTTACTGCAAGCTCTGTCTCCCGTGTTCAAGCAATTCTCCTGCCTCAGCCTCCCCAGTAGCTTGGAGGGATTACAGGCATGTGCCACCATGCCTAGCCAATTTTTTTGTATTTTTAGTAGAGATGAGGTTTCACCATGTTGGTCAGGCTTGTCTTGAACTCCTGACCTCAGGTGATCTGCCCACCTTGGCCTCCCAAAGTGCTGGGATTACAGGTGTGAGCCACCACGCCCAGCCCCAGCTAAATTTTTACAAAGATAGGGCTTCCCTGTGTTCTCCAGGCTGGTCTCGAGCTCCTGTCTCAAGTGATCCTTCCACTTCAGGCACGCAACATGCTGGGATTACAGACATGAGCTACTGCACCCAGCCCTAGTTTATTTTTGTACATAAGATTCTTCATTTCATTTACTTTCTTCCTTGTTTCAATTTTGTGGACTATTTCATTTAACATTTGGAGATGAGATGGTTTCTAAAATCAGGTGAGAGTAATAAACATTATTCATTCCCTATTTTTAATGTGTGGGTATTAAATGGTCACCATTCCATATATACTGAAGAACCCTCAAAGTCTAACAGACCTCATTTTACTTACCTTTTTTTTTTTTTTTTTGGTCTCCTATGTTGCCCAAGCTGGTCTTGAACTACTGGGCTCAAGTGATCCTACCACCTGGGCCTCCCAAAGTGCTGGGATTACAGTTGTGAGCCATTGCACCAGGCCTCTTTTTACTCTCAAGATTCATCCTTTATTACAGGTTCTTCTAGAGCTAATTCTTGTGCTTTTCTTCTCCAGTTAATTGGCCTTGGTCCTCACAGCTCCAAAAAGAAACAGGATCTCGATAAGCTCTATGAGCTGAAGTCCAAAGCTCGGCAGATTATGAACCAGTTTGGCCCCTCAGCCCTAATCAACCTCTCCAATTTCTCATCCATAAAACCGGAACCAGCCAGCACCCCTCCACAAGGCTCCATGGCCAACAGTACTACAGTGGTAAAGATACCAGGCACTCCTGGGACAGGAGGTCGTCTTAGCCCTGAAAACAATCAGGTATCATCCTCTTACTCTTTCTTCTCTGTGCCACCTCTTACCTACTATTTCAACCTGCAATACTTAAAGAGATGTCCATCTCAGATGCTGCTTTTTTTTATCTTAGCTGAAAAGGTCTTTTCTCTCTTTTGGATTTCTAACTTGTTTTGTTTGTTTTAATATAAGTAGAGAGTTTATTTGGGCCAAATTTGAGGACTCCCAACTCAGGAGGCACAGATTCAAGTTGTCCTGAATATATACTCCTCTAACATTCTTTAGCAAATTATCATGTACAGTGTTTATTAATTACTGTGTTGTATATGGTTGTGTGTATGCATATATCCATCCATCCATCCATCCATACACACACAATACCTTGCCTATGAAAGGTGTTTTTTTCTTTCATTTTGATAAGTACTTTATATACATGTTAACCATGTAGTTGTTAAATAAAATAATAAATTGATTCATTATTCCTGTGATAAAAGTACTCTTGCTTCTAGTCATTCCATCTTGTAGTTCATCCAGTTGCTGCCATTATTAATTTTCTTCAGTGATTCTAAAATCTGCTCCATTCTTTCTACCCATAATTCTGATTCTGCCCTCCAGAACCACAAGAAATAAGTATAATTCCTTTGACTTGTTTTTTGTAGGCTGTGTAGAATGGATGAGTTGGCCCAGTATTTTAAGGGAATGAGTGGAGGGACTTGCAAAGGTTAATGAGAGCGGGTTGAACAGTCAGGATATCAACCTATGTTGAATATGGAGTCTGTTGTAGAAGACAGAATTTAAAATTGTGTAGGTAGGGCAGAACATAGTGGACCTATACTAATAAATTTCTATTGGAACTTTTAGGCAATATACGATCTTTGCAGATATTTAATAAAGGAGTAAAAGTAACATAATAAAAATAGTGTATCCTATAGAGGATTAACTTGGCAGTAAGGGGACAGCATGGGTAAAAAAGGGGGTTAGACTGGGTGGATGACCAATTCTAAGACTTTTGCAATAAATCAAGACATGTAGTGAAGGCTTGAATTAGGTGATAATGATAGAATGAAGGAGAATGGATGGATATGAGATGTCATTAATAAATATTTATTCATTTTTTCTTTAGAGAAGGGGTTTTGCTCTGCTGCCCAGGCTAGAGTGCAATGGTATAATCATAGCTCACTGTAGCCTCAAATTTCTGGGTTCGCCCGGGCATGGTGTCTCAAGCCTGTAATCCCAGCACTTTGAGAGGCCAAGGCGAGCAGATCGCGAGGTCAGGAGATTGAGACTATTCTGGCCAACATGGTGAAACCCCGTCTCTACTAAAAATACAAAAAAATTAGCCAGTCATGGTGGCGGGCGCGTGTAGTCCCAGCTACTTGGGAGGCTGAGGCTGGAGAATGGCGTGAACCCGGGAGGCGGAGCTTGCAGTGAGCAGAGATTATTCCACTGCACTCCAGCCTGGGCGACAGAGCAAGATTCTGTCTCAAAAATATATATATATATTTTCTTGGCTGGGTGCGGTGGCTCACGCCTGTAATCCCAGCACTTTGGGAGGCCAAGGCAGGCGATAACCCAACGTCAAGAGTTCAAGACCGGCCGGGCGCCGTGGCTCAAGCCTGTAATCCCAGCCCTTTGGGAGGCCGAGACGGGCGGATCACGAGGTCAGGAGATCGAGACCATCCTGGCTAACACGGTGAAACCCCGTCTCTACTAAAAAATACAAAAAGCTAGCCAGGTGAGGTGGCGGGCGCCTGTAGTCCCAGCTACTCGGGCTGAGGCAGGAGAATGGCGTAAACCCGGGAGGCGGAGCTTGCAGTGAGCTGAGATCCAGCCACTGCACTCCAGCCTGGGTGACAGAGCGAGACTCCGTCTCAAAAAAAAAAAAAAAAGAGTTCAAGACCAGCCTGGCCAATATGCTGAAACCCCATATCTACTAAAATTACAAAAATTAGCCTGGTGTGGTGGTACGCGCCTGTAGTCCCAGCTACTCAGGAGGCTGAGGCAGAAGAATCACCTGAACCTGGGAGGCAGAAGTTGCAGTAAGCCGAGATTGCACCACTGCACTCCAGCCTGGGTGACAGAATGAGATTCTGTCTCCAAAAAAAAAAAAAGGTTTCTTTTTTCCTTATTTCAAAAATTATACAAGTTTATCACAGAAACTTCAGAAATACACAAAGAATAAATAGCCCATAATTCTAATGCCACCACCCTAAAATAGCCATGGTTAGCATTGTAGTGTATGGCTTTTGGTATTTTTCTTTTTTTTTTCTGTCTCTCTCTCTCTCTCTTTTTTGAGACAGAGTCTCGCTCTGTCACCCAGGATGGAGTGCAATGGCATGATCTTGGCTCACTGCAACCTCCATTTCCCAATTCAAGCTGCTCTCCTGCCTCAGCCTACCTAATAGTTGGGATTATAGGCGCCCACCACCACGCCCTGCTAATTTTTGTATTTTTAGGAGAGACGGGGTTTCGCCATGTTGGTCAGGCTGATCTCGAACTCCTGACCCCAGGTGATCCACCCACCTCCCAAAGTGCTGGGATTACAGGCATGAGCCATCATACCCAGCTCTTTTTTTAATTAATTAATTAATTTTTTAAGTGGAATTTTACTGGAAGGTTTACAGCAGGAAAGAAAGGAAAGTACACTTGGAAGAGACTCAAATGGGCACTAAGGAGGTCAAGTGCCTAATTTTTTCTTTTTTTTTAAATTTTTAATATATTTTTTAGATTTTTTTTTTTTTTTTGAGATGGAGTCTCACTCTTGCCCATGCTGAAGTGCAGTGGCGCAATCTCGTCTCACTGCAAGCTCCGCCTCCTGGGTTCACGCCATTCTCCTGCCTCAGCCTCCCAAGTAGCTGGGACTACAGGCGCCCACCACCATGCCCTGCTAATTTTTTTTTTGTATTTTTAGTAGAGACAGGGTTTTACCATGTTAGCCAGGATATTCTCGGTCTCCTGACCTCGTGATCCACCCACCTTGGCCTCCCAAAGTGCTGGGATTACAGGCGTGAGCCACTGTGCCCAGCCATTTTTTAGATGTTTTTTAAAAATAGAGATGCAGTCTCGCCATGTTGCCCAGGCTGGTCTTTGAAGTCCTGGGCTCATGCAGTCCTCCCACCTCGGCCTTCCAAAGTGATGGGATTACAGGCATGAGCCACTGTACCCAGCCGTTTTCTTTCTTTCTTTCTTTCTTTTTTTTTAAGATATGAGGTCTTCCTGTGTTCCCCAGGCTGGAGTGTAGTGGCACAATCATAGCTCACTGCAGTCTCCAACTCCTGGCCTCAAGTGATCCTCCTGCCTCAGCCTCCTGAGTAGCTGGGACTACAGGCACAGATCACTGTGCCTGGCTTTCTTTTGATCACTTTTTAATGGCATATGTATGTAACATGACATTTCCTTTATGAAGGCTGCCCTCAGGGAGCTTTTAGCCTATTAAGTCAGAAACAGGGAAGTGTATAAATATGCACAATGATAAAGGGTGCATAGGATACAGTTGAGGCCAAACGAGGAAGTATGTGGTTACCTTTACAGAGATGGGCTAGGAAAAGCATCAGAAAGAGGCACCATGAGCTGAGCAAGAAGGAAGAAGGGAGGAAGAGCATGTACAGCACTTTGGGAGGCTGAGGTGGAAGAATCACTTGAGGCTAGGAGTTCAAGAGCAGGCTGCACAACATAGTGAGATCCTGTCTCTCAATAAAAAGTAAAAAAAAAAAAATTAGCCGGGTGTGGTGGCACGTGCCTATGGTCCCAGCTAGCTGGGAAGCTTAGGTGGGAGAGCTTGGCAGTCAAGGCTGCAGTGAGCCATGTTCATGCCACTGTACTCCAGTGGGCAATAGAGGGAGACCCTGTCTCAAAAAAAAAAACAAAACAAAACAAAAAAAAAACACTTGTCTAAAGGCAAGGGGCATGGTACAATTTGTGGTGGTCAGAGAATTGCAAATTTCTTCATGTAGAGAGGCACAGTGAGAAAAAGACATGAGGCTGAAATATACTGCCTGACAGCTGGATGCTGGCCTGTCTTCAAACTGCTCTTTCCAGCTTTCCGTAAGTTACTTTTGTCTTGAGAGTATTGTCTTATAGCAGCATAGTCAGGTAGGCCAGACTGTGAACTCATTGGAAAGTGGAAACTAAAACCAACCATTTGACAGCCTTTCTTCATTACAGGGTAATGATTTGTTTCGTTTCCTTAATACTTGGTTGAAAAGTCTTCTCCCAATTAACTTTAGGTATTGACCAAGAAGAAATTACAGGACTTAGTAAGAGAAGTGGATCCTAATGAGCAGTTGGATGAAGATGTGGAGGAGGTAAGGTGGGGTTGAGTACCCCAGAAACTGGTCCCTGAGAACTGGTATAGCATAGTGGTTAAGAGCACAAACAGGCCAGATGCAGTGGCTCATGCCTTTTGAGAGGCCGAAGCAGGAGGATTGCTGGAGCCCAGAGGTTCAAGACCAGCCTAGGCCATATAATGAGACCTTGTCTCTGCAAAACATTAAAAAATTAGCTCACCAGCCAGGCACGGTGGCTCAAGCCTATAATCCCAGCACTTTGGGAGGCCGAGGCGGGCGGATCACAAGGTCAGGAGATCGAGACCACAGTGAAACCCCGTCTCTACTAAAAATACAAAAAATTAGCCGGGCGTGGTGGCGGGCGCCTGTAGTCCCAGCTACTCAGGAGGCTGAGGCAGGAGAATGGCGGGAACCCGGGAGGCGGAGCTTGCAGTGAGCCGAGATCGCGCCACTGCACTCCAGCCTGGGCAACAGCGTGAGACTCCGTCTCAAAAAAAAAAAAAAAAAAAAAAAAAAAAAATTAGCTCACCGTGGTGGCGTGCATCTGTAGTTCCAGCTACTAGGGAGGTTGATGTGTTCTTAAACCCAGAAGGCCGAGGTGGCAGTAAACCAAGATTGCACCACTGTAATAAATAAATAAAATAAAATAAGAGCACAGACAAATCTGCATTTGCTTTATACCCAATAATTGCTGCTACTTTTGCCTGTTAAAAAAGGCATAGTCTGTTGCTCATAGGCAATCACTTTCAACAATTTTAGCTGTTTCTGTAACATTCTTCTGTATTTCTAAGTAATATACTTAAAGAGATACTCTTTGACCCATTAATTTTATAATATTCTTTTTTTTTTTTTTTTTTTTTTTTTGAGACGGAGTCTCGCTCTGCCGCCCAGGCTGGAGTGCAGTGGCCGGATCTCTGCTCACTGCAAGCTCCGTCTCCCGGGTTCCCGCCATTCTCCTGCCTCAGCCTCCCCAGTAGCTGGGACTACAGGCGCCCGCCACCTCGCCCGGCTAGTTTTTTGTATTTTTTTAGTAGAGACGGGGTTTCACCATGTTAGCCAGGATGGTCTCGATCTCCCGACCTCGTGATCCGCCCGTCTCGGCCTCCCAAAGTGCTGGGATTACAGGCTTGAGCCACCGCGCCCGGCCCTTTTTTTTTTTTGAGATGGAGTTTCACTCTTGTTGCCCAGGCTGGAGTGCAGTGGCGCAATCTTGGCTGACCGCAACCTCCACCTCCCGGGTTCAAGCGATTCTCCTGCCTCAGCCTCCTGAATTGCTGGGATTATAGGCATGCACCACCACACCTGGCTAATTTTTGTATTTTTAGTAGAGATGGTGTTTCTCCATATTGGTCAGGCTGGTTTCGAACTCCTGACCTCAGGTTATCTACCTGCCTTGGCCTCCCAAAGTGCTGGGATTACAGGTGTGAGTTATGGTAAATGAGAATTTTTTACACCACTCACATATGTACCATACAACTTTCTTTTTTTATTTTTATTTTTATTTTTTTGAGACAGTCTTGCTCTGTTGCCCAGGCTGGAGTGTAGTGGCACGATCTCAGCTTACGGCAACCTCTGCCTCCCAGGGGTTCAAGTAAGTGATTCTCCTGCCTCAGCCTCCCAAGTAGCTGGGATTATAGGCATGTGCCACCACACCTGGCTAATTTTTGTATTTTTAGTAGAGATGGGGTTTTGCCATGTTGGCCAGGCTGGTCTCGGACTCCTGACCTCAGGTGATTAACCCACCTCAGCCTCCCAAAGTGCTGGGATTACAGGCATGAGCTATCATGCCTGCTGGCCCATATAACTTTCCTTACTGTTTTTCTTTTTTTTTTTTGAGACAGAGTCTTGCTCAGCCACCCAGGCTGGAGGGCAGTGGTGCAATATCGGCTCACTGCAAACTGCATCTCTCAGGTTCAAGCGATTCTCCCACCTCAGCCTCTCGAGTAGCTGGGATTACAGGTGCACACCACCATACCTGACTAATTTTCATATATTTAGTAGAGACAGGGTTTTACCATGTTGGCCAGGCTGGTCTCAAACTTCTGACCTCCAGTGATCCACCCGCCTCGGCCTTCCAAAGTGCTGGGATTATAAGTGTGAGCCACTATGTCTGACCCTGGCTATTCATTCTTAAAGAATCACCCACTGGGCAGGCGCAGTGGCTCAAGCCTATAATGCCAGCACTTTGGGAGGCCAAAGCGGGCAGATCACAATGTCAGGAGATCGAGACTATCCTGGCTAACACAGTGAAACCCCGTCTCTACTAAAAATACAAAAAATTAGCCAGGCATGGTGGCGGGAGCCTATAGTCCCAGCTACTTGGGAGGCTGAGGCAGGAGAATGCTGTGAACCCAGGAGGTGGAGCTTGCAGGAAGCTGAGATTGTGCCACTGCACTCCAGCCTGGGCGACACAGCGAGACCCTGTCTCAAAAAAAAAAAAAAAAAAAAAAAAAGAATCACCCTCTGAAAAGCTGATTTGAAGCATAATTGATGAATTTGGCCCAGTAATATATGGATAAATGTTTAACAACCAGCTCTTTGGAGGAAAATGCCCAATTTGCAGTACTTTATTATTTCTGTGATGTAACTATTTCTACCAACATGACATCACTAAATACAAACTTGGGAAAAGAGGTACATAATTGGCTTTTTTTTTTTTTTTTTGAGATGGAGTCTCGCTTTGTTGCCTAGGCTGGAGTGCAGTGTCTTGATCTCGGCTCACTGCAAGCTCCGCCTCCCATTTCACGCCATTCTCCTGCCTCAGCCTCCCGAGTAACTGGGACTACAGGCGCCCGCCACCACGCCCAGCTAGTTTTTGTATTTTTAGTAGAGACGGGGTTTCACCGTGTTAGCCGGGATGGTCTCGATCTCCTGACCTCGTGATCCGCCTGTCTCGGCCTCCCAAAGTGCTGGGATTACAGGCGTGAGCCACTGCGCCCGGCCCATAATTGGCTTTTATGAGCTGGTCTTGGTTCACTCTAGCAGACCACAGACTTGATTGACTTCAGAGTAATTTGTCCACAAGTCAACCTTCCTAATGGAAAGTTCCCTAAATGTCAGTATCTGTGAGTCTTTTCTCTGGAATCATTCAATATCTCCAGAGAAAATTCCAGTCTCCTATCTTGAGAGTTTATCCCTTAGCTTCTTTTTTTTTTGAGATGGAATCTTGCTCTGTTGCCCAGGCTGGAGTGCAGCGGCGTGATCTTGGCTCACTGCAACCTCCGCCTCCCGGGTTCAAGCTATTCTCTTGCCTCAGTCTCCTGAGAAGCTGGGACTACAGGTGCACGCCATCACACCCAGCTAATTTTTGTAATTTTAGTAGAGATGGAGTTTCACCGTATTGGTCAAGCTGGTCTCGAATTCCTGACCTCGGGTCATCCACCCACTTCGGCCTCCCAAAGGGCTGGGATTACAGGCATGAGCCATTGCACCTGGCAATATGTTTTTTTTAACTGTCATATTAATGGGATTAGGGAGGGACAGGAGGTCAATTGATCTGCTGTTTAATCAGAAATCTTTCTCTTAGATGGTGTGCATTTGGTTCCCACAGTAAAGATGACAATGAGTTAATGGTCCACCAGAACAAGGAATTTTGTATCTATGGTTGTAATTTTAGTTTGTTTTTGTTTGTCAGCAGAGGAAGCCATGGGGACTCTATGGACTGATAAAAATCTCAGTTTTTTCATGTGTGTGCATATTTATTTACTTATTTGTTTGTTTGTTTTTGAGATGAGGTCTCTATCACCGAGGCTGGAGTGCTGTTCCATGATCACAGCTCACTGCAGTCTCGACTAAGTGGACTTAAGCAAGCCTCCCACTTCAGCCTCCCAAGTAGCTGGGGCTACGAGTGCATGCCACCAAGCCCAGCTAATTTCTGTATTTTTTGTAGAGACAGGGTTTTGCCATGCATGTTGCCCAGGCTAGTCTCAAACTCCAGAGCTCAAGCAAACCATATGCCTCGGCCTCCCAAAGTGCTGGGATTATAGGAGTGCCTCATGTAGATATGTAGATTTTTATCTTCAGAATTCTCATCCTTCTCTTCACACAGTCCAATAATAATTGATAGTGATGTGGAAAGAACTCAAGATTTAGACTCAGAACCCTTGAGTTGGAATCCTGGTTCCTCTGCTTTCTTTCTTTCTTTTTTTTTTTGAGACAGAGTCTTGCCCTGTCGCCCAGGCTGGAGTGCAGTGGTGCAATCTCGGCTCACTGCAACCTCCACCCCCTGGGTTTAAGCGATTCTCCTGCCTCAACCTCCAGAGTAGCTGGGATTACAGATGCCTGCCACCGTGCGCAGCTAATTTTGTATTTTTAGTAGAGACAGGGTTTTACCATGTTGGTCAGGCTGGTCTCAAACTCCTGACCTCAGTTGATCCACCTGCCTTGGTCTTCCAAAGTGCTGGGATTACAGGCATGAGCCACTGTGCACGGCCCTTAGAGACTGGGTTTCACCATGTTGGTCAGGCTGGTCTCGAGCTCCTGACCTCAAATGATCTGCCCACCTCAGCCTCCCAAAGTTCTGGGATTACAGGTGTGAGCCACCATGCCTGGCCTCTATTTATTTGTTATTATTTTTTAAATTATTATTATTATTTTTTGAGACAGAGTCTTGCTCTGTCATCAGGCTGGAGTACAGTGGCATGATCTCGGCTGACTGCAACCTCCACCTCCCGGGTTCAAGTGATTCTCCTGCCCCAGCCTCCCAAGTAGCTGGGACTACAGACACATGCCACCACACCCAGCTAATTTTTGTATTTTTAGTAGAGACAGGGTTTCACCACGTTGGCCAGGATGGTCTCAATCTCTTGACCTCATGATTCAGCCGCCTCAGCCTCCCAAAGTGCTGGGATTACAGGCGTGAGCCACCGCACCCAGCCTATTTATTTTAAAATACAGATGGGGTTCTTGTAATATTGTTGGGCTGGTCTCGAACTTCTGACCTCAAGTGATCCTCCCAACTCGGCCTCCCAAAGTGCTGAGATTACAGGCATGAGCCATTGCGCCTGGCCTTCTGCTTTCTACTTACATGGCCATGAACAAATTAGTCTCTCTGAGTCTGTGAAATCCTCTGTGGAATGAATAAAATCCATGTCCCATTTTCTTCACAGGATTATTGTAAGGACTAAGTGAGATAATGGAAACAAAAGTGCTTTTAAAATACTGTGAGTGAGGAATTCAAATGATTCACTTTTATTTTCTCACTAATAAATAAAGATATGGAGGGCAGGGATTGGGTTAGTTGATTACTGCTGGGTAGAAATTATATGCTCAGTAAGGTATGAGTTGCACTCAACCTGGGTAATGTTTCTTTTGTCCTTCTCATTCCTCTTCCTCACCTTAGCCCAAATGCTGATTCCAGCCTTCTACTAGAAAGCCTGACTAAATACGCAGTACAAGCTGAAAGCACTTGTCCCAGCAACAGGAGCCTACCCTGCCAATGTCGTGCTGACTCTCCCCACTTTACCTTCCCCAGATGCTGCTGCAGATTGCTGATGATTTTATCGAGAGTGTGGTGACAGCAGCCTGTCAGCTTGCGCGGCATCGCAAGTCCAGCACCCTGGAGGTGAAAGATGTCCAGCTGCATTTAGGTATGTGGTCTTGTTTCTCCCTGAAGTATATATTCAACTGCTTCTTCAGGACTGCCAGGGAAAGTGCAGTCAGAAGAACCTTCATGCCAGAGTCAGACTTTTGGGCACTGGGATTTATGTATTAATTCAATAACAGCACCAAATAGAAAAGAGAAATCCATCTATGGTAGGGAGAATGAGCCCAGGCATGGGTTTGAAACCAGATTCTGCCACTTTCCAGCTGTATCAGCCTATTTTTCCTACCTAGTATCTCTTAGAGTCTGTTTCCTCATTTGTAAAGTGAGGATCATAATATCCTCCTTACAGAATAATTGTGAGAATTATAGACTCTGTCTGTAAAGTGACTGGCACAGGGCCTGCACAAAGTAGGATCTAGTAAATGTAGGTACTGTTATGTCTCCACCATTCAAATGAAACTGTTCCTCAGTGTTCCCTTACAGTTTTAGCTTATTTATGCATTTTCCCCAAGTTTATAATCATAATATACATACAATTTTATATTTTCCTTTTCTACTTAACAGACACTAAATTTGAGTTTGAGTTTTTCTGGGAGATACTCAGCTAACAGTGATAACCATAATCACTTGGAAATTAATAAGCAGCCCTCTGCATTGGATACAATGTGATTAAAAGAAAGATCAGTCTATAACTGTGTGTGTGTGTATATATGTATATATTTATGTGGGTGTATATATATAGTATATATAATTTATATATTTATATAAATATATATATTTTATATATTATATATACTTTATATATATTATACTATATATATATAAATAAATATATATATTTTTTGATCGAGTCTCACTCTGTCACCCAGGTTAGAGTGCAGTGACGCCATCTCGGCAACCTCCACCTCCTGGGTTCAAGCGATTCTCCTGCCTCAGCCTCCTAAGTAGCTGGGACTATAGGCCTGCACCACCACACCTGGCTAATTTTTGTATTTTCAGTAGAAATGGGGTTTCATCATGTTGGTCAGGCTGGTCTCGAACTCCTGGCCTCTGGTGATCCACCTGCCTTGGCCTCCCAAAGTGCTGGGATTACAGTCGTGAGCCACCATGCCCAGCCCAATGTATAACTATAGAGACAGGCCAAATGAATGAGATTCGGTGCAGATCAGCCCATGACTAATTATTGAAAGGCTTCCTTCACAGCGTCAAGAAGCTATTGCCTTAGGGATGCATTGGTAGTCTAGGTAAAGTAAGTAACACACTTTGGGTAATGTTGCTGGTGTCTAGAGAAAAGGACAGATATTCTGGTTTTCTATTAATGTGTAGCAGACCACCCCAAAAACAGTGGCTTAGCACAATAACAGTTGTTGATTTTATTCATGAATCTGGGGGTTGACTGGGCTCAGCTAGTTTTACTAAGTCAGGCAGT
Source organism: Macaca nemestrina (assembly GCF_043159975.1). Taxonomy (NCBI): domain Eukaryota; kingdom Metazoa; phylum Chordata; class Mammalia; order Primates; family Cercopithecidae; genus Macaca; species Macaca nemestrina. The sequence goes on from NC_092125.1 coordinate 205,383,515, forward strand.
GGCTGGGCCTGAGATTGTCTTGAAGGAAAGCATACTAGTTTCCTCGGGCTACCTTAACAAAATACCATAAACCTGGCAGCTTAAAACAACAAAAAATTTTCTCTCACAGTTCTGCAGGCCAGAAATCTGAAATCTAAGTGTCAGCAGGATCATGCTCCCATTGCTGCCCCTAGGGGAGAATCTATTCTTGCCTCCTCCTAGCCTCTGGTGGTGGCTGGCAATCCTTGGTGTTCCGTGGCTTGTAGCTACAGAACTCCAGGCTTTGCCTCAGTCTTCACATGGCCTTTTCCCTGTGTGTCTCTGTCTCTGTGTCTCTTCTTTTCTTCTCACAGGACACCAGTCATATTGGATTAAGGGCTAACCCTACTCCAATGTGATCTCATTTTAACCAATTTCATCTGCAACATCCCTATTTCCAAATAAGATCATATTCTGGAGGTACTTAAGGTTAAGACTGCAACATATCTTTTTTAGGGACGCAATTTAAATAACCCATAATGGAAGGCTTCATATCGTCCATGTCTGATGCCTGGTCTAAGAACACTGAAACAGCTGGGATTCTGTAGGCGTCTCCCTCCATCCCTCGCAACCCTCCCATTCCCCTTCACATTCCCCAGTCCTACCCTTCCCATCTTCCCCACCCACCATCTCTCCATATGGTCTCATCCTTTAGCAGTCCCAGGATAGCTAGACTTCTTCGCCAACACAGTGAAACCCCGTCTCTACTAAAAATACAAAAAATTAGCCGGGTGTGGTGGCCGGCGCCTGTAGTCCCAGCTACTCGAGAGGCTGAGGCAGGAGAATGGGTGAACCCGGGAGGCGGAGCTTGCAGTGAGCTGAGATCGCGCCACTGCACTGCAGCCTGGGCGACAGAGTGAGACTCTGTCTCCAAAAAAAAAAAAAAGAAAGAAAGAAAGAAATATTAGCTGGCCATGGTGGCCTGCACCTGCAGTCCCAGCTACTTGGGAGGCCAAGATGGGAAGATCACTTGTGCTGGGGCAGTCAAGGCTGTAGTGAGCCAACATTGTGCCACTGCACCCCACTCTGGGTGACAGAGCGGGAAGACCCTGTCTTCAAAAAAAAAAAAGAAAAAAAAACCTTGGAGAGGCCATGCCCATTTTTCCCATTTGTAATATAATCCCTCTGTGGAGTTAGTTAGTAGCCAGATGTCCACATTCATCCTCCCTGATCCAAGGGGGTCACATTGCACTCCTGGTACTGCCTTTTTGGTACCTTTATCTCTGTACTGGCTTCTTCCTTGCAGAGCGCCAGTGGAACATGTGGATCCCAGGATTTGGCTCTGAAGAAATCCGACCCTACAAAAAAGCTTGCACCACAGAAGCTCACAAACAGGTGAGGAAATGCCAGAGCCCTGGGGACAGCCAAGGCTGATTCCTTGAGCTACATCTCAGAGTGGATAAACACAGCTACCTTCTAGGGGGTCTCGCTTCCCCCATACAGCAAACTTCACTCTCCGGATCAAAGGTCAGAGAGGGCAAGAGGCAGCAGCAGTCGCCAGGAGATCAATAAGATATTCACCTGGTGCCATGCTGTTCCCACACGTGGTCTGTTTTTTCTCGTAACTTTGTTGAGTGTCACTTACAACTGTTGATTCTGGGTTCTTCTAACATGGATGGAGCTCACCCCACCACACCTCCTTAATGAAATCTTTCTTCATTGTTGCTGATTGCAACACCATATATGGTCCTATGAAGAGAGGGCAGGTTAAAGAAAGAGAAAACAGGCCGGGCGCGGTGGCTCAAGCCTGTAATCCCAGCACTTTGGGAAGCTGAGGCGGGCGGATCACGAGGTCAGGAGATCGAGACCATCCTGGCTAACACGGTGAAACCCCGTCTCTACTAAAAATACAAAAAACTAGCCGGGCGAGGTGGCGGGCACCTGTAGTTCCAGCTACTCGGGAGGCTGAGGCCGGAGAATGGCGTAAACCCGGGAGGTGGAGCTTGCAGTGAGTGGAGACCATGCCACTGCACTCCAGCCTGGGCGACAAAGCGAGTCTCTGTCTCAAAAAAAAAAAAAAAAAAAAAAAAGGAAGAAAGCAAAAATATGCTGTACTTGTTCTGAGAGGTAGTATCCAGGTTGCCATGCTGGACATTCTGGCCTGTGTCCTGGTTTTACCTTTGAACAAGCTTCCCTCTAAACAAGGAACCTAGGAGTCAGTATGAGAATACCACTTCTTTTTTTTTTTTTTTTTTTTTTTTTTGAGACGGAGTCTCACTCTGTAGCCCAGGCTGGAGTGCAGTGGCCGGATCTCAGCTCACTGCAAGCTCCGCCTCCCGGGTTCACGCCATTCTCCGGCCTCAGCCTCCCGAATAGCTGGGACTACAGGCGCTGCCACCTCGCCCGGCTATTTTTTGTATTTCTTAGTAGAGATGGGGTTTCACCGTGTTAGCCAGGATGGTCTCGATCTCCTGACCTCGTGATCCGCCCATCTCGGCCTCCCAAAGTGCTGGGATTACAGGCTTGAGCCACCGCGCCCGGCCGAGAATACCACTTCTGCTGTGGAGCAAGTCACCCCCATCTTTGATCAGTCCAACAGCAGTGTTGGCCTCCCTCTGACAAGGCTGTTATCCTTTCTGTCTTAAGTGGCTACTCTGATTTGAAACGTGAGCTTTTTCCAAGCTTAGCAGGCACAACTGGGCAGTCCTGGTTAAGTGCCCCTGCTTCGCCATAGCCTGGTATCTCTGGAGTAGGTATTGGTAGAGCTCACAGAGCAAGCCCTAGAGGGAAGCCACCAGTTTCCTGAATGGAAAGATTGCACTGTTCAGAAGAGAGTCCCTCCAAATAATGGACTGTCACTTTGTGCTCCCAAATTAACCATTTTTCAGCCCTATTTATTTAGTCAACAAATGCCATAATATTGTTATTTATTTGGTCAAAAAGAATGAGCAAAGCAGGTTGTTAATTTGGCTAGTGGCTAGTAATAGTAAAAGAATTCAGATCATGAAACCTGTGGATCTGAGTGTTTCCATGATGGACTGTGGTAGAAGTTGTTAGTCTTCAGTTTCCCTTCAATGCAGGTCATGAGGTGTGAAATGTCAGCTCCCTTTGTGTGTGGCAACACTTTGAAATTGAGGCCCTTTCCCTATTGTGTCCATCATCGGAGAAAAGATTGGGGTCAGGGGATCCCAGAAAACACATGCTTGGCCAGGCACAGTGGCTCATGCCAGTAATCCTAGCACTTTGGGAGGCTGAGGCTGGTGGATCACTTGAGGTTAGGAGTTCGAGACCAGCCTGGCCAATATAGTGAAACCCTGTCTCTACTAAAAATACAAAAATTAGCCAGGCATGGTGGCATGTGCCTGTAATCCCAGCTACTGGGGAGGCTGAGGCAGGAGAATCGCTTGAACTTGGGAGGCAGAGGTTGCAGTGAGCTGAAATCGTGCCACTGCACTCCAGCCTGGGCAATAGAGCGAGATTCCATCTCAAAAAAAAAAAAAAAAGAAGAAGAAGAATAAAGAAAGAAAGAAAACACATGCTTTCCCAGCTTATCCTCTAAGTCCTCAAAACTCAAGAGCTGTCACTTTCTCCTGCTTTTAACTTTTTTGCCATTCTGCTAGCCTAGAGCAGTTTGGTAGATGAAGTGGGTCCACTAGCCCATCTAAACATCTCTTGGGGCCTTGCAGACTGCTCTCTGGTTAAAAGGAATCTACTGAGATGCCTTGTGACTGCAGGTCTCTGAGGGCTGCGGCCTACAGTGTAGACCACGAGGCCTGCTAGCCACACAGAATGTTCCAGAAAGCTCCTGACTCCAGCTGCTGCTGCATAACTGCTTATTTCTCTCTCCTTTCAGAGAATGGCATTGATCCGGAAAACAACCAAGAAATAACACACGGAAAGGTCAGGGAATGGACAACAATGTATTTGGAGATACTTGAGCTGAGAACTCAGCCATCTCATCCTTGGATTTTTTTTTTTTTTGTAATGCTTTACAGAGAAGCATATATTTTTTATTAACAGTGCAGCAATATCTATAATGACTGAGAGGATCTGCCAAAAGAATAAAGCCTCCTACCCCAACTTCCGGTCCCTTTTCCCTGCCATCTCAAAGAGGAGCAATGTATCTTCCAGAGAAGATTTTATTTGTGGTTTATTATATACGTGACTGAATATGGGACAAAGCATTATGGTCTTTTTGGTAAGACAGTATTAGCAGGATTTGTAAAGGGTTTTGTTTCCTTCTCCCTTCCCCTTTTCCCTGTACTTTGTAATGTCAGTGTTTATATGAATATGACTTTCATTTGCTTTTCCAGAATAAAGAAGTTATTAATCCAAAGACAGGGTACCTTTGAAATCCCAGAGGGAGTCAGGACAAGCAAGCCTGGACTGTAGCTCTCTAGTCAGCAGGTGGCAGCATCGTTATTCATTTCTGTGTTTGAGAAAAATTCAGGGATTTTCCATCATTTTACTCCAAGGGAGGCCATAATATCAGCAGGAGTTTGAGTCCAGCTTCTCTGCCATAAGAATTGAGTAGGGTGACCTTCTCTCACGGCCCTCAACTGAAGAGGCATCCTTGTTTTGGCAATGTTATGTACCTAAATATCCTTTTTGGGTTTTTTTGGTTTTTGTTTTTTTTATTTTTTTTGAGATGGAGTCTAGCTCTGTCACCCAGGCTAGAAGTGCAGTGGCGCAATCTTGGCTCACTGCCACCTCCGCCTCCTGGGTTCAAGCGATTCTCCTGCCTCAGCTTCCGGAGTAGCTGGGATTACAGGCACCTGCCACCACACCCAGCTAATTTTTGTATTTTTAGTAGAGATGGGGTTTTCACTGTTGGCCAGACAGGTCTCACCCTCCCAAAGTGCTGAGATTACAAGAGTGAGCCACCGCACCCGGCCTAAAAACCCTTTTGACCTGCTCTTCTGGAACTCCTGGAGAAAGCTGTTTATCCCTTTCCCTGAGAAAGGATGGGAGTAAGCGCCTGTTCTCAGGATAGGCGTGTCTGTGCAGGTGCCCATCTCTTCTTAGTTGCTGGTATCTTTGATCCTGGTGTTTTCACCATCATGCAGAAGAAGCCAGACCCCTTCCAGACCTCAGGGTCATGTCCTTCAGTAGCACCTAGCATCATCCCTGTCCTGGGCCCAGCATGGCCCTTGTGGATTGTGAGAGTTCTGTGGGCTCTAGGGAGGATGATTGTCCTACCCAAGGGTCACTAGCACAGGCCCAGCCACCTTGATCTGCTTTGGTCCTCTGCTTCCTGAAGCTTGGCCCAGGATGAGACTCTGCTTTTCAAAACTCCCTCCCACCCTGGGTTAGATCCCGTGTCCCCCTGTTCACAGTCTCACAGATAGACTGAGTGAGCTCCTCAGAGGCTGTGGTAATGTTACCATTGCTCTTGGCTGAAGTTTCAATGCCCCAAAGAGGCAGCCAGCTTCCTTTCCTGTGGTGTCACCTGGTGCTCACCAACAGGTCACTCTTGTGGCCAACCATCAGGATGACGATGTTGAAGGGTTTCACTTTCTCCAGAACCCCCTGATGCCAGTGGTGACCCTCATAAAGCATATTCTGTTGGTGATATCAGACACCAAGGGGCCTCCAGCTGGGTTTCAGTAGTAGGACGAGTCACTGACCTTGGCAGCCAAGGAATCTAGAATTAGTTTTGAGATCTCCACTGAGACAGAAGGGAACACAGGAATCGGGAAAGTTTAATGGAAAGAGCTGGGGTAGAATCAAAAGACCCCAGTTCTTGATTTGCAGTGTGACAAGTAAGTGGCGTCATCCATCTCAGTTTTGTCCTATCTGCATATTGAGGGGCTCGTTCATTCATTCAGCAAGTATTTATAATCCCATGCCTGTCCTAAGCAGAGGGATACAACGATGAATAAAAACACACAGGTGACTGGGCGCAGTGGCTCAAGCCTGTAATCTCGGCACTTTGGGAGGCCAAGGCAGGTGGATCACTTGAGGTCAGGAGTTCGAGACCAGCCTGGCCGACATGGCAAAACCCTGTGTCTACTAAAAATACAAAAAATTAGCCGGGCAGCTGAGGCAGGAGAATTGCTTGAACCTGGGAGGCGGAGGTTGTAGTGAGCTGAGATTGCACCACTGCACTCCAACCTGGGTGACAGAGCCAGACTTCGTCTCAAAAAAAAAAGAGACCCAGGGGACAATCCTGTTATTAGATAAGTGTAAAACTGGCACTGGGACAACGACTTCAAAGGAGAGGTTCACAGGTCTGGGGAAGGGGTCTGGTCAGCTGGGGAGAAATTTTGTTAGAGCCGAGATGTGAGAGATCCAGGTGAAGGGTGTAGGGATCTCTTTCAAGGAGAGAAATTTGCCTGGTGTACAAACCTTAAGGCAGTTGAGTGAGGTAAGCTGGGCCAGGCCATGCAGCACGTTGCAGATCCCAGCAAAGAGTGGCCTGTCAAAAAAGTAACAGGAGCCACTGAAGGATTTCAAGCAGAAGTGTAGTGTGTGCAAAGGACCGCAGGTCTAACAGAGTGTGTCAGTGAGACCAAAGCACAAGGTGCAAGATTAGGAGTGGCTAGAGCTGAGTGGAATGTGAGCATGGAGTGTGGACAGCTCTCGGGCTTAGTAGTATGCGCCTCATCCTGGCTTCTTTTTTTTTTTTTTGAGACAGAGTCTCACACTGTCACCCAGGGTGGAGTGCAGTGGCGTGATCTTGGCTCACTTCTAGCTCCGCCTCCAGGTTCACACCATTCTCCTGCCTCAGCCTCCCAAATAGCTGGGACTACAGGCCCCCATCACCATGCCCGGCTAATTTTTTGTATTTTTAGTAGAGACGGGGTTTCACCGTGTTAGCCAAGAAGGTCTCGATCTCCTGACCACATGATCTGCCCGCCTCGACCTCCGAAAGTGCTGGGATTACAGGCGTGAGCCACTGTGTCTAGCCCCTGGCTTTTTTTTTTTTTTTTTTTTTTTTTAAAGCCTTGGCCAGGTGCCGTAGCTCACACCTGTAATCCCAGCACATTGGGAGGCTGAGGCAAGTAGATCACCTGAGGTCAGTAGTTCGAGACCAACCTGGCCAACATGGCGAAACCCTGTCTCTACTAAAAATACAAAAAATAAGGCTGGGCATGGTGGCTCATGCCTGTAATCCCAGCACTTTTGGAGGCTGAGGTGGGTCGATCACCTGAGGTTGGGAGTTCGAGACCAGCCTGACCAACATAGAGAAACCCAGTCTCTACTAAAAATACAAAATTAGCCGGGCATGATGGCGCATGCCTGTAATCCCAGATAGGAGGCTGAGGCAGGAGAATCACTTGAACCTGGGAGGCAGAGGTTGCAGTGAGCCAAGATTGTGCCACTGCATTCCAGACTGGGTGACAGAGTGAGACTCCATCCCAAAAAGAAAGAAACAGTCTCACTGTCTCACTCTATTACCCAGACTGGAGTGAAGTGATGCGATCTCTGCTCACTGCAAGTTTTGCCTCCCGGGTTCAAGCGATTCTTGTGCCTCAGCCTCCCGAGTAGCTGGGATTACAGGCACGCCACTACATCCTACTAATTTTTGTATTTTTAGCAGAGACAGGGTTTTATGATATTGGCCAGGGTGGCCTCAAACTCCTAACCTCAGGTGATTCGCCTGCCTCAGCCTCCCAAAGTGCTGGGATTACAGGTGTGAGCCACCATGCCCAGCCTCCTTTTTTTAAAAAATTTATTCTTTAAAAACAGAGACCATTTTGCCATGTTGCCCCGGCTGGTCTCAAAATCCTGGGCTCAAGCAATCTGCTACCACTGCCTCCCACAGTGCTGGGATTATAGGTGTGAGCCACTGTGCCCAGCCCATCCTGGCTCCTTAGGAAGGTACATGGAGCCCTCAGTTCAGTGTCCATGCCTTGCAGGCTGCTGTGTGTTGTGTGTGTGTTGCAGGCTGTAGTGTGGAAGGCCCAGTAGGCTGGCTCCAAGCTTTCCACTTCTCTTCAGTCTGCATAACTTCTTTCTTAACTGTTGGACATTTTTAGGGCTCTGAGAAACATTCCATCAGATGAGGATTCTGATGCTCAAAACAGATAAAAAGTTTGAAAACCACTGCCCACACACACACACACACACACACACACACACACACACAAAGCCACTGCACAGCCATTGGGAACCCCTGAAGTTTCAGGTGAAGGAGTGGTGTAACTATGTTTGCATGGTAAAAGCCTCTCTGGCTGCCAGTGTGGAGGGTGGAATTGGAAGCAGGCAGGAGGGATACTAGCTGGAAGTTGCTACAGTTTTTTGGACTAAAGGTTATAAGATTTGAGGCTGGGTGTGGTGGCTTATACCTGTAATCCCAGCACTTGGGGAGGCCAAGGCAGGCGGATCACCTGAGGTCAGGAGTTCGAGACCAGCCTGGCCAAAATAGTGAAACCTTGTTTCTACTAAAAATACAAAAATTAGCCAGGCGTGGTGGCATGTGCCTGTAATCTTAGCTACTCGGGAGGCTGATGCGGGAGCATAGCTGGAACCCAGGAGGTAGAGGCTGCAGTGAGCCGAGATCGTACCACTGCACCCCAGTCTGGGCGACAAGAGTGAGACTCCATCTAAAAAAAAAGACGAGACATTTTCCCAAGGAGTTAACCAAAAGACAGGGGCAGGGGCTGGCTGTAACAATAGGATGAGTTCCAAGGACACAGAAGGAGCCATCTGGGCCCAGGGAGCCATCCTGGAGAGAATCCCCTGTGCCTGCATGGCTTGAAGCTGGGAGGAGGAAAACAGAGTTAAAATAGGGTCTTATGGCCGGGCGCGGTGGCTCAAGCCTGTAATCTCAGCACTCTGGGAGGCCGAGACGGGCAGATCACGAGGTCAGGAGATCGAGAACATCCTGGCGAACACGGTGAAACCCTGTCTCTACTAAAAAAATGCAAAAAACTAGCCAGGCAAGGTGGCAGGTGCCTGTAGTCCCAGCTACTCGGGAGGCTGAGGCAGGAGAATGGCATAAACCCGGGAGGCAGAGCTTGCAGTGCACTGAGATCCAGCCACTGCACCCCAGCCTGGGCGACAGAGCGAGACTCCGTCTCAAAAAAAAAAAAAAAAAAAAAAATAGGGTCTTACAATTACCTGGAGCTACAAAAGAAAGGGCCTTCAGAGGCCATCCAATGTGGCCCTTATTTTACAGATAAGAACGCTGAGATCTGGAGAGGTCATGTGACCTGTCCAAGGTCACTAGGCAGGCCAGGACTCAGACCTGTACCATTAGTCCAGTGTCCATCCTTCTAAATGGCTTCCAAGGCCCCTTCTCTTGACCCCTCCCTTCCTGGTGGATGAGTTCTGTCTTTGGCCCTCAGGGTTGAGGTGGCACCACAGGCGTGTGCCACCACACCTGGCTAAATTTTTGTATTTTTTGGTAGAAACGGGGCTTCACCATGTTAGCCAGTATGGTCTCGATCTCTTGACCTCGTGTTCGACCCACCTCGGCCTCCCAAAGTGCTGGTATTGCAGGTGTGAGCCACCGCGCCTGGCCCATTATCCCCATTTTTTTTTTTTTTTTTTTTTGAGACGGAGTCTTGCTCTGTCGCCGGGGCTGGAGTACAGTGGCCGGATCTCAGCTCACTGCAAGCTCCGCCTCCTGGGTTTACGCCATTCTCCTGCCTCAGCCTCCCAAGTAGCTGGGACTACAGGCGCCTGCCACCTCACCCGGCTAGTTTTTTTGTATTTTTTTAGTAGAGACGGGGTTTCACCGTGTTAGCCAGGATGGTCTCGATCTCCTGACCTCGTGATCCGCCCGTCTCGGCCTCCCAAAGTGCTGGGATTACAGGCTTGAGCCACCGCATCCGGCCTCATTATCCCCATTTTTAAGCCACTGAGGCTTAGAAAGATGAAGTGAGTCGGTCAGGGTCCCACTGTTAGTGGAACTGAGATTCAAACCAGGTTTGACAGCAAAGTCTGCCCTATTTTTGGCAGCTGGGATAATGTGGTTAAAAGGAGGTGATGTCGGCCGGGCGCGGTGGCTCAAGCCTGTAATCCCAGCACTTTGGGAGGCCGAGACAGGCGGATCACGAGGTCAGGAGATCGAGACCATCCTGGCTAACACAGTGAAACCCCGTCTCTACTAAAAATACAAAAACTTAGCCGGGCGAGGTGGCAGGCGCCTGTAGTCCCAGCTACTCAGGAGGCTGAGGCAGGAGAATGGCGTAAGCCCTGGAGGCGGAGCTTGCAGTGAGCTGAGATCCGGCCACTGCACTCCAGCCTGGGTGACAGAGCGAGACTCCGTCTCAAAAAAAAAAAAAAAAGGAGGTGATGTCTACCTGAGTGTTGCAGGCAGATCAGATAACACAGGGAGAGAGAGCTGGGACTTTCCTGGCACAGAAAACAGCATATGCGAAGTCCACAGCTGCAACTGGTTCAGAATTTGGCCGCCTGGGCCAATGGTTAGTGATGATGCAGCTGGCTCCAGGTGATGAAAGGCTTAGACTAGAGCGAAAGGATTTGGATTTTATGCTGTAGGTGTGGGGCCATAGGAGGATTCGAGAAGGGAGGCGGCCAGGCCAAAACTGTCCTTTAAAAAGATCCCTCTGGGTCGAAGTGGATGCTGAATTACAGAAGACCTTGGAGGTCTGAGACTCAAAAGGAGTGGCACAATGTACACTGGTGTCCTCTGCCTTTCCTGTAGCCTGGGCACAGGCTTTCCTGTAGGTTGGGCTCGCTCTGCTTGTGCAGGCACACACCCATCAAAGCCACTTACAGCCTCTGAGATTTTGCCACACTGAGGGGGATGGTGAGGGCAGGACTGGAGCGCTGAAGTTTGAGAAAGGACCCACCCCGGGGCTGGCCTGAGGCGGCGGACAAGATTATTGGAGCTGGCCTGGATTCACCAGTTTAGACACATGAGTTTCTCTGTCTTGGAGGTGAGGTCTATGAAATGGACAAGATCAGCCCAACCTTACAGCGTTGCTGTGGGTTTAATAATAAGCCTCGGCCGGGCGCGGTGGCTCAAGCCTGTAATCCCAGCACTTTGGGAGGCCGAGACAGGCGGATCACGAGGTCAGGAGATCGAGACCATCCTGGCTAACACAGTGAAACCCCGTCTCTACTAAAAAATACAAAAAACTAGCCGGGTGAGGTGGCGGGCGCCTGTAGTCCCAACTACTTGGGAGGCTGAGGCAGGAGAATGGCGTAAACCCGGGAGGCGGAGCTTGCAGTGAGCTGAGATCCAGCCACTGCACCCCAGCCTGGGCCACAGAGCAAGACTCCGCCTCAAAAAAAAATAAAAATAAAAAAAATAATAAGCCTCCGATAGACCAGGCACGGTGGCTCACGCCTCTAATCCCAGCACTTTGGGAGGCCAAGGCAGGCGGATAACCTGAGGTCGGGAGTTCAAGACCAGCCTGACCAACATGGAGAAACCCCGTCTCTACTAAAAATACAAAATTAGCCGGGCATGGTGGTGCATGCCTATAATCCCAGCTACTGGGGAGGCTGAGGCAGAAGGATCGCTTGAACCCAGGAGGTGGAGGTTGCGGTGAGCAGAGATCGCACTATTGCACTCCAGCCTGGGCAACAAGAGCAAAACTCCGTCTCAAAAAAAAAACAGAAAGAAAAGAAAATTGATGAAGCAGCCGGGCGCGATGGCTCATGCCTGTAATCCCAGCACTTTGGGAGGCTGAGGCGGGCAGAGTACCTCAGGTCAGGAGTTTGAGACCAGCCTGGCCAACATGGTGAAACCCTGTCTCTACTGAAAATACAAAAATTAGTCTGGTGTGGTGGCACGTACCTGTAGTCCCACCTTCTTGGGAGGCTGAGGCAGGAGAATCGTTTGAATCTGGGAGGCAGATGTTGCAGTGAGCTGAAATCGCCCCACTGTACTGCAGCCTGGGTGACACAGCGAGACTCTGTCTCAAAAAAAAAAAAAAAAAAAAAAAAATTGATGAAGGAGACCAGGTGCAGTGGCTCACACTGTAATCCCAGCATTTTGGGAGGCTGAGGCAGGAGGATTGATTGAGGCCAGGAGTGTGAGACCAGCCTTGGCAACATAGTGACACCCTGTCTCTGCAAACAATTTAAAAGTTAGCTTGGTGAAGCGCACCTGTAGTCCCAGCTACTTGGGAAGCTGAGGTGGGAGGATCACTTGAGCCCAGGAGGTCAATATTGCAGTGAGGTATGATTGCACCACTGCACGCACTCCAGCCTGGGCAACAGAGCAAGACCCTGTATCTTTAAAAAAAAGAAAAAAAACACTGATGAAGGAATGAAAAGACGCCCTAAAGCAAATCATTTTCCCCTCCTGGCCCCAGCTTTCTTATCTGTGAAATGGGGATGACTATGCCAACCTCACCACGTCACAAGGATGAATAAGGATGTTTTAAAAAGAAGAGGCAGATCATTTGCAACAACGTGGATGGAACTGGAATTGTAAATGAAAAAAGCCAGGCACAGAAAGACAAATTTCTCACATTCTCACTTACTTGTGGGAGCTAAAAATTAAAACAATTGAACTCATGGAGATAGAGTAGAATGATGGTGACCAGAGGCTGGCAAGGGTGGTGGTAGGGGAAAGTGGGTATGGCTAATGGGTACAAAAACATATTTTAATTTTATTTTTATTTATTCATTTTTTGAGATGGAGTCTCGCTCTATCGCCCAGGCTGGAGTGTGGTGGCGCGGTCTCAGCTCACTGCAGCCTCTGCCTCCCAGGTTCCAGTGATTCTCCTGCCTCAGACTCTGGGGTAGCTGGGATTACAGGCATATGCCACCACATCCAGCTAATTTTTGTGTTTTTAGTAGAGACGGGGTTTCACCATGTTGGCCAGGCTGGTCTCGAACTCCTGACCTCAGGTGATCCGCCCACCTCGGCTCTCAGAGTGCTGGGATTACAGGCGTGAGCCACCGCGTCAAGCCAAAAATGTAGTTAAATAGAATGAATAAGATCTAACATTTGATAGCACAACAGGGTGACTATAGTCAACAGTAATTTATTGTACATTTAGAAATAAAAAAGTATAACTGGATTGTTTGTAATACAAATGAAATATAAATGTCTGAGGTAATGGATATTCCCCACCCCCCACAAAATAAAACAGGTGAATTTTTATGGGTTAAAAAAAAAAAAGGCAGGACCAAGTGCACAGGAAGACCCCTCAGCCCCGTCTCCATGGGGAGGAAGCTAAGAAATTCACTGTGATTGAAAACCTTCTAAGAACCATAGGAAGGAGGGATTATCAGTCTCATGTTACTAAGGAGGAAACCGAGGCTCAAGGAGGTTTGAACTCCCGACCTCAAGTGAACTGCCTGCCTAGGCCTCCCAAAGTGCTGGGATTACAGGCATGAGCCACTGCACCCAACAAAGTGGCTGTGCTTTTTGCTACAGCACAATGATACCCACTAAGCCCTACATCTGCTGAGATTTGGCCTAACATAAACAGCGTCTCTTCCGTGAAGCCTTCCCTAATTGCTCCCAGGACATTCCCTGCCTAGCAGTTCCCGTTGTAGGTCAGGTTATCAGGAGGCAGATTCTGAGATGGAGACGAGTGTGCAGATGTTTATTAGGGGATATTCTTGAGATGGATACCTGTTTTGGGGAAGAAAAGGAAGCAGGATTGGGCATGGGGTTAACTTGGCTATGATGTCACAATATTGTCCTCAATGAAGCCTACAGAGACTGATAAAGTTAGGTTTGACTTTCAGAGTTGTCCAGAGCTGGGACAAGAGGGAAAGGCCTTTAAGGCCCCCCAGTAGATGGACATTGGATACGGGCTGCCCTGAAGGGAGGGCCTTTCCCAGAGAGTGGGGCAAGCTGAAGTCCATCATCCAGTGGCACTCCAGCACTGGGGAGAGGGTTGATGGGTTCCCCGGCCAGGAAGGGGGATCTTGGTGGCTCATCACAGTGGCCACTGTGTGCCCAACATAGTTGCTACACATTCATGTTCATCCCAGCCTCTAACATCCATTTTCAGCCCCTGGGCCTAGGGTGGGGGCATTGGCTGGCAACCCTGGATTTGATGTCACATATTAATCCCATGCCCAGAATCATTTTAGCCTGAGGACATAAGGAGCCTCCAAGCCAAGCTCCCCCTGGAATTCCCCACACCTGCCTTAGCCCATACAGCAGCTTCCTGACGCTGGCTTCTCAGTGTCTGAGCCCAGGAATGCTGCCAGAGTGGCCACATCACAGCCAAGAAAGACGGGAGTGGGAATGAGAGCTTTTGTCATTCAATTCATAGCATGGCAGGCTCTGGGTGAGCACATCCTGTCCACTATCTCATTCATGGTCACCACCTCCTTGCAAGGTGGGATCTTTTATGAGCCCCATCGACAGATAAAGACACTGAGGTTCAAAGACAGGAAGTTGCACATCTGGTCTCTCAGGCCTTTCTTTTCCTGTCTCTCTCTCTTTTTTTTTTGAAACAGAGTCTCACTCTGTCGCCCAGGCTGGAGTGCAGTGGCACAGTCTTGGCTCACTGCAATCTCTGCCTCCTGGGTTCAAGCAATTCTCCTGCCTTAGCCTCCTGAGTAGCTGGGATTACAGGCATGTGCCACCACGCCTGGCTAATTTTTGTATTTTTAATAGAGACGGGGTTTCACCATATTGGCCAGGCTGGTTTTGAACTCCTGACCTCAGGTGATCCGCTATCCTTGGCCTCCGAAAATGCTAAGATTACAGGCGTGAGCCACCGCGCCCGGCCATCAGACCTTTCTTTTCTGTAGAAAGCCTTGACTCCAAAATCCAGGAAGCATGACTGTGTCAGGATACTGTTTATATGAATCCTCTGTCATTTGTCCTCCAGAGAGATACTAACACTCCCCATCCCACCAGGTGAGCTGAGTCTGGGACTGCTTTAACCCTTTCTTTCCTAGAGTTAACACTGGCATGGGCCTGGGTGCTGCTTCCTGCTGGGGGACCTGGGGATTTGGGTCTTGTGGATGAGCCGGACACCCCCGCAGCCCTCTTCTAGCTTGATGTCCCCCTGCTGCAGGGCCTGCTGGATAGCATCAGCGAGAATGTCAAAGGCCAGGTCCACATTGCAGTTGTTTTTAACCGAGGTCTCCACGAAGGCCATGCCCAGGGAGGCAGCCAGCTCCTCGGCCTCCTGGGCTGAGACACAACGGGTGCTCTGCAGGTCACTCTTGTGGCCAACCAGCAGGAAGATGACCTTGTCTGGGCCCTGAGTGGCCATGACCTCCTGGTGCCAGTCTTGGATGTGTTCAAAGGACTTCCTGTTTGTCACATCAAAGACCAGCAGGACACCCACCACGTTCCGGTAAAAGGACCTGGTGATGCACCTGGGGAGGCAGAGAGGTAAGCTGGGAGAGACTGATGCCTTCATGACACCCCCAGAGGCAGGACCTCCTCCCCCTGGGATCCACAGAATGCTTCACACCCCAGCAGGGCTCACTTCACGCGGCCCTGTGGTTCTCTGCCTCGGTGTCTGTGTCTCCCCTAACAGTCTGGGAGTTGGCCGGGCGCGGTGGCTCATACCAGTAATTCCAGCACTTTGGGAGGCGGAGGTGGGTGGATCATGAGGTCAGGAAATCGAGACCATCCTGGCTAACACGGTGAAACCCTGTCTCTAGTAATACTAAACTACAAAAAAATTCGCCGGGTGTGGTGGAGGGCACCTGTAGTTCTAGCTACTTGGGAGGCTGAGGCAGAAGAATGGCGTGAACCCGGGAGGCGGAGCTTGCAGAGAGCCGAGATCGCGCCACTGCACTCCAGCCTGGGCGACAGAGCGAGACTCCATCTCAAAAAAATAAATACATAAAAGTCCGGGTGCTTCCCAGTTAGGGTGCAAGCGTAACTCGAATCCCTCATTCCTGGAGGAGGCCTGGTGCTGCCCTGACCTAGGTTTTCGTTTCTCCGTTCTCTTTCTGGCAAACTCCTGCCGATCCTTCAAGGTCAACACAAACTTCTCTCCCTTCCACATCTCCTCGACACTTCCTGCTCTGTTCTGAGCTCTCAGCGCCCGGGGCCAGTATCACTCATCTCTCCAGAGTCCAGAGCTCAAAACCAGGGATGTTCCTGGGCTCTGGGACTCGGCCCACCCCGCGGTGTTCGTGGGGAAAATGACTCCGAGCAGGGGAGGGTCTGGACCCAGGGAACCAGACGGGACCCAGGGCAGGGACCTCGCCCTCCGCTTGACCTCTAAGTTGGCCTCTACGGGGGTTGCCGTGGCCGAGCGCACTGGCACCAAGTCCCCCACCAGGAGTCCCTCCCGCGCCCTGGCTACCCGCACCTGAAGCGCTCGTGGCCCGCGGTGTCCCAGAGCTGCAGCTTGACCCGCGGCCCGGCCCGCAGCTGCAGCGCGCGGCGGTAGCACTCGGCGCCCACAGTGGGCTCAGGCTCGGGCTCGGGCTCCGGGGCGCCAGGCGCGCCCGCCACGTAACTCCTCAGCAACGACGTCTTGCCCACCGCCGCGTCCCCCAGCAGCGCAACCCGAAATTGGTAGCGGCAGCCCTCGCCCTCCATGGCCGCGTCCGCCGCCCCGCCGCCCCGCGGCCGTTTTGTCCGCGCCCCGCCCCCGCCCCCGCCCCTGCCGCCCACCGCCCCCTGCTCCCGGCGCCCAACCACCGCCCCCGGCGGGGCACCGAGGTGGTCGGACCGAGAGGAAACTCCTGGCCAAGTTTCTCTCTCTCGAAGCCTCAGTTCTCTCCTCTGTAAAAGGGCGCTAATGATGACCCCTACTTCACAGGCTAAAGGGACTAAACTAGATGAAGTGGGGAGGGTCCTCACTCATTCCTTCATCTCCAGCCCCACCCCCTTACCCGCTCCACCCCGCCCGCCGTGGGTTCCCTAGTTGGCCCCCACCCCTCTGCTGGACCCGGGTAGGCCACTCGGGAAGTGAGTGGTTTGTAGATGCTCCCTCTCCACCCAGAAGCCCTTTCCTGGAGCCCTCATTAGCCCTGGCCTGGGGCCTCTAGTTCAATGTTCAGGTTCAACATTCAACAGCACCCACGGCTTCCTCCAATGCCTGTCTGAGTTGGACACCAGGGCCCCAGAAGGAACTTGGGCACAGTCTGGTTGAGGAGGCAGGACAGACACAGACAACTGCAATTCTAAAGGGAGTGCAGTTGGCCTGTGGATTTGACAGCTAATATGTATGAGGCCAAAGGTCAGTTCATGTTTTGTGGACAGCAACCCTTTGATAGGGCCATGGGAGTGCCCCTCTTAGTGCTGAGAAGACTGAGGCTCAGAGGCACGGCTTGTCCCAGGTCACACAGCGGAGTTGGGACTCACATCCAGGTTTGTCTCATCCTTCGTCACCCATTTGATACCACAAAAGGGGACAAAGCAGGTCCCACGAGCACTAAGACACTGGTTGAGTTTTGTTTGGGTGAGGGGCTAGGGTGAGGCAGCACACGAGCCTCCAATGTTTACTCCACCCTTTCCAGGCTGGCATTCTGGAAACCCAGGGCACTGAGGCTGGAGGTCCAGTTGCTCCAGACAACTCTAGTCTCCCTAGTCTTTTATTTATTTATTTATTTATTTTTAGATGGAGTCTCACTCTGTTGCCCAGGCTAGAGTGCAGTGGCAGGATCTCAGCTCACTGCAACCTCTACCTCCTGGGTCCAAGCTATCCTCCCAACTCAGCCTCCCAAGTAGCTGGGATTACAGGCACAACGCCCAGCTAATTTTTGTATTTTTAGTAGAGACAGGGTTTCACCATGTTAGTCAAGGTGGTCTTGAACTCCTGACTTCAAGTGATCTGCCCGCCTCCATCTCCCAAAGCGCTGGGATTATATGTGTGAACCACCATGTCCGGCCCACATGTATTTCTGACCACCTCTAATGTCAGTCTCTCTCCTAGGCTGCAGGCTCCTTGAGGGCAGGGGTGATGATTATATCCTCAGGGCCTAACTCAGCGCTTGGCATAAAGTAGAAACTCAAGGCGCAGTGGCTCACATCTGTAATCCCAGCACTTTTGGAGGCTAAGGCGGGTGGATCACTTCAGGTCAGGGGTTCAAGACCAGTCTGGCCAACATGGTGAAACTGTTTTTACTAAAAATACAAAAATTAGCCGGGCATGGTGGCACGTGCCTATAATCCCATCTACTTGGGAGGCTGAGGCAGGAGAATCGCTTGAACCCGGGAGGTGGAGCTTGCAGTGAGCCAAGATCGCATCACTGCACTCTAGCCTGGGTGACAGAGCGAGACTCTGTCTCAAATAACAATAATAATAATAAGCTCAGTAAATATTTATAGCTAGATGAATTAATGAAAGTGGATAAGTGCTGTTCATTCACCCATCCATTCATTCAGTCAAACACCATGATGGAGCTGGACTTAGGAATCCAAAGGGTCAGAGAAGCCCATCCCAGCTGATGTTGAAGCTGGGTCTCCAAGGATAAGCGGGATCTGGGAAGGTCAAGGAGAAAGGAGACTCTAGAGAGGCATGAAGCAGCTGGAAATGCAGTCTGACCCCAGCTCTCCCTGAGGACTTTCCGGTCAGTCCACGTGGGCAATGCACTGTCAGCATCTGGCTTCTTGAACTTCCTCCCTCTCCCTGCTCCTACTGTGGGCTGGGATCATGTGTCTGCCTCTGACTGCAGTTAAATCCAGATGTCAGCTGACCTCTGCCACAGATTCACTGTATAACCTGGGGTAAATTATTTCCCTTCCCTAATCCCTGCTTCCTCTTCTGCTAAATCAGGCAAATCATGGTACCTACCTCAGGGTAGTTCTGGAGGAGCCGCGTGACACAGCAGTTAAGGTTATCTGCATTTGCATTAGAACAGATCTGGGTTGGGCCCGGCGCGGTGGCTCAGGCCTGTAATCCCAGCGCTTTGGGAGGCTGAGGTGGGTGGATCAGGAGGTCACAACCATCCTGGCCAACATGGTGAAACCCCGTGTCTACTAAAAATTAGCTGGGCGTGATGGCACGCGCCTGTAGTCTTCTGGTTTTTTGACAGCTTTATTGAGGAATAATTGACACATAATAAACTGCACAAGCCTGGGCAACAAAGCAAGACTTCATCTCAAAAAAAAACAAAAAGTTTAATAATTTTAATTTTAATTTTTTTTTTTTTTTGAGACGGTGTCTCGCTCTTGTCGCCCAGGCTGGAGTGTAATGGCCCCATCTTGGCTCACTTCGAACCTCCGCTTCCTGGGTTCAAATGATTCTCCTGCCCCAGCCTCCCAAGTAGCTGGGATTACAGGCGCCCGCCACCATGACCAGCTATTTTTTGTATTTTTAGTAGAGACGGGTTTTCATCATGTTGGCTAGGCTGGACTTGAACTCCTGACCTCAGGTCATCCACCCCCCCTTGGCCTCCCAAAGTGCTGGAATTACAGGTGTGAGCCACCATGCCTGGCCTAATTATTAAGCTTTTAGAGCATAAACCACAAAAGAAAAAACTGGCATATTAGACTTCGTAAAAATTAAAAACTTTTAGCAGGCTGGCTGACAAGTGGAGACCAGACTGTCGGGAGCAACAGCAGGATCTGGGAGATAGGAGACTATTGCTATCATCTGGGTCAAGGATTAGGGTAATATCAGTGGAAGGGGTAAGAAACAGATTATTGATACATTTTAAAGGTAGAGCACACAGGAGTTGCTGATGGCTTGGACACCTGATGTTAGAGAAAGAGAGGAGTCCAGGACCACAGGGCATGCCCACCCACGACCTGCTAAAGTAGTACCTACTTTTTAAAGTGTAAGCAAGGAAAGTTGGCCTGCACCTGTAGTCCCATCTACCTGGGAGGCTGGGGTGGGAGAATTGCTTGAGCCCAGTTGGTCGAGGCTGCAATGAGCCTTGATCAGGCCACTGCACTCCAGTCTGGGCAACAGAACAAGACCCTGTCTCAAAGAAAAAAGTGTATGTAAGAATAAAAATTAAGCGGAGCGCGGTGACTCACTCCTGTAATCCCAGCACTTTGGGAGGCCGAGACGGGCGGATCACGAGGTCAGGAGATCGAGACCATCCTGGCTAACACGGTGAAACCCCGTTTCTACTAAAAATACAAAAAAACTAGCCGGGCGTAGTGGCGGGCGCCTGTAGTCCCAGCTACTCGGGAGGCTGAGGCAGGAGAATGGCGTGAACCCGGGAGTCAGAGCTTGCAGTGAGCCGAGATTGCGCCACTGCACTCCAGCCTGGGCAACAGAGCAAGACTCTGTCTCAAAAAAAATAAAATAAAATAAAATAAAAATTAATAGATTAGGCACAGGATGGGTGTTTAATTCTCGGCAATCACCACTAAGTTTTCATACTGAGGCTTATTCATTCCATGCACAAAACATTGCGCTATGTGTGGTGCCTGGGGTGGGCTCCAAATTCCAGTCCTCTCCTCGCTTGCAATAGCTGTGTGATCCATTCCTAAGTTTCCTTATTTTTATGTATTTATTTATTTATATTTTTGAGACAGAGTCTCGCTCTGTCACCCAGGCTGGAGTGCAGTGGCATGATCTCGGCTCACTGCAACCTCCGCCTCCCAAGTTCAAGCGATTCTCCTGCCTCAGCCTCCTAAGTAGCTGGTATTACAGGCGCGCACGATCACACCCGGCTAATTTTTGTATTTTTAGTAGAGACGGGGTTTCACAATGTTGGCCAGGCTGGTCTCAAACTCCTGACCTTGTGATCCGCCCACCTCGGCCTCCCAAAGTGCTGGGATTACAGGCATGAGCCACTGCGCCCGGCCAAGTTTCCTTATTTGTCAGATCATACACAGGGTTTTCATGAAAACTAGATCAGATAATCAGGCACAGTTTAAATAGCACGCGCTCAGTAAAATTATGTATTTGTGAAAGAGACAAGCCTTGAATATAGAAATTGCCTTTCGGGGAGTATGACCCCCTCCCCGAAACCCATTCAGGCGCTGCTCGCTCGCACTCCCACAGAACTCTGAGCAGAGCCCGAACCCTTTCCCAGCACACAGGGTTCATTTCCAGACTTTGAAAGATATCCCGGAGACAACTCCAGAGGCCAAGGCGGGTCGGCTTCCTGCGTGGGCCCAGTGCCGAGCACTGAAAGGTGAAGGCGCTTCTTCCCGCTCGGAGGAAAGCCTCCGGCGGTTCGCGCTTCGCGGGCTGGGGATGGAAACGCGCGTAGGGCTGGGGAGGTGACGCGCGGACAACGCAGGGGCGAGCAAACTACAATTCCCAGGCAGCTGTGCGCCACGCGCGCGGCCGACTGTCGGGCGTGGCCGCGAGGAGCAGCCTATATAAGCTCTTGCACGCAGCTGCAGCGCCCTTTTTCCCCGCCGCAACCTTGTTGCGGGTTTACCATATTTAAGGGTCTTCTTACCTCCCTGCAAGCCATAACCCGCTAGTTGCTGCTACCAACCCGCACTCGCCGGGGCTTTCTCCCAAGGCCTCGATATGGTGGTGAACGTGGCACGGAGGAGTCGGACCTTCCTTCCCAGTGGGCCCGAGCTCCAGAAGGGACCCTCGGTCTTGAGAGGGGTCGGATCCCGCTGGGGCCGCGCCCTTCTCTCGCTTCGGCCTGCGCAACTCTGCGCTCTGGGCTGACAGGTGAGTGTTGCCGGCAGGCGGCTGGGTTTACGGAAGGGGTTTTGGGACCGGTCTCCTGGGGGATGCGGGGATGAAGCCCTGGGCCTGAAGTGTCTTAATTTGGGGGAGGCCGCATGCTGGTGTCAGGATGGCCTCCAGTTGAATCTATGACAGTTACCAGCTAGGTGATTTTGGGACTAGTGACTGCGCGCGAGGCCTCTGGAGGTCGCCCTCGTGGACACGCTTTTCAGAAGGACGGGTTTTAGGCATTCAGACCCTTGTGTGCATCCCGGCTTGTTGCTTTCAGCCTCGCTAAGTGACTAAGCGACCTTCAGCAAGTAACTTAATCGGTCTAAACCTCTTATCTGTAATAGGCGGATAAAAAGATCCCATCAAGATTGAGAAAAAGCACACCAAATATTGGCACAGCGTGGGCAGTGGGGCTACAGGATGACTGATTTAGTCAACAGATTCCGGCGCAGGTAGTAATGATGGACAGGTGAGGCTTTAGGTGGCTGCCCTGGGATCTGAATTGCCCCTTGGCCCTTATCGAAGCTGCAGCTGCTTCCGCATAGCTGCTGTGGTCAAAAAGGAGCCCAGAGTGACAGTTTTCCTTGACGGTCGCCGTTCTGTTTGTTGTAACTGATCTGCAACATTTTGGGAAAATACAGTTCCAGTATACTTGCTATCTTTCAGCTGTAGCCAGAGACCTTTATCAAAATGGGCCTGTTTCCACAGACCAGCAGAACGGTTGGGGGTTTGCATGTACAGTTAACCAGCATAAGATTCCCGTACTGGGAAAATCCAGCTGGGATGTGACACAGCTTAACTGATAGCATCAGTATTCGGACCAAAGGCTGGTTAGATTTGTATTGTTCTGAGAACCAAATGATGGGACCAATAAAATTGTTCTTGACAGTTCTCATTTTGCTGTCCAGATGAAGACTCTGAGATGACAGAAGGTGATCTGTCTGGTGATCGAGGACTCCCGGGGTCACATCAGTGATGAAATGCAGGGGACCTGGTAGGTTTCTTTTGGAGACTGACTGGGGGCTCCCTGGTGGGACAGAACAGCATGTTTCCAAGGGCTGTGGCTGGTGGTAGCCATGGGATCTCCAACTGCATGCAAGAGCAACCTGGAAAGACTTTGACAGCGCAGGTCAGTACAATACCTGCAAGCTGCCACTCAGCTTTCCTATAATGTTTCAGGACCAGGGCTGGAAGCCTTCCACGTGTCAACTTCCAATGTAGATGGGTGTTTTTTTTTTTTTTGAGGCGGAGTCTCGCTCTGTCACCCAGGCTGGAGTGCAGTGGCACGATCTTGGCTCACGGCAACCTCTACCTCCTTGGTTCAAGTGATTCTCCTGCCTCAGCCTTCTGAGTATCTGGGATTACAGGTGCCTGCCACCACACCCAGCTAATTTTCTTGTATTTTTAGTATAGATGGGTTTCACCGTGTTGGCTAGATTGGTCTTGAACTCCTGACCTCAGGTGATTCGCCCCCTTGGCCTCCCCTCCCAAAGTGCTGGGATTACAGGCATGAACCACCACTCTTGGCCAGTTTAGCTTTCACACTAAGCTTTTTGTTCTGCAGGTTGCCCCAAGTTTCCTGGCCGTGTGTGATCCTGAGGAGGTGAGCTTGTTTCTGGAGCTGTGCTTTAAGGTAAAGTTGATGTGGAACACAGCTTAATCCTCCTGTTCCCTTTCCCATCGGATCTGAACACCGGTCTTGGTGGTCGTAGAAGGAGGAAAAGTAATAGTGAAGCTGGCCTGAATGTTGTAATCTGGTATATGGCATGTGGGCTAGTTTCAGACAAGTTCAGAGATGGTTGGATCTCTGAAATTGTAAAATGAAATATAGGCTAAGG
This sequence comes from Macaca nemestrina, assembly GCF_043159975.1. Lineage (NCBI taxonomy): Eukaryota > Metazoa > Chordata > Mammalia > Primates > Cercopithecidae > Macaca > Macaca nemestrina. The sequence continues at coordinate 205,406,727 of NC_092125.1, forward strand.
GAAGGATGTGTATGAAGCTCTGGAGGTTGGTATAGTAATAGCATTTGGGAGGGATCTGTCATAGCTTTCTTGCCTCTTAATTAAGGTGTTATTTTCTTTTAGATTCATGTTACATGCAAAGCTGTCCTCGTGTGACTATGGACCTATGGAGTTGGGTAAGTTAGTGACCACCCGAAGCTCTGTCAGCGTGTAGCTGCAGGTAGTGCTCAGTTTTCGGGGATCCTGTCCTAAGTAGTCAGCCTAATAGAACTATAAGGTTACTTAGGTCTGTGTCAAATTTTTTTTTTTTTTTTAAGACAGGGTCTTTCTGTCACCCAGGCTGGAGTGCAGTGGCACGATCTTGGCTTATTGCAAACTCCGTCTCCCAGGTTCAAGTGATTCTTCTGCCTCAGCCTCCTGAGTAGCTGGGACTATAAGCATGCACCACTATGCCCGGCTAATTTTTGTATTTTAAGTAGAGACAGGGTTTTGCCATGTTGCCCAGGGCAGTCTTGAACTCCTGACCCCAAGTGATCTGCCTGCCTTGGCCTACCAAAGTGCTGGGATTACAGGCATTTCAGTAACATTTACATTTGGCCTTCCATTTACATTTGGCCTTCTTCGTGTGCCCTGTTTGTTAGCTGTTCATTACCAGAGGGCAAAGGTGCTTAGAACATGATTTGCCCACCCTGCAAGACCACATATTGCTGGAAGTTGAAGGCAGCAGAGGGCACCGTGGGCCACAAGGCCTGGTAGCCGCAAATGTTCAGTGGTGGCTGGAGCTCATGATGCATTCTTTGGTAGGACTTCAAGGGGTTCCATGTAGCACACACTATTTAGAATGACTGGTCCAGGATGAAACAATCTGAGTGGACATCCATGGATGAGAAATGCGGATATGGGACTGAGACCAGCTCCTAGGAAAATGCCTGGGTGTGGGGGAATCTGGGAATTTCTAACACAATGGCTTATACTTCCTTTGCAGGAGAATCTCTACGGGAAGCAAAAGGCAAGACCCCGGTCATTTTAGGTAGAAACAACAGCATGCTCTAGGTGTAGATCAATTGAAGATTAATAAAGACTGATAAAAGTATATTTGTGTTTGTATTTTTTTGGTCTCTACAAATCTGGTCTCTTCCTGAGCTGAAGCAGTCCACCTCCCAAAGTGAGCCACCATGCCCAGCCCTTTGGAGATTTTTTTTGTGATCTACAATGAATGCTTTGCCTCAAGCAGTAAGCCCCCAAAATTGCTCTAGCACAAAACTAGAATCAGATACAGCTTTTATCATAAGCCCCAGAGGGGCCAGCAAGTATGGGTGCTTCCCCATTCTCCAAAGTTCACATGGAGGAGCTGCCTTCTCCCATATTTTAACTTTCTGAGCGGCTTATCTCCCATATTGATCCTAAAGTGATCCAGCCAGGCCTTGTATATGCAGATACTGAATATACAAAAAAAGATGAAAATAAGATGAAACCCATTCTTGTGAGCATTCTTAGGCCAACTGGCCTGCTCTATCACCCCACCACATCCTACCTCCTAGGGGTGTGCTCCGCCCCTGCTACAGTGCCCTACCTAGCTGACTCTAAAGTTAGAACAGCAGGTACTATAAATACTCCAGAGAGCCTTGATTTACATAACTGAGAAGCCGATAACCCAGGCTTTAGTGTGTAGATCATCCCAAGCTGCTCATCCCAGTTTCGGGTAACCCCAAACTATCCTGTGTCCAGGAGTGGATAACTGCCTGGACAAAGGATTCCTGTGAAGGAAAGCAATTTGAACCTTGTTTAAAAGTTGTTCCCGTGGTCTTCAAACTCAAACGGTCAAATGAATGCAGCAGTGTTGTAGAAATACTCATGATCTCCAGAAAGTCATTAAAATCTTACAAATCGTATTTCCAAAAAGGTTTCACATTTCTTTTTTTTTTTTAAAAGGAGTCTCTAATCTCCCTCACATAGTGCAGCCTGGCTTGTCCTTTGGCCTGGCTACATCATGGCAGGGATCTCTGAAGACACTGTGTCCAGGGGCTGCCAGTGACAGTCCATCAGAGCATCATACAGCTCCTCACTCTGTTCCATGAACTCTTTGTTGGCCTCAGTCACATCCAGCTGTGGCATGGGGTCTAGAAAGAAAACAAGGATCGGGTCAGGGAAGTATAGGGACAGCTGCAAGGGATCTGGTTCAGTTCCCTTCTCCCAGAACTCTGATCTATGGTAAGGTCCCTATCCTGCCAGTTTCTTTTAGGAAGTGAAACCACTGCCTTGCAGGGTTCTGGGGAAAATGAAAATAGGATTACGTATTTAGAGGATGGAAAAATGGCAGCTGTTAGCCTACATCTATTAAAAGCTACATATGTGTCTCCAGCCATCATGTATCCTAGATGTTCTAGAGGTCTGCTCCTCACTTCAAATTTGGGTTTTGAAGGTCTGATCAAAGTTACTAAGTCCAGAGCATCATCATCTCGGCCGGGCACAGTGGCTCACACCTGTAATCCCAGCACTTTGGGAGGCCGAGGCAGGCGGATCACAAGGTCAAGAGATCGAGGCCATCCTGGCCAACATGGTGAAACCCCGTCTCTATTAAAAATATAAAAATTAGCTGGACGTGGTGGCAGGCACCTGTAGTCCCAGCTACTCGGGAGGCTGAGGCAGGAGAATCGCTTGAACCCAAGAGGCAGAGGTTGCAGTGAGCTGAGATCATGCCATTGCACTCCAGCCTGGGAGACAGAGCAAGACGCTGTCTCAAAAACAAAAAAATACTCCTTTCAAAAAAAAAAAAATTAGCTGGGCATAGTGACCTGTGTCTCTAGTGCCAGCTACTAGGGAGGCTGAGGCAGGAAGATCACTTAAACCTAGGAGGTTGAGCTGGGCACTGTGGCTCATGCCTGTAATCCCAGCACTTTGGGAGGCTGAGGCAGGCGGATCACAAGGTCAGGAGATCAAGACCATCCTGACCAACATGGTGAAACTCCATCTCTACTCAAATACAAAACATTAGCCAGGTATGGTGGTGCATGCCTGTAGTCCCAGCTACTCGGGAGGCTGAGGCAGGAGAATCACTTGAACACGGGAGGCAGAGGTTGCAGTGAACAGAGATGGCGCCACTGCACTCCAGCCTGGTGACAGAGCAAAGACTCCATCTCAAAAAAAAAAAAAAAAAGCCAGGTACGGTGGCTCATGCCTGTAATCCCAGCACTTTGGGAGGCCAAGGTGGGCGGACCACCTGAGGTTGGAAGTTCAAGACCAGCCTGACCAACATAGAAACCCCATCTTGGCCGGGCGCGGTGGCTCAAGCCTGTAATCCCAGCACTTTGGGAGGCCGAGACGGGCGGATCACGAGGTCAGGAGATCGAGACCATCCTGGCTAACACAATGAAACCCGGTCTCCACTAAAAATACAAAAAAATTAGCCGGGCGTGGTGGCGGCGCCTGTAGTCCCAGCTACTCGGGAGGCTGAGGCAGGAGAATGGCGGGAACCCGGGAGGCGGAGCTTGCAGTGAGCCGAGATCGCGCCACTGCACTCCAGCCTGGGCGACAGAGCGAGACTCCGCCTCAAAAAAAAAAAAAAAAAAAGAAACCCCATCTTTATGGGGTTAGAAAAATAGAAATAGAAAATTAGCTGGGCATGGTGGCGCATGCCTGTAATCCCAGCTACTTGGGAGGCTGAGGCAGAAGAATCGCTTGAACCCAGGAGGTGGAGGTTGCAGTGAGCTGAGATCACGTCATTGCACTCCAGCCTGGGCAATAAGAGTGAGACTCCGTCTCAAAAAAAAAAATTGTAAGATTTAAGCTCCAAGCATTTATAGAGGCTCCAGATAGCAACTGTAAAAAGGCAGACCATGTCCCGCCTGGTGACTACACTCAGTGCAGATAACAGCTTACGGGAACAGATCAGTGAAGGGGTTAGTCAAGGGCAGGCATTTGTGTGTGGCTCAAGTCGATGGGTACACAAACAATAAAACATTCTGCCTCACTCTGAAGACAGAGCCTGGAAGACAGCCTATTGAAGCCAAGGGGTAGATGAAGAAGGGTAACAATCCAGTCTGTGCCCTCCTGACTGGGCAGTTATTAAGTTCAATGGGAGTCTTTAATAATGCAGTGGTAGAGCATAAAGTCCAGGGAGAGAGTGGACTGCAGGGATTCTAAGCGCCCCTCCACCTCCTGCTGCTATGTTGCACTTTGCAACTATGTTGAGCTTTTTGTTTTTGTATTTTTGGGGGATGCAGGGTTGCTCTGTCGCCCAGGCATGTGCAGCCTTGTAAACACTGCTCACTGCAGTCTCAACCTCTCAACTCCCGGGGCTCAAGGGATCCTGCCACCTCAGCCTCCTGAATAGCTGGGACTACAGGTGTGTGCTACCATGCCAGGTCATTTTTTGTACTTTTTGTAGAGATGGGGTCTCACTGTGTTGCCCAGGCTGGTCTCGAACTCTGGGGCTCAAGAGATCCTCCCGCCTCAGATTCCCAAAGCTACGTTGATCTTGAGTAAGAACTAACTTCTTTATGTCAGCTTTCTAGTCTACAAGACCAGGATAACTGTGGTATTTACTTCTAGATTGTTCTGAAGATTAAATGACTTAATATATGTAAAGTACTTAGAACAGTGACTTGCACATAAAGCCTCAATATCTATTAGCTACTATTACTGATAACTGTTTTTGCCTCAGTATTATTTTCTGTCTAATGGGAAATGGAATGGCATGTATCCATCCTGATAGCTGAGAGGTAGCAGTGCATGGCATAAAATACATTGGCTATATAGGCCAGGCATGGTGGCTCATGCCTGTAATCCCAGCACTTTGGGAGGCCGAGGCGGGTGGATTGCTTGAGGTCAGGAGTTCAAGACCAGCCTGACCAACATGGTGAAACTCCGTCTCTACTAAAAATACAAAATTAGCTGGGCATGGTGGCACATGCCTATAATCCCAGCTACTTGGGAGGCTGAGGCAGGAGAATTGCTTGAACCCAGGAGGCGGAGATTGCAGCGAGCTGAGATTGTGCCATTGCACTCCAGCCTGGGCAATAAGGACAAAACTCTGTCTCAAAAAAAAAAAAAAAAAAAAGGGTCTGGCACGATGGTTCGCACCTGTAATCCCAGCACTGGGAGGCAGAGGTGGGTGATCACGAGGTCAAAAGATCGAGACTATCCTGGCCAACATGGTGAAACCCCGTCTCTACTAAAAATACAAAAATTAGGTGGGCGTGGTGGCGCGCACCTGTAGTCCCAGCAATTCAGGAGGATGAGGCAGGGGAATCACCTGAACCTGTGAGGTGGAGGTTGCAGTGGGTCGAGATTGTGCCACTACTCTCCAGCCTGGTGACACAGTGAGACTCCATCTCAAGAAAAAGAAAGGATGAAAAAGAGATTGGAAAATTCTAAGGACTTATATATGGATATTATAATGAGGCTACTTATCTCTAGAAAGAAGGCAGTGTCTCCCAGGAGGAAACAAGTAGAGACTTGAGTATAAAAAGACCAGACTGTCCCTCAGCAGATCACTTGGGCTTTCTGGGCCACTAGTTCCCCATCTGTGAAGTGGAGCTCCTATGTCCTTCCCAGCCCACCCCATAAGGTCACTACAGTTGGCATCACATGAGAGGACACAAGAAAGTGCTTTAGAACTAGACAAGCTTGTTCATGCCCTAAAAGGGACCTGTTTCCTTTAACGAACATTTTCTTGACAGAAAACATTTCCCCTATGACTTTCTCTTGAAGAATAATCCTCAAAATAGATTTCAAACTTTGAGTCTTTTTGTACCTCAAAAAAAGTTTTGGCCAGGCGCAGTGGCCCATGCCTATAATCCCAGCACTTTGGGAGGCCGAGGTGGGCAGATCACTTGAAACCAGGAGTTCAAGACCAGCCTGGGCAACATGGTGAAACCCTGCCTCTACAAAAAAATAGAAAAAAATAGCCAGGCATGGTGGGGCACAACTGTAGTCACAGCTCACTGAAGCCTCAACCTCCTGGGCTCAAGCAATCCTCCTGCCTCAGCCTCCCCCAAGTAGCTGGAACCACAGGCGTGTGCCACTATGCTTGGCTTTCAGTTTTACTTTCCTTTTTCTTCTGTGAAACTCAGTAAAAATTATAAATACTAGGCTGGGCAGGTGGCTCATGCCTGTAATCAAAGCAATTTGTGAGGCAGGAGGATCACCTGAGGTCAGGAGTTCAAGACCAGCCTGGCCAACATGTTGAAACCCCATCTCTACTAAAAATACAAAAATTAGACAGGCGTGGTGGTGCATGCCTGTAATCCCAGCTACTCAGGAGACTGAGGCAGGAGAATCACTTCAACCTGGGAGGTGGAGGTTGCAGTGAGCTGAGATTGGAGACTGTGCCACTGTACTCCAGCCTGGGTGACAGAGCAAGACTCTGTCTCCCCCCAAAAAAGAGACGGGGTCTCGCTATGTTGCCCAGGCTTGTCTCCAAGTTCTAGGCTCAAGCCATCCTCCAACCCACTTTGGCATTCCAAAGACCTTACAGGCTTTAGCCACTGTGCCTAGCCAGTAAACAATTTTTTTTTTTTTTGAGACAGAGTTTCACTCTTGTCACCCAGGCTGGAGTGCAATGGAGCATTCGTGGCTCAACGAGACCCCCACCTCCCGGGTTCAAGCGAGTCTCCTGCCTTATCCTCCCAAGGAGCTGGAATTACAGGCATAAGCCACCATGCCTGGCTATTTTTTTTTTTTTTTCAGAGAGTCTCACTTTGTTGCCCAGGCTGGAGTGCAGTGGCACGATCTCTGCTCAATGCAAGCTCAGCCTCCCAGGTTCATGCCATTCTCCTGCCTCAGCCTCCTGAGTAGCTGGGACTATAGCCACCCGCCATCATGCCAAGCTAATTTTTTGTATTTTTAGTAGAGACGGGGTTTCACTGTGTTAGCCAGGATGGTCACAATCTCCTGACCTTGTGATCCGCCCACCTTGGCCTCCCAAAACGGTGGGATTACAGGCGTGAGCCACATTGCCTGGCCATGCCTGGCTAATTTTGTATTCTTAATAGAGACTGGGTTTCATGGTGTTAGCCAGGGTGGTCTCAAACTCCTGACTTCAGGTGATTTGCCCACTTCAGCTTCCCAAAGTGCTGGAATTATAGGCATGAGCCACTGTACTTGGCCCAATAAATTTTTTTTTTTTTTTGTAGAGACGGAGTCTTGCTCTGTCACCAGGCTGGAGTGCAGTGACACCATCTTAGCTCACTGCAACCTCCGCCTCCTGGGTTCAAGCGATTCCCCTGCCTCAGCCTCCTGAGTAGCTGGGACTACAGCTGTGCATGCACCTCCACGCCCAGCTAATTTTTGTATATATATATATATATATATTTTTTTTTTTTTTTTGAGACGGAGTCTTGCTCTGTTGCCCAGGCTGGAGTACAGTGGTATGATCTCGACTCACTGCAACTTCCACCTCACGGGTTCAAGCAATTCTCCTGCCTCAACCTCCCGAGGAGCTGGGATTATAGGTGTGCAACACCATGGCTGGCTAATTTTTGTACTTTTAGTGCAGACAGAATTTCACCATGTTGGCCACACTGGTCTAGAACTCCCGATCTTAGGTGATCCGCCTGCCGCAGCTTCCCAAAGTGCCGGGAGTACAGGGGTGAGCCACCGTGCCTGGCAATTTTTGTATTTTTAGTAGAGATGGGGTTTCACCATGTTGGCCAGGATGATCTCGATCTCTTGACCTCATGATCCACCCTCCTTGACCTCCCAAAGTGCTGGGATTACAGGTGTGAGCCACTGCAAAAGGCCTAAATTTTTTTCTGAGATGGAGTCTCACTCTGTCACCCAGGCTGGAGTGCAGTGGTGCGATCTCAGCTCACTGTAAGCTCCACCTCCCGGATTCACGCCATTCTCCTGCCTCAGCCTCCCGAGTAGCTGGGACTACAGGCACCCACCACCATGCCTGGTTAATTTTTTTTTGAGGCGGAGTCTTGCTGTGTTGCCTAGGCTTGAGTGCAGTGGCCGGATCTCAGCTCACTACAAGCTCTGCCTCCCGGGTTTACGCCATTCTCCTGCCTCAGCCTCCTGAGTAGCTGGGACTACAGGCGCCCGCCACCTTGTCCGGCTAGTTTTTTGTATTTTTTAGTAGAGATGGGGTTTCACCGTGTTAGCCAGGATAGTCTCGATCTCCTGACCTTGTGATCCGCCCGTCTCGGCCTCCCAAAGTGCTGGGATTACAGGCTTGAGCCACCGCGCCTGGCCAATTTTTTTTATTTTTAGTAGAGACGTTTAGGGTTAGATAGGATGGTCTCGATCTCCTGACCTCCTGATCTGCCCACCTTGGCCTCCCAAAGTGCTGGGATTACAGGTGTGAGCCACTGCACCCGGCCTGGGCCTAAATTTTTTTTTTTTTTTTTTTTTGAGACGGAGTCTCACGCTGTTGCCCAGGCTGGAGTGCAGTGGTGCGATCTCGGCTCACTGCAAGCTCCGCCTCCTGGGTTCACGCCATTCTCCTGCCTCAGCCTCCTGAGTAGCTAGGACTACAGGCGCCCGCCACCGCGCCCGGCTAATTTTTTGTATTTTTAATAGAGACGGGGTTTCACTGTGGTCTGGATCTCCTGACCTCGTGATCCGCCCGTCTCGGCCTCCCAAAGTGCTGGGATTACAGGCTTGAGCCACCGCACCCGGCCTTTTTTTTTTTTTTTTTTTTTTTTGAGAAGGAGTCTCACGCTGTTGCCCAGGCTGGAGTGCCGTGGCGCGATCTCGGCTCACTGCAAGCTCCGCCTCCCGGGTTCCCGCCATTCTCCTGCCTCAGCCTCCTGAGTAGCTGGGACTACAGGCGCCCGCCACCGTGCCCGGCTAATTTTTTGTATTTTTAGTAGAGACGGGGTTTCACTGTGGTCTCGATCTCCTGACCTTGTGATCCGCCCGCCTCGGCCTCCCAAAGTGCTGGGATTACAGGCTTGAGCCACCGCGCCCGGCCTCGGCCTAATTTTTTAATTAAAAATATTGGGGCCGGGCGCGGTGGCTCAAGCCTGTAATCCCAGCACTTTGGGAGGCCGAGGCGGGCGGATCACGAGGTCAGGAGATCGAAACCATCCTGGCTAACACGGTGAAACCCCGTCTCTACTAAAAAATACAAAAAACTAGCCGGGCGAGGTGGCGGGCGCCTGTAGTCCCAGCTACTCGGGAGGCTGAGGCAGGAGAATGGTCTAAACCCGGGAGGCGGAGCTTGCAGTGAGCTGAGATCCGGCCACTGCACCCCAGTCTGGGCGACAGAGCAAGACTCTGTCTCAAAAAAAAAAAAAAAAATTAATAGGGCTGGGCACAGTGGCTAACGCCTGTAATCCCAACACTTTGGGAGGCCGAGGCGGGTAGATCACGAGGTCAGGAGTTCGAGACCATCCTGGCTAACACAGTGAAACCCCACCTCTACTAAAAATACAAAAAATTATCTGGGCGTGGTGGCGGGCGCCTGTAGCCCCAGCTACTTGGGAGGCTGAGGCAGGAGAATGGCGTGAACCCAGGAGGCAGAGCTTGCAGTGAGCCGAGATTGCGCCACTACACTCCAGCCTGGGTGACGGTGCGAAGACCCCAATTCAAAAAAAAAAAAAAAATTAATAATGGGCTGGGGGCAGTGGCTCACGCCTGTAATCCCAGCACTTTGGGAGGCCGAGGCAGGCAAATCACAAAGTCAAGAGTTTGAGACCAGCCTGGCCAAGATGGTGAAACCCTGTCTCTACTAAGAATACAAAAATTAGCTGGGCATGGTGGCATATGGCTGAAATCCCAGCTCCTTGGAAGGCTGAGGCAGGAGAATCACCTGAACCCGGGAGGTGGAGGTTGCAGTGAGCCGAGATTGCACCACTGCACTCCAGCCTGGGTGACAGAGCAAGACTCTGCCTTAAAAAAAAATAAAGAAAGAAAAAATTAATAATGGCTATTACTATGTTGCAGGATACGAGGAGATTTTCAATTTCATTATACTTTACTATATTTTCCAAATTTTCCATGCCAACTATGACTTAAAAATCAGGAAAATATGTCATTTAAAATATACTGAAAAACAGAAAAAAAAATAAAAGAAAAAAGAGTTTTACAAACAGTCAAATAAATAAAAAGTAACAGTATTATGGGCCAGGTGCAGTGGCTCACGCCTGCAATCCCAGCACTTTGGGAGGCTGAGGTGGGCGGATCACCTAAGGTCGAGTTTGAGACCGGCCAAGCCAACATGGAGAAACTCCATCTCTACTAAAACTACAAAAAAATTAGTCAGGCATGGTGGCGCATGCCTGTAATCCCAGCTACTCGGGAGGCTGAGGCAGGAGAATCGCTTGACCCTGGGAGGCGGAGGTTGTGGTGGGCTGAGATCGCGCCATTGCACTCCAGTCTGGGCAACAAGAGTGAAACTCCATCTCAAAAAAAAAAAAAAAAAAGGTAACAGTATTATCGTTAGAGGCCCACATACTACCAGGATAGAATGCCACATGTCAAGGGGGTGATGGGCTCTCCTGGAGCTGTCTGTCCCAGGCTCTCTGGGATCCACACTCACACCTCTGGGTAACACTCGACACATCTTATCATAATTACATATTCATCTGGCTCTCTAACCAGAATGTAAGTTCTTCCAGAGCAGAATTTATCTTGTCTTCCCTCTAGCTGAGAGCACAGTGCCAGCCAGAGCAGTCACCTGATAATGGCTGACAGAGTAAGGAACGCATGAACCCTTACCTTCCAATGCATCATCTCCAACTTCTTCATATGTCTGCCAAGAGACCAGAGATGTGGGTTAGGGGGATGGTGATATCCTGGTCCAGGACCACAATGGCTTATTTATTTTATTTTAATTTTTTTGAGGTGGAGTCTAGCTCTGTCACCCAGACTGGAGTGCAGTGGTGTGATCTTGGCTGACTGCAACATCTGCATCCCAGTGGCAAGTGATTCTCCTGCCTCCGCCTCCTGAGTAGCTGGGATTATGGGTACCTGCCACTATGCTCAGCTAATTTTTGTATTTTTGGTAGAGACAGGGTTTCACCATGTTGGCCAGGCTGGTTTTGAACTCCTGACCTCAGGTGATCCACCTGCCTCGGCCTCTCAAAGTGCTACTAGGATTACAGGTGTAAGTCACCGTGCCCGACCCACAATGGCTTATTTTAACAAGAGGAACTGGACTGCTTCAACTTTCCCTATTTTTCTGAAGCCCAAGCCCCTGTCCTGTCCTTACCAATCCCATCTTAGAGAATCACCTGTTTCTAGTGGAGAAACACAACCCAAGGGGACCAGTCTTGTCCAATCATGGTTACCTGCATGGTGCTCTGGGTATAGCCATACTGGGGGTAACTGTAGCTGTAGCTGCCTGTGTTCTGGTCATAGCCCCACTGAGCATAGTAGTTCTGGTACTGCTGATAATACTGGTTGTAGCTGTAACTGTACATCTGACTATATTCCACTGGCTTTACACGGCTCCTTAAATGAAGACAGAAACAAAAATAAACATAAGCAAACATTTCCATAACACTGCCCATGTGGCCAGAGACTATTTTAAGTGCTTCATACTGATTAACTTTTTTTTTTTTTTTTTGAGACAGTCTTGCTCTGTCGCCCAGGCTGGAGTGCAGTCACGTGATCTCAGCTCACTGCAACCTCTGCTTCCCGTGTTCAAGCGATTCTCCTGCCTCAGCCTCCTGAGTAGCTGGGATTACAGGTGTGTGCCACCATGCCTGGCTAATTTTTTGTATTTTTAGTAGAGACAGGGTTTCACCATGTTAGCCAGGCTGGTCTCGATCTCCTGACCTTGTGATCCGTCCTCCTCAGCCTCCCAAATTGCTGGGAGCCTGGCCACCAATGAACACTTTTAATCCTAAAAACAACCATATGCAATAAGTGTATCAATATTCCTATTTTACAGATGAGGAAACTGAGGAATAGAGAGGTTAAGTAATTTGTCCAAAGTCACACAGCTAATATGAGAGTATGGCTCCAAGGACCATGCTTGTAATACAGGAGGTTTTAATGGATAGGTTTGTCTCTCTTACCAAACTTTGTCAGAACTGGCAAAAGGATATCCTGTTTAAAAAAAAAAAGGGGCCGGGCGCGGTGGCTCACGCCTGTAATCCCAGCACTTTGGGAGGCCGAGGCGGGCGGATCACAAGGTCAGGAGATCGAGACCACGGTGAAACCCCGTCTCTACTAAAAATACAAAAAATTAGCCGGGCGCGGTTGTGGGCGCCTGTAGTCCCAGCTACTCGGGAGGCTGAGGCAGGAGAATGGCGTGAACCCGGGAGTCGGAGCTTGCAGTGAGCCGAGATCGCGCCACTGCACTCCAGCCTGGGCGACAGAGCGAGACTCCGTCTCAAAAAAAAAAAAAAAAAAAAAAAAAAAAAAGGGCTGGGCGTGGTGGCTCACGCCTGTAATCCCAACACTTTGGGAGGTGGAGGCAGGTGGATCACCTGAGGTCAGGAGTTTAAGACCAGCCTGGACAACATGGTGAAACCCCATCTCTACTAAAAATACAAAAAATTAGCTGGGTGTGGTGGCACGCCTGTAATCCCAGCTACTTGTGAGGCTGAGGCAGGAGAATCGCTTGAACCTAGGAGACAGAGGTTGCACTGAGCCTAGACTGCGCCACTGGACTCCAGTCTGCGCAATAAAAGTGAAACTGTTTCAAAAAAAAAAAAGAAAAGAAATGATGGACAGATGTGGAAGGCTAAGGCAGGAGAATCGCTTGATCCTGGGAGGCCCAGCTAATTTTCGTACTTTTAGTACAGATGGGATTTCACCATGTTGGTCAGGGTGGTCTTGAACTCCTGGCCTCAAGTGATCCACCCAAGTCAGCCTCCCAAAGTGCTGGGATTACAGGCATGAGCCACGGCGCTCCTCCTTTTATTTTTATTATTTATTTATTTATTTATTTATTTTTGAGACGGAGTGTCACTCCGTCGCCCAGGCTAGAGTGCAGTGGAGTGATCTCGGTTCACTGCAAGCTCCTCCTCCTGGGTTCACGCCATTCTCCTGCCTCAGCCTCCCGAGTAGCTGGGACTACAGGAGCCCACCACCACGCCCAGCTAATTTTTTTGTGTGTATTTTTAGTAGAGATGGGGTTTTACCATGTTAGCCAGGATGGTCTCAATCTCCTGCCCTCATGATCCGCCCGCCACAGCCTCCCAAAGTGCTGGATTACAGGCGTGAGCCACCACACCTGGCCTTTTATTTTGTTTTTTAAGAGACAGGGTCTCACTCTGTTGCCTGGGCTGGAGTGCAGTGGAGTGATCATAGCTCACTGTAACCTTGAACTCCTAGGCTCAATCAATTCTCCCACTTCAGCCACCAGAGCAGCTGGGACTACAGGAGCACACCAAGAACAGCTAATTTAATGTTTTTATATAGTAATTTACAACAAATAACATTTTTGGGGGAAGTCACTAATCCTGATCTTCAATGTCTTAAACACAGTTAAACCATAAAGAACCCCTAAATCATTGCTTTAAAAAACATGGCCATTTGGCTGCACACAGTGGCTCAGGCCTGTATTCCCAGCACTTTGAGAGGCCGAGGGAGGCAAATCATCTTAGGTCAGAAGGTCAAGACCAGCCTGGACAACATGTGAAACCCTGTCTCTACTAAAAATACAAAAATTAGCTGGGCATGGTGGTACATGCCTGTAGTCCCAGCTACTCGGGAGGTTAAGGCAGGACAATCGCTTGAACCCAGGAGGTGGAAGCTGAAGTGAGTCGAGATCATGCCACTGCACTCCAGCCTGGGCAACAGAGCAAGACTCCACCTCAAAAAAAAAAAAAAAAAAATTGGTTCAACTTCTCTTTTTTGTTGTTTTTGAGACAGTCTTGCTCTGTCACCCAGGCTGGAGTACAGTGGCGTGATCTCGGCTCACTGCAACTCCGCCTCCCGGGTTCACGCCATTCTCCTGCCTCAGCCTCCTGAGTAGCTGGGACTACAGGTGCCTGCCACCACACCCAGCTAATTTTTTTTATTTTTAGTAGAGATGGGGTTTCACTGTGTTAGCCAGGATGGTCTTGATATCCTGACCTCATGATCCACCCACCTTGGCCTCCCAAAGTGCTGGGGTTACAGGCGTGAGCCACCACACCCAGCTAATTCAACTACTCTTAGGGTAGAGTTTGGTTCAGCGTTTCTCAGCCCTGGATCTATTGACATGGAGGGGTGGGAGGCTGTCCTATGAATTGCAGGATGTTTAACAGCATCCTTGGCCGATACCCACTAGGTGCCATTATTAGTACATCCTTGGTTGTGATAACCAAAAATGTCTCCAGATGTTGTCAATGTCCCCTGAGAGGCAAAATCATTCCAATTGAGAATCATTAATTTGGCTAAAGGATAAAAGATCTGGCTGGGCACAGTGGCTTACACCTGTAATCCCAACACTTTGGGAGACCAAGGTGGGCAGATTACTTGAGCCCAGAAATTCGAGACCAGCCTGGGCAACAAAGCAAGACCCTATCTCTACAAAAAATACAAAAATTTGCCAAGCATGGTGGTGTGCACCTGTAGTACCAGCTAATCAGAAGTCTGAGATGGGAGGATCACCTGAGCCTGGGGAGGTCGAGGCTACAGTGAACCATGATCTCCAGCCTGGGTGACTTTGAGGCCCTGTCTCAGGGAAAAAACAAACAAAAAATCCTACTCAGAGAAAAGTTCGGAGTTGTAAGGGAAAAAGATTTTCTACCTAGCATGACAGGTATGATAGTGAAGTATATAATGTTCTATAGAGTGTCTGGAATATTTTTCTTTTTTATTTGAGACGGAGTCTTGCTCTGTCGCCCAGGCCAGAGTGTACTGACGCCATCTTGGCTCACTGCAACCTCCGCCACCCAGGTTCAAGCGATTCTCCTGCCTCAGCCTCCTGAATCGTTGGGACTACAGGCATGCACCACCATGCCCGGCTAATTTTTGTATTTTTAGTAGAGATGAGGTTTTGCCATGTTGGCCAGGCTGGTCTCGAACTCCTGACCTCAGGTGATCTGCCCACCTCAGCCTCCCAAAGTGCTGGGGTTACAGGCGTGAGCCACTGCGCCTGGCGGAGTGTCTGGAATACTAATTCTTATCCATTCCCACAGCATGGAACACTCACAAGAGGGTTGCAGTTTCATTAATATAAATAAGGCTAAAACCAGAAGTGTTTTTTTCCCTTTGCTCAAATATTATTAATTCTATGAATAAGTTCCCAACAGTGGGACTACTGGGCAAAGAGCAAGGACATCAGGTATAGACAGCCAAACAGCTTTTCCAGTGCTGTCACCAGTATGTCTAAATGCATCAGCCTTTCCAAATCATACTCTATCCCCAACTGTAAGTTTCTGCAGGAGTGGGGCTAGTTCAACTCCAGCACCCACGGCCCGGCAAACAGCAGGCATTCAGTACTTGTGACTTGAATTGAATCCCCCTTCAGCCTCCCATCCAGCGTATGGGTGCCTTGATTCTCAGCAAACAAAAAAGGAGTGTCTGGCAGGGAGTCTAGAGTCTCTCTACCTTCCCTGCAGGACTCACGCTTTAGGGATTGCCACGCTCAGCCGCACAGGCTTAGCCCCCAGTCCCACTGCTCCCTGGCACTCCGTCAGGGCTCGCTTCTGTTCCAGTTCATCTGTGAATTTCACAAAACCATAACCCCTGCATGAAAAAAATAAACAATTTAGATCACAAATGTGATGAAAGTCTAACAATGGACACATGAAAAAGAAGTAAAGGTAAGAAGGTGGGCAGGAATGTAGAAAGGAAAAGAGGCTGAGGAGAGAGAGAGAGAGTCCATTAAACTAGAGGAAGAAAGGAGAGTCCCATCAACGGGTGTCCACATAGTGTCAAGATTCAAGTACAGACGATTCTAAGATCTACAGGAACTCCCACATTCAGTTCACCATCCTCCTTGACACCTTCACCCCTGGGGAACATTCCCAAACAGGAGCTTCCCTAACACCCTGCTGGAAAGTAGCTAATAGAAGAAAATTCAGCAAATATTTACAGTCTGCCCTGTATGCCAGGCACTGCGCTAGACACAGGATGCAGCAGTCACAGAAAGACAACGTTCCTGCTCTCCTGAGCTCTAATTCTAGCAGCGGGATAAATTACTGCAAGCTAACATTTAATAAATATTTATTGTCCTAGCACTGTGCTGAGCATTTTCTTTCTTTTTTTTTTTTGAGATGGAGTTTTGCTCATGTTTCAAAACTCCATCCAGGCTGAAGTGCAAAAGCGTGATCTCGGCTCACTGCAACCTCTGCCTCCTGGATTCAACCAATTCTCCTGCCTCAGCCTCCCTAGTAGCTGGGGTTACAGGCACCTGCCACCAAGCCCAGCTAATTTTTTTTTTTTTTTTTTGAGATGGAGTCTCACTCTATCGCCCAGGCTGGAGTGCAGTGACGCATCTGGGCTCACTGAAAGCTCCTCCTCCTGGGTTCACACCATTCTCCTGCCTCGGCCTCCCGAGTAGCTAGGACTACAGGCACCCGCCACCAAGCCCAGTTGATTTTTTGTAATTTTTTTTGTAGAGACAGGGTTTCACCGTGTTAGCCAGGATGGTCTCAATCTTCTGACCTTGTGATCCTCCTGCCTCGGCCTCTCAAAGTGCTGAGATTACAGGCGTGAGCCACCATACCCGGCCTGTATTTCTTTTAAAGTAGAGATAGGATTTCACTATGTTGGCCAGGCTGGTCTCAAACTCCTGACCTCAGGTGATCCACCCGCCTCAGCCTCCCAAAGTGCGGGGATTACAGGTGTCAGCCGCCATGCCCAGCTCTTCTGTTTTGTTTTTTTTTTTTCCAGATGGAGTCTCGCTATGTCTCCATAGCAAATGGAACGCAGTGGCACAATCTCAGCTCACTGCAACCTCTGCCTCCCAGGTTGAAGTGTTTCTCCTGCTTCAGCCTCCTGAGCAGCTGTGACTACAGGCATGCACCACCATGCGTGGCTAATTTTTGTATTTTTAGTAGAGACAGGGTTTCACCATGTTGGCCAGGCTGGTCTTGAACTCCTGACCTCAGGTGATCTGCCCACCTTGGTCTCCCAAAGTGTTGGGATTACAGGCATGAGCCACCGCGCCCAACCTGTGCTGAGCATTTTCTCAGGGTGATCTCATCAAACTGTCTTAACAATTCCACGAAAGTGGTATCCACATTTACTGAAGAGGTAACCAATTCAGGGAGATTTAACAGCTTGCCCAAAGTCATAGCAGAAGCATGATTCAAGCCACACCTGTTGGACTGTCAAAGCCTGAACATGTAACTACCATACTGATCAAGAATGAGCCTTTCTTGAGGTTTTTCTATTTCCATTTTTTTCTTCTTTTGAGAGGGAGTCTCGCTGTTACCCAGGCTGGAGCACAGCTGCGTGATCTCAGCTCACTGCAACCTCTGCCTCCTGGATTCAAGCAATTCTGCCTTAGCCTCCCAAGTAGCTGGGACTACAGGCGCGTGCCACCACGCCCGGCTAACTTTTGTATTTTTTTAGTAGAGATGGGGTTTTGCCATGTTAGCCAGGTTGGTTTCAAACTTCTGACCTCAGGTGATCCATCCACTTCAGCCTCCCAAAGTGCTGGGATTATAGGCGTGAGCCACTGCGCCAGGCCAACTTTTTTTTTTTTTTTTTTTAATGGAGACTGAGACTCGCTCTGTCGCCCAGGCTGGAGTGCAGAGGCATAATCTTGGCTCATTGTAACCTCTGCCTTTCAGGTTCAAGCAATTATCCTACCTCAGCCTCCCAACTAGCTGGGACTACAGGCGCACACCACTACACCTGGCTAATTTTTTGTATTTTAATAGAGACGGCATTTCACTGTGTTGCCCGGGCTGGTCTCAAACTCCTAAGCTCACGCAATCCGCCCACCTCAGCCTCTCAAAGTGTTGGGATTACAGGCATGAGCCACCACGCCCAGCCTGAAGTGGAACACTTCTTTTTTTTTTTTTTTTTTTTTGTGAGACGGAGTCTCGGCTGTCGCCCAGGCTGGAGTGCAGTGGCACGATCTCGGCTCACTGCAAGCTCTGCCTCCCGGGTTCACGCCATTCTCCTGCCTCAGCCTCCCGAGTAGCTGGGACTACAGGCGCCCGCCACCTTGCCCGGCTAGTTTTTTTGTATTTTTTTAGTAGAGACGGGGTTTCACTGTGTTAGCCAGGATGGTCTCGATCTCCTAACCTCATGATCCGCCCATTTCGGCCTCCCAAAGTGCTGGGATTACAGGTTTGAGCCACTGCGCCTGGCCGTGGAACACTTCTAACTACACTGAAAGGCTCAGTAACAATAACAAGCAAAACAGCAAACACCTATAAAGCATTTCAAATGTTGACTTATTTATATTATATCCTTTAATCCTTACATCAACCCTACCAGCAGCTATTATTAATCAGTTCCATTTTACAGATGGGACTGTAAGGGTCATGGAGCCTCAATTCTACCATACTGGCATTCTCCCTCACCAGTATTGGAAATGGGATTCGAACCAGGCAGTTTGGCTCCAAAGCTTGTGGTCTTAACCGCCGTGCTGCATGGCCTTTCTAAAACATCTCCACTCAGGAGAGAAATGCTGAAACTAACACAGTTAAGCATCAGTAACAGGTAAGGCCTTACTTAGACACGCCTGTCTGGTCCAAAACCACCTTGCCTCCCCGACAGGAGGGGTAGACTTTGACGAAGAATTCATACAGCATGCCATCATCCACGTCTGGGGTCAGGTCCCCCACAAAGAGGGAATACTCAGGGCTGAGGAGAAAGAACGAGAAGATTCAGAGGCAAAGACCAAAACCCCTGCTCTGAAGAGCTCTGTTGCATATTCCAGGTAAACCTCTCCCAGGCCCGTTAAGGAACACATTTGATACGTCTACTGAATCAGGCCCTACTTTGTTTCATTAGAGCAGTTCTGGCAGAAGAGTTATAGAAATAGCCCCTGCCCCAAATCCCTCACCCACTCCACAGAACTTGTCTGACTTCAAGTATTACGTGAGTGCAGCCACCGTGTCCAGCCGACCTTTGTTATTATCTTATTTCAATTATCTTATTTCAAGTATGATACATATTCCTTATACAATAAGAATACACAAGGCCGGGCGCGGCAGCTCATGCCTGTAATCCCAGCACTTTGGGAGACCAAGGCAGGTGGATCACAAGGTCAGGAGTTCAAAACCAGCCTGGCCAAGATGGTGAAACCCCGTCTCTACTAAAAATACAAAAATTAGCTGGGCGCAGTGGCAGGCGCCTGTAATCCCAGTTACTCGGGAGGCTGAGGCAGGAGAATTGCTTGAACCTGGGCGGCAGAGGTTGCAGTGAGCCAAGATTGTGCCACTGCACTCCAGCCTGGGCGACAGAGTGAGACTCCATCTCAGAAAAAAAAAAAAGAACACACAAAAGAACAGGCCAGGCGCAATGGCTCACGCCTGTAATCCCAGCACTTTGGGAGGCCGAGGCGGGCGGATCACAAGGTCAGGAGATTGAGACCATCCTGGCTAACACGGTGAAACCCCGTCTCTACTAAAAATACAAAAAATTTAGCTGGGCATGGTGGCGGGAGCCTGTAGTCCCAGTTACTCAGGAGGGTGAGGCAGGAGAATGGCGTGAACCCGGGAGGCGGAGCTTGCAGTGAGCTGAGAAAGCGCCACTGCACTCCAGCCTGGGCCACAGAGCAAGACTCCGTCTCAAAAAAAAAAAAAAAAAAAGGCCGGGCGCAGTGGCTTACGCCTGTAATCCCAGCACTTTGGGAGGCCGAGATGGGTGGATCACTAAGTCAGGAGATCGAGACCATCCTGGCAAACATGGTGAAACCCCGTCTCTACTAAAAATACAAAAAAATTAGCTGGGCGTGGTGGCGGGCACCTGTGGTCCCAGCTACTTGGGAGGCTGAGGCAGGAGAATGGCATGAACCCGGGGCAGGGGGAGCGGAGCTTGTAGTGAGCGGACGTCACGCCACTGCACTCCAGCCTGGGCAACAGAGCAAGACTCTGTCTCAAAAAAAAAAAAAAGAATACACAAAAGCACAAAGAAAAACAAAATTGCTATAACCCAACCACTTGAAGGCGCTCACGATAAATGCTTTGATATGTATACTTTTATCTTCTTTTCTTATGGCTTTTCTTCTAAAATGTTCATAAGTACGATCCATCGTATTTTGTTTCTAGTATTTTTTTTCACTTTCAACATATTGCCAACATCTTGACATGTCAGTATACTGCAATATAACTTGTTAGTGGATATACAGCATCCTAACTAATGACCATAATTTAATCACTTCCCTACTATTAGGTTATTTGGGTTTTCCCCAACTTTAGTCATTATATGCAATACTTCAATGAACACATCTGAGGCTAATCTTTGCACACATCCATGAATAAACCCTGAAAAGTTGAATTATAGGGTTAATGCATCTAAATGTTTTTTAAGCTTTTGGTACAGTTTTAATGCTTTCAAATGGCAACCTGAAATTCCAATCAATTTATGTTGCTATAACAGGTCAATTCATTGGGTTTCTTTTTTGAGACAGGTTCTCACTCTGTTGCCCAGGCTGGAGTGCAGTGGCACGATCATGGCTCATGGTAGCCTTGATCATTGTAGCCCTCTCTGGGCTCAGGTGATCCTCCTGCCTCAGCCTCCTGAGTAGCTGGGACTACAGGTGCATGCCACCATGCTCAGCTAATTTTTGTATTTTCTTGTAGAGACGGGGTTTTGCCACATTGCCCAGGCTATTCTTGAACTCCTAGGTTCAGGCACTCAGCCTGTTTTGGCCTCCCAAAGTGCTGGGATTACAGGTATGAGCCACTGAACCTGGTTAACAGGGCAATTCTTATTGAATAAAACTTCAATACTGTGAGGAGTAGCAGGGTGGGAAGCCTGGGGTAGGGACCAAATACAGAAAAGCCAGGGCCTTGCATGAAGCACACCAGGAAGGTCCACCAGCGAGGAAGGGAGAAGGGCGTTGTCCTTCAGGAGGGGACCAAGTGCAGCCAAACCGGCTCCCCTCCTCCTATATGGCAGTGATGGGCACAGTGACACATGTTATGTCTGTCTAGACATGACTTTGTACCTACCTGTTATCTGGTTGTTTCCCATAAGTGGCATAGTTCAGTTTAAAACGTTTCGCCTGGAAGTTTAAAAACAAACAAACTAAAACAGAGAAAGGTGTTTCAAGAGTTGAACAATATTTGAAAAAAACTGAAATAAATTACCTTGGCCAAAACATCTCCCCCTCTCTAAGCCTCAGCTTTTTCTCCTGTATAAAATGAGGGGGTTGCACGGATGACCGCTAAGGGCACTGCCAGCTCCATGGTTCTATGAGCCCAGGTGTGCCAGCTGGTGCAGCTGTAAGCTAAGTAACTGTGGGAAGAGCAGAATGCAACTCTCTTGAAATGTGTCCTTGCTGCTGCCAGCCTATCCTAGTTTCTCAATCAGGCAAGAGGTCTATAGTTTCAAGTCTTCTGTTATGGGAGGCAGCGATGCAGAATGGAAAGGCATGGATTTGGGAGGCAACCAATCTTCAGTCTGAATCCTGGCTCTGCCATTTACTACCTGTGTTGCCTTGGGCAAGTTATTTCAATTCCCTGAGCTTCAGTTTCCTGGGCCTATAAAGATAACAATGCCTACTGTACAGGGTTGTTACAGGATTATATAAAAACAGTATACAGTAGAGATTCAATAGATGGTAGTAAGCAATGACAATAATAATGGCAACATCATCATTATCTAAATGTCCTTACAGGTGTGGCTCCTGGAAGGGGTTTCCCATTAATTTTATGCAAACACTTCTCAGCAGTGGCCAAATCTGCGAATTCTACAAAGCAGTAGCCAGCTGGGATCCTGGGAAAAAAGCAAACAGAGAAAGAAAATGGTTAAAGATAAAATGGCTCAAGATGAGGCCAGGTGCAATGGCTCACACCTATAATCCCAACAGTTTGGGAGGCTGAGGCAGGCGGATCACTCAAGGTCGGGACTTCAAGACCAGCCTGGCCAACATGCTGAAACCCCATCTCTGATAAAAATACAAAAATTAGCTGGGCATGGTGGCGCACACCTGTAGTCCCAGTTTACGCAGGAGGCTGAGGCAGGAGAATTGCTGTAACCCTGGAGGTGGAGGTTGCAGTGAGCTGAGATCATGCCACATTGCTCCAGCCTGAGCAACAGGCTAGTTTGCGACTTAAAAAAAAAAACAAAAAACAAAAAACAGGCTCAAGATGGGTCTTAGCCTTGAAGGGAGAAAGAAACGGTTTTCTAATCTGAGTCAACACTGTTTTTGTTCCCTGCCATACCCCAGCTCAGACCTAATTTACAAACGTGAATATAAGGATTGCCCATCTGGGCCAGTCCAAGATTCATTCATCTTTATTTATTTATTTATGAGACAGATATCAGCTCAATCTCAGCTCACTATAACCTTAGCCTCTCAGGTTCAAGCAATTATCCTCATGAATACTTGGAATTACAGGTACTCACCACCATGCCTGGCTAATTTTTGTATTTTTAGTAGAGATGGGATTTTGTCATGTTGGCCAGGCTGATCTTGAACTCCTGACCTCAGGGGATCCACCCACTTCGGCCTCCCAAAGTGCTGGGATTACAGGTGTGAGCAAAGGCACCTGGCCCCAGACTCATTTAGTAAACATTTATTTATGCATTTTATCATGTGTGAATACTCTTGCCAAAACTGTATTATGCAATCCCATCAAGCCTTTAGATCTAATAACCAGTTTCCAGGAAATTTTAGGGACAGACAATGCAAAACACCACAAGTAAACAAATGAATCCAGAAAGTATGATTTTTTTTTTTTTTCTTCCTGAGACCGAGTTTTGCTCTTGTTGCCCAGGCTGGAGTGCAATGACGCAATCTTGACTCACCGTAACCTCTGACTCCTGGGTTCAAGAGATTCTCCTGTCTCTACCTCCCAGGTTCAAGTGATTCTCCTGCCTCAGCCTCCCGAGTAGCTGGGATTACAGGCATGCGCCACCATGCCCAGCTAATTTTGTATTTTTAGTAGAGATGGGGTTTCTCCATGTTGGTCAGGCTGGTATTGAACTCCCGACCTCAGGTGATCCACCCACCTCGGCCTCCCAGTTCTGGGATTACAGGCGTGAGACACCACACTCGGCCTCGGGATGTAGCATCTTATAAAGACAACTAGTCTTACCTCCTTAAAAAGCTAAACAGTATGAGGAAAGAAAGAGGTTGGCTTTTGTACATTAAAAGAGACTCAGAAAAACTAAATGCAATGCAGGTTCCTGGATTGAATTATAATTCACTAAAAAAATATTGTAGGGACAATTATAAAAATTTAAATGTAGACTTGCTATTATATGCTATTAGAGAATCACTGATAATTTTGTTAGTGTAATATAAGCATTGTGGTTACATAAGAAAATGTCCAGTTTCTGGCAAGATCGCGGAGATACTTAGCAGTGAAGGGACACAATGCGCTCTATTGCCCAGGCTGGAGTGTAGGGGCACAATATTGGCTCACTGCAACCCCCATCTCCTGGGTGCAGGGGATCCTCCTCCCTCAGCCTCCTGAGTAGCTGGGACTATAGGCGCCCACCACCATGCCTGGCTAATTTTTGGATTTTCAGTAGAGATGGGGTTTCACCATGTTGGCCAGGCTGGTCTTGAATTCCTGACCTCAGGTGATCCACACACCTCGGCCTCCCAAAGCACTGGAATTGTAGGCGTGAGCCACCATGTCCAGCCTACAATTAACTTTCATATGGCTCAGGAAAAGGAATAATCAGGCAGGCGCGGTGGCTCATGCCTGTAATCCCAGCACTTTGGAAGGCTGAGGCAGGCGGATCACAAGGTCAGGAGATCAAGACCATCCTGGCTAACATGGTGAAACACCATCAGTACTGAAAAATACACAAAAAAAAATTAGCCAGGTGTGGTGGTGGGTGCCTGTAGTCCCAGCTACTCGGGAGCCTAAGGCAGGAGAATGGTGTGAACCCAGGAGGCGGAGCTTGCAGTGAGCCAAGATCGCACCACTGCACTGCACTCCAGCCAGAGCGAGACTCTGTCTCCAAATAAAAAAAAAAAGAAAGACATTATCTAGCAAATATAGATAAATATGTTTGTTTTTTCTTTTATCTTTGTTTTTTTTTTAAGACAGAGTCTCAAAAAAACCCAATAGGCTGTACCTAACCAGGGGGTGTCTGTGAGATTCTGAGCATTCTATCTTTGAAAGAGTCACTAAGAGACATAAGTAAGAGAATATGACAACCGAAGAGATTTATACTGAAAAATGTCAAATTTTTCTTAACATCACCCTATAAAGCTATCACCAATAAAAAGATGAGCCTGGGCAAGATGGGAAAACACCACCTCTACAAAAAATACAAAAATTAGCTGGGTATGGGTGGAGTGCACCTGTAGTCCCAGCTACTTGGATGGGTGAGGCAGGAGAATTGCCTGAGCCCAGAAGGTTGAGGCTGTGGTTAGCCTTGTTCACGCAACCGCACTCCAGCCTGGGCGACAAAGTGAAACCTTGTAAAAACAAAACAAAACAAACAAACAAAAGAAAACCAAATCACATAGCTGGTATGCGCCAAAGTATAGAACTGAATTCAGGACAGTCTGACTATTTATTTAAGAGACAAGGTCAGGCCGGGCGCAGTGGCTCACACCTGTAATCCCAGCACTTTGGGAGGCCGAGGCGGGCAGATCACAAGGTCAGAAGATCGAGACTATCCTGGCTAACATGGTGAAACCCCCCCTCTACTGAAAATACAAAAATTGGCCAGGCTCGGTGGCTCACACCTACAATCCCAGCACTTTGGGAGGCGGAGGCGGGCGGATTGACTGAGTTTAGGAGTTTGAGACCAACCTGGGCAACACGGTGAAACCCCATCTCTACTAAAAATACAAAAAAAAAGTTAGTCAGGCATGGTGCTGTGTGCGGTAGTCCCAGCTACTCGGGAGCCTGAGGCAGGAGAACTGCTTGAACCCGGGAGGTGGAGGTTGCAGTGAGCCGAGATCGCACCACTGCACTCCAGCCTGGGTGACACAGCGAGACTGCGTCTCAAAAACAAAAAAAATACAAAAATTAGCTGGGTGTGATGGTGTGTGCCTGTAATCCCAGCTACTCAGGAGGCTGAGGCACAAGAATCACTTGAACCCGGAGGCAGAGATTGCAGTGAGCCGAGATCATGCCACTGCACTCCAGTCTGGCGACAAAGCAAGACTTCGTCTCAAAAAATAAATAAATAAATGAATTAACCAGGCAGGCCTGGCGCGGTGGCTCATGCGTGTAATTCCAACACTTTGGGAGGCCAAGGCGGGTGGATCACGAGGTCAGGAGTTCTGACCAACATGGTGAAACCCCGTCTCCCTAAAAAAAAAAAAAAATAATAAATAAATAAATAAATTAGCCAGGCATAGTGGCGCGTGCCTGTAATCCCAGCTACGTGGGAGGCTG
Organism: Macaca nemestrina; assembly: GCF_043159975.1. Classification (NCBI taxonomy): domain Eukaryota; kingdom Metazoa; phylum Chordata; class Mammalia; order Primates; family Cercopithecidae; genus Macaca; species Macaca nemestrina. The sequence goes on from NC_092125.1 coordinate 205,432,037, forward strand.
AGGCAGGAGAACTGCTTGAATTTGGGGAGGCAGAGGTTGCAGTGAGCCACTACACTCCAGCCTGGGCAATAGAGCGAGACTCATCTCAAAAGAAAAAAAAAAAGGCAAAAATTAGGTGGGTGTTGGCCAGGTGCAGTGGCTCACGCCTGTAATCCCAGTACTTTGGGAGGCCAAGGCGGGTGGATCACAAGGTCAAGAGATCAAGACTATCTTGGCCAACACTGTGAAACCCCATCTCTACTAAAAACACAAAAATGAGCTGGGCGTGGTGGCGCGTGCCTGTAGTCCTAGCTACTCAGGAGGCTGAGGCAGGAGAACAGCTTGAACTCGAGAGGTGGAGATTACAGTGAGCTGAGATTACGCCACTGCACTCCAGCCTGGTGACAGAGCAAGACTGTCTCAAAACAAAACATCAAGATTAGAGAAAAGGAGAAAAGACCCAAGAAAAAATAATATATAATATAGCCTGGGTGACAAGAGCAAAACTCCATCTCAAAGTAAAAACAAAAAACAAAAAACAAAAAAGAAACATGTAAGAAACGAGAGTTCTAAATCTTATTTCAATAGAGTAAGGCTGGTCCCAGTGGCTCATGCCTGTAATTCAGCAATTTGGGAGGCCAAGGCGGACAGATCAACTGAGGTTAGGAGTTCAAGGCTAGCCTGACCAACATGGTGAAACCCCGTCTACACTAAAAACAGAAAAAATTAGGCCGGGCGCAGTGGCTCATGCCTGTAATCCCAGCACTTTGGGAGGCCGAGGCAGGCGGAGATCAGCAGATTGAGACCATCCTGGCTAACACAGTGAAACCCCATCTCTACTAAAAATACAAAAAATTAGCTGGATGTGGTGGCACATGCCTGCAGTCCCAGGTACTCAGGAGGCTGAGGCAGGAGAATTACTTGAACCTGGGAGGCAGAGGTTGCAGAGAGCTGAGATCGCACCACTGCACTCCTGCCTGGGCGACACAGCAAGACTCCGTCTCAAAAAAAAAAGAGCCAGGCGTGGTGGCAGGCACTTGTAATTCCCAGCTACTGGACAGTCTCAGACAGGAGAATGGCTTGAACCCAGGAGGTGGAGGTGGCAGTGAGCCAAGATTGTGCCACTGCACTCCAGCCTGGGCGACAGAGCGAGACTACACCTCAGAAAAAAAAAAAAAAAGATTAAAATGTGAGAATCTATGCCAGTGTTTTATTTATTTATTTATTTTTGTGACAAAGTCTCCTTCTGTCACCCAGGCTAGAGCGCAGTGGCACGATCTCAGCTCACTGCAACCTCCGCCTCCTGGGTTCAAACGATTCTCCTGCCTCAGCCTCCCAAGTAGCTGGAACAATAGGTGTGTGTCACCACACCTGCCTAATTTTTGTATTTCTTTTAGTAGAGACGGGATTTCACCATGTTGTCCAGGCTGGTCTCAAATTTCTGACCTCAAGTGATCTGCCCGCTTCAGCCTCCCAAAGTGCTGGGATTACAGGTATGAGCCACTGTGCCCAGCCTATGCCAGTGTTTTAAAAAGTAGAAAGTGTTAAGAGGGGGAGGAGGGAGGGATGGAATTGGTAGTTATACCTGATGTTAAATGATGAGTTGATGGGTGCTGACGAGTTGATGGGCGCAGCACACCAACATGGCACAAGTATACATGTGTAACAAACCTGCACGTTGTGCACATGTACCCTAGAACTTAAAGTATAATAAAAAAAATAATAATAAGGCCGGGCGCGGTGGCTCAAGCCTGTAATTCCAGCACTTTGGGAGGCCGAGACGGGCGGATCACGAGGTCAGGAGATCGAGACCATCCTGGTGAACACGGTGAAACCCCGTCTCTACTAAAAAAAAATACAAAAAACTAGCCGGGCAAGGTGGCGGGCACCTGTAGTCCCAGCTACTTGGGAGGCTGAGGCAGGAGAATGGCGTAAACCTGGGAGGCGGAGCTTGCAGTGAGCTGAGATCCAGCCACTGCACTCCAGCCTGGGTGACAGAGCAAGACTCCGTCTCAACAACAACAACAACAACAACAACAACAACAAAAATAATAATAATAGTAAAGAAAGTGTTACAGAATGAATTTTCATACCAGTAGCTAATTATCTGGGGTTTTCTGCTTAGAAGAGCAAGAAGAGAAATATTTAGGTGGGCATGATTTACCAGTCAGAAAAATCTTTTCCTAGGTAATAGATATCTTTCAAATGTCTTACAAAGTATTTCTTACATTGAAAGAATATCTTTCTTACATTGAAAGATATGTCTTACATTTAAGATATGTCTTACAATGTAAGAATATCTTTCTTACATTGAAAGAATGTCTTACATTCTTTCTTACATTGAAAGATATCTTTCAAATGTCTTACAAAGTATCTTTCAAATGTCTCATCTCTACTTTTAAACCATTTGATGTTTTAGCAGGCCACCTGTAGTAGAGTACCTAGAAAAGAGTGGCTGCTCCATAAACACTAGCAAATGGATAATTCCCTAAGGAAAACTAAGACCTCAAAGAGAAAGAAGAAAATGGAGGCAATAGAGCACCACTATCTGAAAATATTGTGTATTTGGTTTTGTTTACTTATTTATTGTCTCATTCCCCACTAGAATGTAGTAAACTCCATGAGCAGGGGCTATATCTGGATTATTTCAGCCAGGAATCTAGAACAGTAGCACAAAGTAGTATCTCTGCAAACAATTTTTTTTTTTGAGATGGAGTTTCGCTCTTATTGCCCAGACTGGAGTGCAATGGCGCAATCTCAGTTCACTGCAACCTCCGCCTCCCAGGTTCAAGCGATTCTCCTGCCTCAGCCTCCCAAGTAGCTGGGATTACAGGCATGCACCACCACGCCCGGCTAATTTTTGTATTTTTAGTAGAGATGGGGTTTCTCCATGTTGGTCAGGCTGGTCTCGAACTCCTGACTTCAGGTGATCTGCCCTCCTTGCCTCCCAGACTGCTGGGATTACAGGTGTGAGGCACCCCGCCTGGCCTCCACAATTTTTTAAATGAATAGCATAAGAGTTAAGGGCCCTCATGAGCTTTCAGGATAGACTCAAATTCAACTGATTTGTTATTTATTATAATTTTTTTTTTTTTGGGGGGGACAGAGTCTCGCTCTGTCACCCAGGCTGGAGTGCAGTGGTGCAATCTCAGTTCACTACAAGCTCCGCCTCCCGGGTTCAAGTGATTCTCCTGACTCAGCCTCCCAAGTAGCTGGGATTATAGGCACCCGCCACCACTTCTGGCTTTTCGTTTTTTTTTTTTTTTTTTTTTTGAGACGGAGTCTCGCTCTGTCGCCCAGGCTGGAGTGCAGTGGCGCGATCTCAGCTCACTGTAAGCTCCGCCTCCCGGGTTCACGCCATTCTCCTGCCTCAGCCTCCCGAGTAGCTGGGACTACAGGCGCCCGCCACCACGCCCGGCTAGTTTTTTGTATTTTTTTAGTAGAGACGGGGTTTCACCGTGTTAGCCAGGATAGTCTCGATCTCCTGACCTCGTGATCCGCCCGTCTCGGCCTCCCAAAGTGCTGGGATTACAGGCTTGAGCCACCGCGCCCGGCCTTTTTTTTTTTTTGAGACGGAGTCTTGCTCTGTCGCCTAGGCTGGAGTGCAGTGGCCGGCCCGATCTCGGCTCACTGCAAGCTCCGTCTCCCGGGTTCACACCATTCTCCTGCCTCAGCCTCCGAGTAGCTGGGACTACAGGCGCGCACCACCACGCCCGGCTAATTTTTTGTATTTTTAGTAAAGACGGGGTTTCACCGTGTTAGCCAGGATGGTCTCGATCTCCTGACCTTGTGATCCGCCCGCCTCGGCCTCCCAAAGTGCTGGGATTACAGGCGTGAGCCACCGCGCCCGGCAGCTTTTTGTATTTTTAGTAGAGAGACGGGATTTCACCGTGTTAGCCAAGATGGTCTCCATCTCCTGACCTCGTGATCTGCCTGCCTCGGCTTCCCAAAGTGCTGGGATTACAGGTGTAAGCCACCGCGCCAGGCTTTATTGTAACTCTTAATTAAGCCTCTTCATAATAGTACTTACTTACCTCAGAAGTGTCTGAGGTTTTAAGAAGATAATAAATGTAAAGTGCTTATTACTCAGCAGATAGTAATCTGACTATACTTACTGAGCATATGCTATATGCCAGACACTGTCCTAATGATGAATGTGAATTAACTCATTTAATCCTCACCATAACTCTAGGAGATACGTGCTATTATTATTTCCATTTTTATACTCAAAGCGAATGAGACAGAGCAGTTAAGTAACTTACCCAAGATCATAGAGTAGAAATAGTTTTAAAACCCAGTCTCGCTTGAGTCCTGCCTTTTGTTTTTTGTTTTTTTTTTGAGACAGAGTTTTCCTCTTCTTGCCCAGGCTGGAGTACAGTGGCACAATCTCGGCTCACTGCAACCTCCGCCTCCGTTGTTCAAGCGATTCTCATGCCTCAGCCTCCCCAGTAGCTGGGATTACAGGTGCCTGCCAACATACCCAGCTAATTTTTGTATTTTTAGTAGAGACGGGGTTTCTTCTTTCCACTGAGTGACTTCATGGGTCATGGCCAACAGAGAACTTGGATAGGAAATCCTTCGGCCTTGGCACTTCTGTTTCATGGAAGAACCGCATAACATGTGTCCGCTGCTTCCATACTTTGTTTCTTCCAGTTCCATCTTTCCCTTAATGACCAGAAGATCAACCACCCTGGGGTCTTCATAAACATTTCTCGGACTTTATCCCGTCCCATTTTGACAGTGATGTCCAGCTGGAATTGGTGTACAGTGTTCGGCACCTCCCGATACCAGGCGCGGCAGAGCTCGCGCACCCTCCGCTTGGCCTCGTTCATGTCCCGACTGAAAATGGGCTTCACAAAGGTGCTGGCGGTAGAGGCAGCTTGGCGGACGCCGCTCCCCGCCATCTTGCCAAAGTATCCACGCCCCAGATGGGGTTTCACCATGTTGCCCAGGGTGGTCTCAAACTCCTGACCTCGGCCTCCCAAAGTGCTGGGATTACGGTGTGACCCACCACGCCTGGCAAGTCCTGCCCTTAAGCTACATGCTATTCTTCCACTCATTAGGACCTCAAAATGTTAGCCGTTATAATTTTACAGTGACTATCACTAGGGGTAGTGAGAAGCCATGACTACAATGTTTACATTCTCGTACATGACAGCTGCAACGAGATGTATTAAGAGAGACCTGAGATGAGACTTACCCAGTGAGGCGGTTTCGGATAATTTTGACGCTCATTACCGTCTCCCCCATGGTGGCAAAAGCTCTGGAGATGAAGTTCTCATCCATGTAGGGTTCCAGCTGCGTAAAAACAAGAGCGCAGCGGCTCAGGCTGGCAGCCGGGCTTCCCACTCCGGGTTCCAGAGCCCCTCTCCGTCAGCCCAGGGCTGGCTACGCGCCGCTGGGGGAGCGAGCGGAGAGGTTCGCCTCCGCTGAGCGGCCCGAAACCCCAGCTCCTTTGGTTCAAGCTTGCCCCCCTTTAGGGAGCCTCCCCTTGGACCTAGAAACCCCACTCCTTCGGTCCTAAAACAGCGCGCCTCAGTCCTTGGATTCCTCCCATTCTATGTCCCCAAAGCACCACCTTTCCCTCCCACGAACCCAGGTGGGGCCCCAGGACCCCTAGCCTCACGGACTCAGCTTTTTCACTTAGATGCTGGAATCCGCTTCTGTGTCACCAAAAAGAACCCGGTCACACGTCTCCCCTTTTTGGGATCCCAAGTCCCCTCCTCCTCAGACACTTCCTCCTTCGCGAAACCCAGATGCTTCCTCGTCCTCAGACCCGGGACTACTACCCTCACTCACGTCGCCCATCCACAGGCTGGCCGCCATGCCCGCGCACCCGGGTGGGGCTTTGCGGGAGGGACTCTGCGGGCGGGGCTCAAAGGCCCGCGCGGGCGCCAATGCTGGCTGCAGAGACCGCTACAGAGCATGCGCCTCCAACGCCTTCTGCGCAGGCTCCCGAGCTCAGCTGCCAGTGTCCGGCCGGGTGTTCAGCTCCGAGTTTTTCCAGCAACCCGCTGAGCGCGGGGCTTCCGGATCGCGGTGGGCGGAGTTCAGGCTGGAATGGGGCGGGCCAGATACCACCTTTCCCAGGCGGCTGGGTTACCTGGGTTTACTTCTGACTTTATATATTTAGAAAACAAACAGCCGGGCGCGGTGGCTCACGCCTGTAATCCCAGCACTTTGGGAGGCCGAGGCGGGCGGATCACAAGGTCAGGAAATCGAGACCACGGTGAAACCCCGTCTCTACTAAAAATACAAAAAATTAGCCGGGCGCGGTGGCGGGCGCCTGTAGTCCCAGCTACTCAGGAGGCTGAGGCAGGAGAATGGCGTGAACCCGGGAGGCGGAGCTTGCAGTGAGCCGAGATCGCGCCACTGCACTCCAGCCTGGGCGACAGAGCGAGACTCCGTCTCAAAAAAAAAAAAAAAAAAAAAAAAAAAAAAAGAAAACAAAACCACACACACACATACACTCTCTTTTGGCTTTATATAGAAAACAAAACCACACACACATATACACACACATATAATTACAACATTAATATATGCTCGTTAGGGCCGGGCACGGTGGCTCACGCCTGTAATCCCAGCACTTTAGGAGGCCGAGGCGGGCGGATCACGAGGTCTAGAAATCAAGACCATCCTGGCCAACAGGGGGAAACCCCGTCTCTACTAAAAGTACAAAAATTAGCTGGCGTGGTGGTGCGCGCTAGTAGTGGAAGCTGCTCGGAAGACTGAGGCAGGAGAATCACTTAAACCCAGGGGGCGGAGGTTACAGTGAGCCGAGATCGTACCATTGCACTCCAGCCTGGTGACAGAGCAAGAGTCCGTCTCAAATATATATATATATATATATGCTCGTTATATATATGCTCGTTATTATATATATATATATGCTCGTTACTTGGGTTTATTTCTGACTTTATATATTTAGAAAACAAGGCCGGGCACTGTGGCTCACGCCTGTAATCCCAGCACTTTGGGAGGCCGAGACGGGAGGATCAAGAGGTCAGGAGATCGAGATCATCCTGGCCAACATGGTGAAACCCCTGTCTCTACTAAAAATAAAAAATTAGGCCAGACGCGGTGGCTCACACCTGTAATCCCAGCACTTTGGGAGGCCGAGGAGAGCGGATCACTAAGTCGGGAGATCGAGACCATCCTGGCAAACATGGTGAAACCCCGTCTCTACTAAAAATACAAAAAAATTAGCCGGGCGTGGTCGCGGGCACCTGTGGTCCCAGCTACTCAGGAGGCTGAGGCAGGAGAATGGCATGAACCTGGGAGGCCGAGATCGCGCCACTGCACTCCAGCCTGGGCGACAGAGCAATACTCCATTTCAAAATAAATAAATAAATAAATAAATAAAAATTAAAATTAAAATAAAGGCCGGGCGCGGTGGCTCACGCCTGTAATCCCAGCACTTTGGGAGGCCGAGACGGGCGGATCACGAGGTCATGAGATCGAGACCATCCTGGCTAACACTGAGAAACCCCGTCTCTACTAAAAATACAAAAAATTAGCCGGCGCGGTGGCGGGCACCTGTAGTCCCAGCTACTCGGGAGGCTGAGGCAGGAGAATGGCGTGAACCGGGGAGGCGGAGCTTGCAGTGAGCAGAGATGGTGCCACTGCACTCCAGCCTGGGCTAGAGTGCGAGACTCAGTCTCAAAAAAAACCAAAAAAACAAAACAAAACAAAAAAAACTGCTGATACAAGCGCGTCAAAAAAAGTTAAAATCTCTCTTTTGACAACCCAGTTCCACTACCTGCCTGCTGTTACCAGGGGTTCTTGGGCTCTCAATGCAACAGAAATTAACATGAAGCTAAAAGAGTTTTCCCAGACAAATCTTCATTGGAGCTTATGCCTGGGTATAAGGGAGGCAGCACAAGAGAGCGAGAATTCCCTGACTCTCTGAAAAGAGTTAGTTGAGATTTTTTATTAGGCAAAGCACGTAAAGTGATATCAAGGGTAAGGTATACAGGCTGGGCAGGACAAAGCTTATGAGGGTGGGATATGCAGGTCAGCATATCCTGTTGTAATGATTATCTTTTTTTATTTTTGAGACTGAGTCTTCCTTTGTTGCCCAGGCTGGAGTGCAATGGCACAATCTCGGCTCACTGCAACCTCTGCCTCCTGGATTCTAGTTATTCTCCTGCTTTGCCTCCTGAGTAACTGGGATTACAGGTGCCCACCACCACGCCCAGCTAATTTTTGTATTTTCTGTAGAAACAACATGGTTTCACCATGTTGGTCAGGCTGGTCTCGAACTCCTGACCTGAGGTGATCCACCCGCCTTGGCCTCCCAAAGTGCTGGGATTACAGGCGTGAGCCACCCACCACGCCCAGCCAATGATTATCTTGAGTACTGGGCTACCTGGTGGTTTGGCTGTCAGCAACAAGGCTTTAAATGAAGTGTTCAGCATTCCTTCCTGAGAAGAGACATTTCACAACCTTGGTTGGATAATTTGGATCTCCTAAGGCCAGATCCTAGAATTCTATTTATTTATTTATTTATTTATTTATTTATTTATTTATTCAGTCTGTCATTCTGAGAGAGGGTCTCTCTCTGTCGCCCAGGCTGGAGCACATTGGCACAATCTTGGCTCACTGCAGCCTCAAACTCCCGGACTCAAGTGATCCTCCTGCCTCAGCCTCCAGAGTAGCTAGGACTACAGGTGTGTACCACCACACCTGGCTTATTTTATTATTATTATTATTATTTATTTATTTTTTTTTTTTGTAGACAGGAGAGCTCACTATGTTGGCCAAGCTCGTTTTGGACTCCTAGGCTCAAGCAATCCTCCTGCCTTGGCCTCCCAAAGTGCTGGGATTATAGGTGTAAGCCACAGCGCCCAGACGCTTTTTTTTTTCTTTTCTTTTTTTTTTTTTTTTTTTTTTTGAGACAGATTACAGGCACCCACCACCACGCCTAGCTAATTTTTTATTTTTATTTATTTTTATTTTTAGTAGAGATAGGGTTTCACTATGTTGGCCAGGCCGGTCTTGAACTCCTGACCTCATGATCCCCCCACCTTGGCCTCCCAAAGTGCTGGGATTACAGGTGTGATCCACCACGCCCGGCTTTTTTCTTTCTTTCTTTTTTTCTAGATCCTGGAATTCTTTAAGTAAAGGCATGATTACACATTATAAGAGCACAAAAGAACAACATATATAATGGCTATTTTTCTTTATATGACTAAAGCCTCAGAGTTAGTGGGTATAGTGGTGTGGGTTTTTAAAGTGGGAATCCATGAAAGAATGCTCTAGTGCAGGCCGGGCACGATGGCTCACGCCTGTAATCCCAGCACTTTGGGAGGCCGAGGCGGGCGGATCACGAAGTCAGGAGATCCAGACCATCCCAGCTAACACGGTGAAACCCCGACTCTACCAAAAATACAAAAAAATTAGCCGGGTGTGGTGGTGGGCGCCTGTAGTCCCAGCTACTCGGGAGGCTGAGGCAGGAGAATGGCATGAACCCGGGACGCGGAGCTTGCAGTGAGCAGAGATCGTGCCACTGCACTCCAGCTGGGCGACAGAGCAAGACTCCCTATCAAAAAAAAAAAAAAAGGCCGGGCGCAGTGGCTCAAGCCTGTAATCCCAGCACTTTGGGAGGCCGAGACGGGCGGATCACGAGGTCAGGAGATCAAGACCATCCTGGCTAACACGGTGAAACCCCGTCTCTACTAAAAATACAAAAAATTAGCCGGGCGTGGTGGCGGGCGCCTGTAGTCCCAGCTACTCGGAGGCTGAGGCGGGAGAATGGCGTGAACCCGGGAGGCGGAGCTTGCAGTGAGACGAGATCGCGCCACTGCACTCCAGCCTGGGAGACACAGCGAGACTCCGTCTCAAAAAAAAAAAAAACAAAAAAACAAAAAAAAAAACAAAAAAAAAATGCTCTAGTGCAGGGGTCCCCAGTCTCCAGGTCACAGACCAGAACAAGTCCATGGCCTGTTAGGAACCAGGCCACACAACAGGACGTTAGCCAGCAAAGCTTCATCTGTATTTACAGGGTGCCTATCCCTTGCATTACCGCCTGAGCTCCGCCTCCTGTTAGATCAGCCCAGGCATTGGATTCTCATAAGAGCACAAACCCTATTTTGTGAACTCTGCATGTGAGGGATCTAGGCTGTTCACTCCTTATAATAATCTTTTTGGTTTTTTTTTTTTTTTTTTTTTGGAGACAGAGTCTCACCCTGTTACCCAGACTGGAGTGCAGTGGCTCGATCTCAACTCACTGCAACCTCCGCCTCCCAGGTTCAAGCAATTTTCATGCCTCAGCTTCCCCAGTAGCTGGGATTACAGGCCCTGCCACCATGCCCAGCTAATTTTTTTGTATTTTGAATAGAGACAGGGTTTTGCCATGTTGGCCAGGCTGGTCTCAAACTCCTGTCCTCAGGTGATCCACCTGCCTCAGCCTCCCAAAGTGTTGGGATTACAGGCGTGAGCCACCACGCCTGGCCTCCTTATGAGAATCTAATACCTGATGATCTGTCATTGTCTCCCATCACCCCCAGAGGGGACTGTCTAGTTGCAGGAAAACAAGCTCAAGGCTCCCAACTGATTCTACATTATGGTGAGTTATATAATCTTTTCATTATATATTACAATGTTACATTAATAATAATAAAGTGCACAATAAATGTAATGCGCTTGAGTTATCCCAAAACCATCCCCTCTCTGTCAGTGGAAATTGTCTTCCACAAAACCAGTCCCTCATGCCAAAAAAGGTTGGGAACTGCTGCTCTAGTCTTGGTGAGCGGAAGCCAAGCCCTGTTCTTACTGTCTCACTGTGACCCAGGGCAAGCCACTGCTCTGTGCAAGCCATTCCCTCACTCCGTGTTTACCAGTCTGAAATACATAAGACTTGTTGGAGCTGGAATGGGATTCTTCCCTCATTCCCATATAGGGCCCTGGGGTGGGAGGTGGGAAGAATTAAAGGGAGTGTAAATTGGAGTAACCTTGTCATCTGGCAACCAATCAGTCCCCAAGTTCTGTCACTCTATTTTTTTCTTTTTTTTGAGACGAAATTTTGCTCCTGTTGCCCGTGCTGGAGTGCAGTGGCACTATCCTGGTCACTGCAACCTTCACCTCCCAGGTTCAAGCGCTCCTCCTGCCTCAGCCTCCCGAGTAGCTAGGATTACAGGCTGGTGCCACCACGCCCAGCTAATTTTTGTATTTTTAGTAGAGATGGGGTTTCACCGTGTTGGCCAGGCTGGTCTTCAACTCTTGACCTCAGATGAACCACCAGCTTCGGCCTCCCAAAGTGCTGGGATTACAAGCGTGAGCCACTGCTCCCAGCCTACTCTTATTTTCTTGAGTCCCACTACCCTACTCCAAATCATTTGGAGCTCTGACTTGTCCCAGAACAGTGACCTTGCCACAGTAGGCCATCATAAACATGATTTAGATGGCTAGAAAATCCAGACAGTTTAATTTTGAGATGCTCCTACACTGGGAGTGTCCCAGGCCTCGGACTTACTTTGGTGCCCGGTCCTCAGTATGGATAGCTTCTTCTGTATGCAGTGATTGGCATCTCTGAGAGTGAAACTCACTCCGAGTGTTTAAAGGCCACTTTCTGGGGCTCCCTCTGGATTAATGGGCACCCAAAGTCCTTTCCTACCAGTCTACACATCCTCAACTTAGGATGTTGTGCTCTCAAGCCAAAGATTCATCAGCCTGAAAACCTGAGGTTCAACCACGAGTTGCCATATTTCTGGCCGTATCCTACCATCACCGCAATAGTAGTGTAGTGGTTAGGCATTTTGGCTGTAGATTCAAACAAATGGAGCATGATCCCGGCCCCACCTCTTGCTAATTACTTATTTAAGTTCTGGGCCTAATGTGGATAGTGCTTCCTTACCCCACAGGATGGTGGTGAGGAAAAAAATAAATTGGGAAAGTACTTGGCCCAACGCCTAGCATTCAGTAAATCCTCCAACATGGCAGTTGGAAGCCTTAAAATTATAACCGATAGCTATTAATTTAATATTATTTGCCAGTCACTGTGCTTTGCTCTTTATTAAAAAATTTTATTTTTGGCTGGGTGCAAGGGCTCACACCTGTAATCCCAGCACTTTGGGAGGCCGAGGCAAGCAGATCACCTGAGGTCAGGAGTTCAAGACCAGCCTGACCAACATGGTGAAACCCCATCTCTACTAAAAATACAAAAATTAGCTGGGCATGGTAACACGTGCCTGTAATCCCAGCTACTCAGGAGATTGAGGCATGAGAATTGCTTGAGCCCAGGAGGCAGAGGCTGCAGTGAGCCAAGATCGTGCCACTGCACTGCAGCCTAGGGGACAGAGAGATACTCTGTCATAACAAAATGGAAAGAGACAGTAGTCCCTTATCCTCTGTCCCCCAGTTCCCACTTCCCTTGAGTCGACTATTTCCAAGTCTTTTTCCTAGAACCTACCTGTGTATTTTAAAATATATACTTTCTACTACACTACTTTCTCACTTGCAGTTTCAGGTATTTAGCTGCTGCCCCCTCCCCATATACATAGACACTTATCTCTCCATCTCCTATGTTTTCTTTCTTTCGATTTATTTGTGAATTTTTTATGAGATGGAGTTTTGCTCTTGTCGCCCAGGCTGGAGTGCAATGGCGTGATCTTGGCTGACTGCAACCTCCACCTCCCGGGTTCAAGTGATTCTCCTGCCTCAGCCTCCTGAGTAGCTAGGCTTACAGGCATATGCCACCATGCCCAGCTAATTTTGTATTTTTAGTAGAGACGGGGTTTCTCCATGTTGGTCAGGCTGGTCTCGAACTCCCAACCTCAGGTGATCCGCCTACCTCAGCCTCCCACAGTGTTGGAATTACATGAGCCATCATGCCCAGCCTTTTTTTTTTTTTTTTTTTTTTTTTTTTTTTGAGACAGAGTCTCACTCTGTCACCCAGGTTGGAGTGCAATGGCAGGGTCTCTGCTCACTGCAACCTCTGCCTCCTGGGTTCAAGCAATTCTCCTGTCTCAGCCTCCGGGGTAGCTGGAACTGCAGGCACCCATCACCACACCCAGCTAATTTTTGTATTTTTAGTAGAGATGGGGTTTCACCATGTTGGTCAGGCTGGCCTCGAACTCCTGACCTCAGGTGATCCACCTGCCTCAGCCTCCTAAAGTGCTGGGATTACTGGCGTGAGCCACCGTGCCCTGACTTTTTTAAAAACAGGGTCTTGCTCTGTCACCCAGGCTGGAGTACAGTGTTATAATCATGGCCCACTGCAGCTTGGATGTCCTGGGCTCAAGCTGTCCTCCCACCTCAGCCTCCCTGCTCTCAATAGCTGGGTCTACAGGTGTGCACCACCACACCCAGAATTTTTTTTTTTTTTTTTTTTTGGTAGAGATTGGGGGTGGGGAGATGTCTCATGATATTGCCCAGGCTGGTCTCAAACTCCTGCCTTCATGGAATCCTCCCACCTCGGCTTCCCAAAGTGCTGGGATTACAGGCGTGAGCCACCATGCCCAGCCTTCCTGATATTTTGTTAAAGCACTGTTGAACATCCACATTATCATGACTGTAAGTATTATTTATAGCTGAGCCATATATTGTATTACATTACATTTATTTCGGGGTAACTAATCCAGGTTAAGAGAGGATGGAGGAAAGGATAAAATTGAAAGTAGGTGATGTGTTTGAATACCCAAAAGATTTATACTTCTGATATATTGGAACTGAATTAATGATACTTACACAAACAAAACAAAGTACATTAAAAACAAGGCAATTATTAACTACAGGGAATATAAAATGTAAAATAATCATAATAGCAAAGAATTGTAGCGCATTTACTACGTGGTTCTGGGCTCAGGTGGCAGCTGATTAGACTATGCACTTGGTAGCCTCCTGACCTCAAGCAAGTCACTTCAACTGGCAGGGAGTTTCCTGAAAGATAGTAGAGCTGATGTGAGGATTAAACAAGCTATTGCATGTAAAGTGCTCAATACAATGCCTACCCTATTGAAGTCACAATGTATACGAGTTATTAAGAATGAGATACTGGCCGGGCATGGTGGCTCACGCCTGTAATCCCAATACTTTGGGAAGCTGAGGCGGTTGGATCACCTGAGGTTGGGAGTTCGAGACCAGCTTTACCAACATGGCAAAACCCTGTCTCTACTAAAAATACAAAAAAATTAGCCAGGCATGGTGGTGCACGCCTGGACTCTTAGCTACTCGGGAGGTTGAGGCAGCAGAATCACTTGAACCCGGGAGGTGAAGGTTACAGTGAGCCAAGATTGCAGCACAGCACTCCAGCCCAGGCAACAGAGCAAGGCTCTGTTTCCAAAAAAAGAAAAAAAAGAAAAAAAAGAGGAGGTACTGTTTTTTTGTTTGTTTGTGTTTTGTTTGAGAGTCTCGCTCTGTCACCCAGGCTGGAGTGCAGTGGCACAATTTCGGCTCACCGCAACCTCCTCTTCCTGGGTTCAAGCGATTCTCGAGCCTCAGGCTCCTGAGTAGCTGGGACTACAATTGCGTGCCACCATACCCAACTAATTTGTTATATTTTTACTAAAAATATACAGGGTTTCACCGTGTTGGCCAGGCTGGTCTCACACGCCTGACCTCAGGTGAGCTGCCCACCTCAGCCTCCCTAACTGCTGGGATTACAGGTGTGTGGGCGGCAAGCCACCCAGGTGCCGAGGCAAGAGACTGAAGGCACAAGCTGTTCCAGTATCATAAAGAAAATGCTTAAAATAAGAGGTTATATTAGACACAGAATATAGACATGATTATATATGAATATTATCAATCATTACCTTGCAGCATTACTCTTTATTCCAATATTATAATAATCTCTGTTCTACAATTATAACCTAGGAAAAACCAGGCCATACAGAGATAGGAGCTGAAGGGACATGGTGAGAAGTGACCAGAAGACAAGAGTGTGAGCTCTCTGTCACACCCGGACAGGACCACTAGAGGGCTCCTTGGTCTAGCGGTAATGCCAGTGCCCGGGAATGCACCCATTACTTAGCAGACCTTGGTCTAGCAGTAGCGCCAGTGCCTGGGAAGGCACCCATTACCCATTACTTAGCAGGCCGGGAAAGGGAGTCTCCCTTTCCTCTGGGGAGTTAGAAAAGACTGCTCCACCACTTCTTGTGGAATGCCTGACAGTCAAGCCCGCTGGCAGCCATCTGGAGGCCTAAAAGTCTCCCTGTGATGCTGTGCTTCAGCAGTCATATTCCTGGTCCACTTTCACGTTCCGCCCTGTACACCTTGCTCTGCCTTCTAGATAGCAGTAGCAGAATTAGTGAGAATATTAGTCTTTGATCTCTCCAAGAAATGCATAGAATAATGACATAAGCTGTCCTCTCTCTCTCCGCCTCAACTACCAAACAGGGAAGGGCCCCCGTCTGGAGGACACGTGATTCGCGTGACCCTTACCTATCATTGGAGATGACTCACACTCCTTACCCTGTCCCCTTGCCTTGTATACAATAAATAACAGCACAGCCGGACATTCTGGGTCACTACCGGTCTCCGCATCTTGGCGGTAGTGGTCCCTGGGGCCCAGCTGTCTTTTTTTTTTTTTTTTTCCCCAAGACAGAGTCTCGCTCTGTCGCCCAGGCTGGAGTGCAGTGGTGCGATCTTGGCTTACTGCAAGCTCCCCCTCCTGGGTTCATGCCATTCTCCTGCCTCAGCCTCCTGAGTAGCTGGGACTACAGGCACCTGCCACCACGCCCGGCTAATTTTTTTTTTGGTATTTTTAGTAGAGACAGGGTTTTACCGTGTTAGCCAGGATGGCTACAGATCTTCCGACCTCGTGATCTGACCGCCTCGGCCACTCAAAGTGCTGGGATTACAGGTGTGAGCCACCGTGCCCGGCCCAGCTATCTTTTCTTCTATTTCTGTCTTTTGTCTTTATTTCTACAATCTCGTCTCCACACACGAGAAAAACCCACAGGCCCTGTAGTGCTGGTCCCCACACAGGTGTGAGCCACCACACCTGACCAATAATGAGGTACTTTTGTAGGTGTAGTGGCTCACGCCTGTAATCCCAACATTTTGGGAGGCCAAGGCAGGCAGATCACTTGGGTCCAGGAGTTTGACACCAGTCTGTACATCGTGGCAAAACCCTGTAATTACAAAAAAACACAAAATTAGCCAAGTGTGGTGACACACGCCTACAGTCCCAGCTACTTGGGAGGCTGAGGTGGGAGGATCACCTGAACCTGGGGAAGTCAAGGCTGCAGTGAGTGGTGACTGTGCCACTGCACTCCAGCCTGGGCAACAGAGTAAGACCCTGTCTCAAAAACAAACAAAAAAGAGGTACTTCCACCCTGCTATATGATATTGCTGAGTTGGAAAACTCCAATAAATATAATCCCAAAGGATTTTTTTGGGGGTGGAGTAGCAGACATACAAGCACTTTTCGCAAAGCAAATATTAAAATAGTATATATATATATGCCGGGCGCGGTGGCTCAAGCCTGTAATCCCAGCACTTTGGGAGGCCGAGACGGGCGGATCACGAGATCAGGAGATCGAGACCATTCTGGCTAACACAGTGAAACCTCGTCTCTACTAAAAAATACAAAAAACTAGCCGGGCAAGTTGGCGGGCGCCTGTAGTCCCAGCTACTCGGGAGGCTGAGGCAGGAGAATGGCGTAAACCCGGGAGGCGGAGCTTGCAGTGAGCTGAGATCCGGCCACTGCACTCCAGCCTGGGCGACAGAGCGAGACTCTGTCTCAGAAAAAAAAAAATAGTATATATATATAATTTTTTTTTTGGACGGAGACTCGCTCTGTCGCCCAGGCTGGAGTGCAGTGGCGTGATCTTGGCTTACTGCAAGCTCCACCTCCTGAGTTCACACCATACCATTCTCCTGCCTCAGCCTCCCGAGCAGCTGGGACTACAGATGCCCACCACTACGGCCGGCTAATCTTTTGTATTTTTAGTACAGATGGGGTTTCACCGTGTTAGCCAGGATGGTCTCCATCTCCTGACCTTGTGATCTGCCCGCCTCTGCCTCCCAGTGTTGGGATTACAGGCATGAGCCACTGCGCCTGGCCTTAAAGTTTTTAAATTTATTTTTTTTTGAAACGAGGTCTCGCTCTGTCACCCAGGCTGGAGTGCAGTGGCCCAATCGTGGCTCACTGCAACCTTCACCTCCCAGGTTCAAGCAATTCTGTGCCCCAGCCTTCCGAGTAGCTGGGATCACAGGCGCTTGACACCACACCAAGGTTTTTTTTTTTTTTTTTTTTTCCCCCCAGTAGAGACGGGTTTCACCGTCTTGGCTGGTCTTGAACTCCTGACCTCGTGATCCACCGACCTCGGCCTCCCAAAGTGCTGTGATTACAGGCGTTGAGTCACCGCGCCAGGCCTAATTTATTTTTTGAGATGGAATCTCGCTCTGTCACCTAGGCTGGAGTGTGGTGGCACGATCTCAGCTCACTGCAACCTCCGCCTCCCAGGTTCAAGCAATTCTCCTGCCTCAGCCTCCAGAGTAGCTGGGATTACAGGTGCGCACCACCATGCCCAGCTAATTTTTTGTATTTTTCGTACAGACGGGGCTTCATCATGATGGCCAAGCTGGTTTTGAACTCCTGACCTCAAGTGATCCGCCTGCCTTGCCCTCCCAAAGTGCTAGGATTACAGGCATGAGCCACATATTAAATTTTTTTAACATCATATTCATTTTCCCAAGTCTCTGACATCCAGTAATCCTCCTGGTGCTAATAAAACTTTCCTGTTACCATACACCGATTCTTTGTATCAGCACTGTCCGCTGTAACTTTCTGCAATGTGAAATGTGTTGTATTTGCAGTCCCATACCACAAGTACTAGCTTGTCATTACTGACTACTTGAAATGTGGCTTGTACAACTGAGTTTATTTCGTTTTAAAAGTATATTGATTTCAACGTAAATAGCCGCATGTGGCTAGTGACCACTGTATTGCACAGGTCAGCTCTGTATGATTTTTGTAGGTCAAGTGCTTGTGAAAATCTACAGTAGGCTGGGCGCGGTGGCTCAAGCCTGTAATCCCAGCACTTTGGGAGGCCGAGACGGGCGGATCACGAGGTTAGGAGATCGAGACCATCCTGGCTAACACGGTGAAACCCCGTCTCTACTAAAAAATACAAAAAACTAGCCGGGCGAGGTGGCGGGCGCCTGTAGTCCCAGCTACTTGGGAGGCTGAGGCAGGAGAATGGCGTAAACCCGGGAGGCAGAGCTTGCAGTGAGCCGAGATCCGGCCACTGCACTCCAGCCCGGGCGACAGAGCAAGACTCCGTCTCAAAAAAAAAAAAAAAAAAAAAAAAAAAAGAAAATCTACAGTAATATATATCATCGTTAAGAGTTATTGTGTAGCCGGGCGCGGTGGCTCAACCCTGTAATCCCAGCACTTTGGGAGGCCGAGGCGGGTGGATCACAAGGTCAGGAGATCGAGACCACAGTGAAACCCCGTCTCTACTAAAAATACAAAAAATTAGCCAGGCGCAGTGGCAGGCGCCTGTAGTCCCAGCTACTCAGGAGGCTGAGGCAGGAGAATGGCGGGAACCCGGGAGGCGGAGCTTGCAGTGAGCCGAGATCGCGCCACTGCACTCCAGCCTGGGCAACAGCGTGAGACTCCGTCTCAAAAAAAAAAATAAAATAAAATAAAAAAAAAGAGTTATTGTGTAAGGCGGGTGCAGTGGCTCCCGCCTGTAATGCTAGCACTTTGGGAGGCGGAGCAGTGTGGATCACCTGACGTCAGGAGTTCTAAACCAGCCTGGCCAACATGGTGAAACCCTGTCTCTACTAAACGTACAAAGCTACTCAGGAGGCTGAAACACGAGAATCATTTGAACCCAGGGGGTGGAGACTGCAGGGAGCCTAGATAGAGCCACTGCACTCCAGCCTGGGCGACAAAGCAAGACTCCATCTCAAAGAAAAAAAAAAAAAAAATAAGGCCAGGCGCAGTGGCTCATGCCTGTAACCCTAGCACTTTGGGAGGCTGAGGAGGGCGGATCACCTGAGGTCAGAAGTTCGAGACCAGCCTGGCCAACATGATGAAACCCTGTCTCTACTAAAAATATAAAAATTAGCCGGGCATAGTGGCGCATGACTGTAATTCCAGTGACCCGGGAAGCTGAGGCAGGAGCATCACTGGAACCCAGGAGGCAGATGCTGCAGTGAGCCAAGGTGGTGCCACTGCACTCCAGACTGGGCAACAGAACAAAACACTGTCTCAAAAAAAAAGTGCTGGGTGTGGTGGGGTATGCCCTATTTTTTATTATTATGCAATTAATGATGTCTGAAAAGAATACCTAAGTGGCTCAGTAAGCATTTATTTTTTCTTTTTGAGATGGAGTCTCGCTTCTTCACCCAGGCTGAAGTGCAGTGGTGCGATCTCAGTTCACTGCAACCTCCACCTCCTGGGTTCAAGCAATTCTCCTGCCTCAGCCTCCCCAGTAGCTGGGATTACAGGCATGTGCCACCACGCCCAGCTAATTTTTTAATTTTTAGTAGAGATGGGGTTTCACCATGTTGGACAGGCTGGTCTCAAACTCCTGACCTCAAGTGATCCACCCACCTTGGCCTCCCAAAGTGCTGGAATTACAGGTGTGACCCAGTGCACTTGGCCTCAGTAAGCATTTCTGGAGATGGTACTGTATTAAAAAATATAGTATAGTGGGCATGTGGCTCATGCCTGTTATCCCAGCACTTTGGGAGGCTGAGGTGGGCAGATCACAAGGTCAAGAGATCGAGACCATCCTGGCCAACATGGATGGTCTAAAATTTTTGTATTTCTAGTAGAGACAACAACCCTGTCTCTACTAAAAATACAAAAATTAGTTGGGTGTGGTGGCACACACCTGTAATCCCAGCTACTCGGGAGTCTGAGGTAGGAGAATCACTTGAACCCGAGAGGCGGAGGTTGCAGTGAGCCAAGATTGCACCATTGGACTCCAGTCTGGGTAACAAGAGCAAAACTCAGTCTCTAAATAAATAAATTGCCGGGCACGGTGGCTCGCCTGTAATCCCAGCACTTTGGGAGTCGGAGGCAGGCGGATCAGGAGGTCAGTAGTCCGAGACCAGCCTGGCCAACATAGTGAAACCCTATCTCTACTAAAAATACAAAAAAATTAGCCAGGCATGGCCAGGCGCGGTGGCTTACGCCTGTAATCCCAGCACTTTGGGAGGCTGAGGCAGGCGGATCACGAGGTCAGGAGAGCAAGATCATCCTGGCTAACATGGCAAAATCCCGTCTCTACTAAAAATACAAAAAAATTAACCAGGCATGGCGGCGAGTGCCTGTAGTCCCAGCTGCTGAGGAGGCTGAGAGCAGAATGGCGTGAACCCAGGAGGTGGAGGTTGCAGTGAGCCGAGATAGCGCCACTGCACTCCAGCCTAGATGACAGAGCAAGACTGTCTCAAAAAAAAAAAAAAAAAAAATCAGCCAGGCATGGTGGCACACGCCTATAGTCCCAGCTACTCAGGACGAGGCAGGAGAATCACTTGAACCTGGGAGGCGGAGGTTGTAGTGAGCCGAGATCGTGCCACTGCATTCCAGCCTGGGCAACACAGCAAGACTCCGTCCCAAAAAATAAATAAATAAAAATTTTTAGAAATTAGCTGGGCTTGCCGGGCGCGGTGGCTCACGCCTGTAATCCCAGCACTTTGGGAGGCCGAGGCGGGCGGATCACAAGGTCAGGAGATCGAGACCATCCTGGCTAACACTGTGAAACCCCGTCTCTACTAAAAATGCAAAAAATTAGCCGGGCGAGGCGGCGGGCGCCTGTAGTCCCAGCTACTTGGGAGGCTGAGGCAGGAGAATGGCGTGAACCCGGGAGGCGGAGCTTGCAGTGAGCCGAGATCGCGCCACTGCACTCCAGCCTGGGTGACTAAGCGAGACTCTGTCTCAAAAAAAAAAAAAAAAAAAAAAAAAAAAGAAATTAGCTGGGCTTGGTGGTGTGTGCCTGTAATCCCAGCTACTTGAGGCGCTGAGGCAGGAGAATCGCTTGAACACAGGAGGCAGAGGTTGCAGTGAGCCGAGATCACGCCATTGCACTCCAGCCTGGGTAGAAAAAGCAACTGTCTCAAAAAAAAAAAAAAAAAAAAAAAAAAAAAAAAAGGCCAGGCGCAGTGGCTCACGCCTGTAATCCTAGCACTTTGGGAGGCCGAAGCAGGCACATCACCTGAGATCAGGTGTTTGGGACCAGCCTGACCAACGGGGCAAGACCTCGTATCTACTAAAAATACAAAAAAATTTAGCCAGGCGTGGTGACGCATGCCTGCAATCCCAGCTACTCGGGAGGCTGAGGCAGGAGAATTGTCTGAACCCGGGAGGCGGAGGTTGCAGTGAGCCGAGATTGTGCCATTGTACTCCAGCCTGGGCGACAAGAGAGAAAGTCTGTCTCGGGGAAAAAAAAAAAAAAAATCTTCGTTTGGCATTAAAAGATCCACCCCACCTCTATTGTACTATGCAGCATTTAAAAATAATCCAGTGACTCCGAAACAGAAATACCCAAACAAAACTCAACTTTTTTCTTCCTTCTTGACAGATTTGAAGACTTTGTTAGTCACACTGACAGCTGGCTGGCACCTAAGGACATCTTGACATCACTTAAGTTGGGTTGTAGCCTCAACACCAGGTTTATAGTTCATTCTGTCTTTCCCAGCAGTGCCTGGCACATAGTATGTGCTCCCTTAAAAAGCAGGGAGTGTGTAGAAAACAAATGGCCTATTTTATAAAACTCTAAATTTATTCAAAATGTTAAAAGATTTTGTTCTACCTCCAAAATATTTTACAATTTAAAAAAATCAAAACTATATCCTATTTTCTCAGCCACTGTACAAGTTGCTGTTTCTGTCCCAGGACTAGTCTCTGGCCCTCCAACACTCTGTCCTTCCCTCAATCCCTCCCCTTTTACTATTGCTGTTAAGTTTGTTTATAAAACCCTCCACCCTCTCTCCCCACCCCACACCCTGCTCTGCTCTGCCCAGCCCAGCATGGCTTCTCTTTGCGATTCCAGGCTCTTGGCTGCAGGTAAAGACGAATGGATGGGTGCGATGGACAAAGGCAATGCCTGAGGGGCAAGAGTATGCTTTGTGCTTCTGGGAGAATCATTTTTCTCTTGGTCAAGTGGAGGATCATTCTTTTTTGTCCCATGGACACCTGTTCCGAGCCAAATATTTGGCTTACAGTTGCCCACAGCCATGCAGCTCTGCTTTTTCTGCACGTTCCTCTGGGCGTGGGTCCATGACAGACGGGTCTTATGACTATACCATTTGTTTGCCTGTAGACTGTTAGGGACAGGAAAGGGGCACATGACTAGAATGGGGCTTGATGGAGCCCAGCTTCTCAGAGAGTGGGCACCAAACCCCAGGGGGGAGGTTTTGGTTTTCTAGTAGGTAAAACCCGGGCCAACCAGGACCATGGAAGGTAGGGAAAAGGGGAGAAACGTCTAACCATATAGCTCTGGAACGAGCCATGTTCCTTCTGAAAATCCCCTGTCCATCCCCTCCTTTATTCTGTAGGTCCCAGGAGAATTCCAAAGAGGAGGAAGAAAAATAGGAAAAGGATGCTGTTCTGCTGATGGGAAAAGGCAGGAGCTGACATAGTGCTCAGGGCTGGGGAGAGGCCCGCTACCATCTGCAGCTGTCACTGCTTCCCTGTTCTGTGAGGGAGGTTGAGTGGGACAGAAGCCAGGCCCTCAGAGGCTTCATCAGCTCTGTTCCTTGTCCTTGACTAATAAGACTGTATGCTGGCCCCCGCTGGACACAGATAAGACCACACGGTTCTCCAGCTGTTTGCCCGTCATCTCCACAGGGCTCCAGGCGTCCTCATCCTGCCCTGTGCCCAGCTGGTAGTTGGTGCCCATGCCCCAGGCGAAAACACGACCTGCAAGAGAAAGAAATGGGTATAGCTGTCTCCAGGATCCCCAGCCCACTTTTCTGTGGCAGGAGAAACCTGGGAGATGGGTGTGGACTGTGGCCTTGGCCAACAGCAGCTTGGCAAGATCCCAGACTCTCGGAGTTCAGGGAAGTTGGGAGAACCCAAGGAGATGATGGATGAAAAAGAACGCTGTAAACCAGAGACCACAGTCCCTACACATTGCCAAAGGCTGCTCCTAGGTGTGGCATTCAAGACCCCAACCCCACCCTCCGTTCCCAGGATCAGCCACCTTTGAGACTGCCCTGATGTTCCTCTGCCTGGAATGGCATTCTTTGCTTTTCACAAAGAATGGAACCTTCAAGGTGCAGTGCAAGCCCCACTTCCTCAGGAAGTCTTCCCAGATATCTCAGGTCCAGCACCTCTGCCAGCTCCAGGCTTCTACAGGACCTCCATGGCTGTCCCTCTCATCTACTCAGGCTTTGGTGGTCACTTGTTCACACCCTCCTCCGCCATACTTGCTACAACTCTGACTACTAAGTCTTTTTTTCCCCTGATTTAGATTCTAAGTACAAGTGCCTGGGAAGCGGGCACATACAAGGTGATATATGAAGAGGTTACCCTGATGGAGAGAGCAGCCTGGGTTAGGAGTCTGGAGACTTGGGTTCCAGTCCCATTGCCTCCTTAGGCCTCAGTGATATCTCACTCTTTGCTATTTCTCTCCTCTGCATAATAAGTCACCTTTACTAAAATAATTTGTGTACTCATTTCATATTCATCAACACCAGAGCTTCTGAGAAGCAGGAACAGAGTGCATCACAAACACTGCTGTCTGCACCTCGGCTCCACCTGAGAGTGGACATCACAGCCTACTGGGGAACTGGGTAAGAACCATGACCCACAGGACCCAACTAGACAGAGTGTAGGCAGCCCCACTCACCATCCTTGGTCACAGCATACCCCACAGAGGCCCCACAAGCCACTGAGGAGACAGCAGGCAGCCTGGAGATGAGGGTGGGTATGCTCTTCTCCTCAGCACCCTCCCCAAGGCCCAGCCGCCCATACTCAGCCCGGCCCAGGCTGTATGCTTTTCCTGTGGGAGGAGGGAGAGAGATGAGCAATAGCAGACGGCGTGCTACAGGCAAAATGGGTGGCAGGCTAGGTGAGTGCCCCTGTCCATGGGAGTGTGTCACTGCTCCCAGGGCGATCAGAAGGAGATCTGCAGTGTCTCTTCCCAGTTTTGGAGGAGACCTAGGAGAATCTCTACATAGGCCCCCATTGAACTCACACTTGGAAGGGCACCAGGACTCTAGGAGGATGAGAGTGACTCTCATGGACCCACGTGTGGCACAACCCATGGAACAGACCCAGGCTCCAAGGACCACGGTCTCAGGAATCTGGCTAAGTCTAGGCCAGGGTACACTCCGCCCCCAAACTAGAGAAGGACGTAAAGGACCTACCTTCTGAATCCATGCAGACTGTATGGTGCTGGCCACCAGAGAAGCCCACCCAGGACTTGGTGGAATTCTTAAAGGATGTTAGGTTCTGGGGTATGAAGCAAGATTCTGTGCCCGGAGTTCCTGGGGGAAAGGCCGGAGCCATCAGGGGTGAAGGTGTTCTGAAAGCTGCCCTTCTCAATCCCCTCCCACAGTGAGGCCACCTCCCATCAGGATATGGACATTTTCACTTTACAGATGACAAAACTGTGATTTCGAGGGCTTAGACAACCCCGCAAAGGATGCACAATGAATGAGTGGTAGAGCCAGGACAGGAACGCAGGCTACTGGATCACGCCTGAAGCTGGGCTCAGGGCTCACCAAGCTGATGGTAGTTGGAGAGGCCAAAGCCGTACACGTGGCCCTCGTGGGAGATGGCAAAGGTGAAATAGGCACCACAAAAGGCATCCTGGAATCTCACGTGGCCCCGGCTTCCCCTGGATTTCAGCATCACACACTTGGGGACCAGGAGTCGTTCTGCAGGCAGAGGGAAAGGCACAGTCAGTGACAGACAGACACACACGGCTTCCCTCTGCCCCAAGTTTAATTCTCCTCCATTATAAAAGCCCTTGACAGGCTAAGTAGGGACTCTCATCCCTATTTTATAGAAAAAGAAACTGAGATCAAGAGAATATAAGTGCCTTGCTCAGATTCCCACAGTTATTAGAGGTATCATTTACATGGAACTTACCATCTGCCTGATATTCTTCTCATTAACTCATTTAACTTCAGAGCAACCTAATGAAGTAGGTTTATAGGTAGGTAGACTTAATGATGAAGAAACTATGTTCAGAGTCCCATAGACAGTAGGTGGCAAAACTACCAGAGCAGTCTGTCTCCAAAGTCTTAACCAATACCACAAGTCCATCTGCTGCAAGCCTGACCACAGCAAATCCTTCCCGCCTTTGGCCTTCACTGTGGGGGTGGCCTGCCAATTTGCCCTGCTGGAGGTACCAAGGCCACTTACCAAGACCTTGCCGGCCACCACGGTTGGCAAATAACTCAGGCACACGGCCTAGCTGGCCCTGTTCCCCGCAGCCCAAGGTGTAGAGGTCACCACCAGCTGTCAGCATCACCAAGTGGTCGTTTCCTGAGGATGAAAAGGTAAGGGATGCAGGCCACATCTGTAAGGCCCAAGGCTGGGCCAGCCCCAGAACAAGGTCCTCCAAGTCCTGCCCCGAGCAAGTACCCCCAGACCCACCTGAGGCCACCTTTACCACAGGCACGTCCAGCTGCACCTGCACTGGCACCATGCTCTTCTTCATGGGCTCCAACAGCCCAATCACACCGTTATTGTCCTAGAAGGGAGGGACAGGGCACTTATCAGCCAGTCCTGCCCGCGCCATACCAGTGAAATCCAGAAGGGCAGTGGCACCAGATGGGGATGGAGAGGTGGGCAGGAGCCGGGCCACATACTCAAATACTTATGAATGCAATCATTTATGGTCTGCAACTTGCATTAAAATAATCAAGGAGTCAGAGAGTGGATGTAAATAGAGATAAACAAGTCTGGCCATAAGTTGATAATCATTGAAACTGTGTGGCAAGTAAACGGGCGTTCAGTATACTATTCTGGGCCAGGCATGGTAGCTCATGCCAGTCATCCTAGCACTTTGGTAGGCCCAGGCAGGCAGATCGCTTGAGCTCAAGACCAGCTTGGGCAACATGGTGAAACCCCGTCCCCACAAAAAAATACAAAAACTAGCTGGGTGTGGTGGCACAAGCCTATAGTACCAACTACTTGCGAGGCTGAGGTGGAAGAAATCACCTGAGCCCAGGAAGTTGAGGCTGCAGTGAGCTAAGATGATGCCACTGCACTCTGGCCTGGGTGACAGAGCAGGATCTCATCTCTAATTAAAAAAGAAAGGAGGCCAGACGCGGTGGCTCACGCCTGCAATCCCAGCATTGTGGGAGGCCCAGAGGGGCGGATCACCTGAGATCAGGAATTCGCAACCAGCCTGGCCAATATGGTGAAACCCCATTTCTCCTAAAAATACAAAAATTAGCGAGGCATGGTGGCGCGTGCCTGTAATCCCAGCTACTTGGGAGGCTGAGGAAGGAGAATTGCTTGAGCCCAAGAGGCAGAGGTTGCAGTGAGCTGAGATTGTGTCATTGCACTCCAGCCTGGGTGACATTCTCCATAAAAAATTCAAAATAGACGTGATAAGAAAACACCCATCAGGCCGGTGCGGTGGCCCACGCCTGTAATCCCAGCACTTTGGGATGCTAAGGCGGGTAGATCGCTTGAGGTCAAGAATTCGAGACTAGCCTGGCCAACATGGTGAAACTCCATCTTTACTAAAATACAAAAATTAGCTGGGCGTGATGGTATGCGCCTGTAGTCCCAGCTACTTGGGAGGCTGAAGCAGAAGAATCGCTTGAACCTGGAAGGAGGAGGTTGCAGTGAGATCTCGTCACTGCACTCCAGCCTGGCTGATGGAGCGAGACTCCATCTAAAAAAAAATAGTAAGAAGAAAACAATTTTAATACAGAATTTGGCCCTGGGCACGGTGGCTCATGCCTGTAATCCCAGCACTTTGGGAGGCAGAGGCGGGTGGATCACCTGAGGTCAGGATTTTGAGACCAGCCTGACCAACAGGAGAAACCGCATCTCTACTGAAAATACAAAATTAGCCAGGCGTGGTGGCGCATGCCAGTAATCCTAGCTACTTGGGAGGCTGAGGCAGGAGAATCACTTAAACCCGGGAGGCAGAGGTTGTGGTAAGCCAAGACTGCGCTATTGCACTCCAGCCTGGGCAACAAGAGTGAAATTTCGTCTCTCAAAAGAAAAAAAAACAAAAAACCAGAATCTATTTTTTAAACTACACTCCTCTCTACCTTGGAAACTCTGAGATGCAACAATCCCTGCCTGCTTGCCCCATCCAAGCCTCTGGGGAATGTGGAAGAAGCAGTGCTGGCGAGGTGAGGTGGAGACGGAAGTCAGGGAGATGGGTGAAGACAGCAGGCCTCCTGGATCAGCCTCAACCCAGGGACATCCTTGACCCACTCGCTTCCCAGGACAGACACTTGATGACATTGGATCCAAGGAAGCAGCTGGTGGTGTGGCCCACATGAAGAAGCTAGAATCCTGGGTCTGGGCCTCAGCTCTATCTGTGGGCTTTCATCTCCCCACTAGTAAGTACCACGGATGCATGGAAGTGGATTATCTTTGGGGCCCCACCTGTTAGTTCTGCCTTTCAGGCCCCATGCAGACTTCCAGACCCAGCCTTACCCGGAAGGAGCCCCAGAGGAAGACACGGCCATCCTCGGTGAGGGCTGCTGTGTGACTGTCTCCTGCTGACACCTGTACCACCTTCTCTTGCAGCTCCACTTTCCCAGGGATCATCTCCGAGCCCTCCACTGATGTGTCCCTTCCCAGGGCACCCTCATCATTGCAGCCGAAGGAATAGACCTGTGCCCAGGATGCCCTCATTAATGCAAAGTCTGGCCTCGCAGTCCATTCTCATGTAGGCCACTCCCCGCTGGACTAGCCAGCTCCATTTCCACAGTGAACGTGTGTGGTTCAAAAGCCCTGCCCCAAGCCACCCAATCCCAGGCCTTGTCCAACCCTATGCCAGCCCCCAACACCTACCTGGCCACTTTTGCTTAGACACACGGTGTGCATGCCCCCAGCCTCAGCCTGCACAACATCCTCTGGAATGGATACCAGGGCCGGCTTCTTCCTCTCCATCACATTCTCACCCAGCCCCAGCTGGCCCACATCGCCCTGGCCTAGTGTCAGCACCAAGCCGGGTTCTGTGCTGTGGGACCTGTGTGAGACTGAAGGGTGAAGAAGATAGACCCTGAGTGTAGAGGATGACTACAGCGAGGAGAGGTCACAGGCTCTGCGATCAGACAAACCTGGGCGGAAGCCCCTGCTCTGCCACAGACCGTTAGTATGAACTTTCTAAGTTTTGTCATCTGTGAAATGGGGACAACAAAATACCTCTCTCACAGGATTTTTGTGGAGATTAAGAACTGAGGACATTATTCACATGAAAGGGGAGAAAGGGAAACAAGGAGACACTGGATACTGTGAAATGAATCTTGGTGGAGAGGGCAAGAGGGGCCGGGTACGGTGGCTCACACCTGTAATCCTAGCACTTTGGGAGGCCAAGGCGGGCGGATCACTTGAGGACAGGAGTTCGAGACCAGCCTGGCCAACAGTAGCCTGTAATCCCAGCTACTCGGGGGGGCTGAGGCAGGAGAATCACTTGAACCTAGGAGGCGGAGGTGGCAGAGCCGAGATCGCGCCATTGCCCTCTCTAGTCTAGGTGACAGAGTGAGACTCGATCTCAAAAAAAAAAAAAAAAGAAAAGAAAGCTAATTATTATTATTATTAGTTTGAGACGGAGTCTCCCTCTGTTGCCAGGCTGGAGTGCAGTGGCGGCTCTCGGCTAACTGCAACCTCTGCCTCCTGGGTTCAAGTGATTCCTCTGCCTCAGCCTCCTGTGTAGCTGGGATTACAGGTGCCCGCCACCATGCATGGCTAATTTTTTGTATTTTAGTAGAGACGGGGTTTCACCATGTTAGCCAGGATGGTCTGGATCTTCTGACCTCGTGATCCGCCCGCCTCAGCCTCCCAAAGTGTTGCGATTACAGGCGTGAGACACCGTGCCTGGCCGAAAGCTAATTATGATAGAATCTGCACCAAAAGCAAGGGAGACTACGTGGGTCAGAGCACAGTGCCCAATCTCCATCCTAGCCCTCCTCCATGCCCAGGCCGTCCGCCAGTGAGTAAGTTCAGCTCCCGGGCAAATCCACTGCAGAAACGGACTCCTCCCTCCGCCATCCAGTGGAAAGGCAGGAGGGGCAGGAGGAAGAGCGGCCAGCGGCATTTGCAGGAGGTGCGCACCAACCAGTGGGCGGCCCGGGGCCCTCTGTGGGCCAAAGGCAGCCCCCCAACCCGCAGTCCCGGGCAGCCAATGGCGCCCAGCCCCTCCCCCGAGGCTGTGGCACCGCTGAGGAGCCCGCGCTGGCAGCACAGAGGGCGCGCCGGGCGCGGAGCCACCTGGTCGGGTTTTCTGGTCAGGAGGGCTCGGCCCACAGGCACCTTGGCAGGAGCGGGCGCCAGGAATGCGGCGGGAGGCAGCGGCCCTCGCGTCTGCAAAAGACAGACACTGTCTGAGCGTGGGTCCACACTTCCCCTCCCAGTTTAGTGCTGGCTTTTCTTTCCTCCCTGTGCCCCTCCGGTGTCCCAGGAGAGAGGAAACCACAGCCACCTCCCTCAAATTCTGCCAGGCCATTATCTCATCTCATCCTCACACAGCCCAGAGCGGGTGGTGCTGCTTTGGCTGCCTCCATTTTATGAAGTTGATAATCCAAACTGGAGGATAAAGTGACTTGCCCATCAGCTAGAAAGTGGCAGAGCAAGGACTTGAACCCATGTCGTAAAGTCAGTGGTCCTAACCACAATGCATCACTGGCTGGGGTGAAGCCCTAGGGTCTAGTTTTTTTTGCCAGTACTGCCTAAGTGCTTTGGGAGGAGTTTCTGCCTACTTTGTGATTCCCAAAGAGTGGGATTCAACGAGCTATGGGAAACATTCCAGCTGGGTGGGGTTTCTGCTCATCCACACCCTTCAGTTTCAAGTGTCAGGAAGGAGGGAGCCCAGTCCCGGGTTCTCAGGGTTTCGAGGGGCCACCTGTACCCACAAAGAGGCCAAGGCCAACTTACCCTTCACCTTCTTGCTTTTGGGGATGGCATCTGCTGGGGGGGACCTTCTTTTAGCTATGCGCTTGGGTGACATCTTCCTGTCCTGAAAAAGTCAGTCAAATACTACATATCAGAAATGGCAAACATTTTCCTGGGCCAATTAGACAATATTTATCAAAAACCCTAGAAATAGGTTAAGAGGAATTGCCCAGCAATTCCACTTCTCAAAATGTATCCCAAGAACAGAATAATGGATGCACCCAAAGATCAATTACACAAATATTCTCTACTGTATTCTTCATAACATTGTAAAAACAACAAAAACAGAACCACCCAGGGGTTCAGTAGTAGTGAACTAGTTAAATATGTGGTATATTCATGATAGAACAGTATGAAGTCATCAAAAGTGATGTTTTCAGAGATCAATCTATTGAATAGAAAGATGTTCCCCATTGCCAAGTAAAGCAGAATGAAAAACAGATGGCCAGGTGCGGTGGCTCACATCTGTAATCCCAACACTGTGGGAGGCCGGAGCGGGCGGATTACCTGAGATCAGGAGTTCGAAACCAGCCTGGCCAACATGGCAAAACCCCATCTCTACTAAAAATACAAAAATTAGCCAGGCGCAGTGATGGGCGCCTGTAATCCCAGCTACTCAGGAGGCTGAGGCAGGAGAATTGCTTGAACCTGGGAGGTGGAGGTTGCAGTGAGTCAAGATGGAGTCACTGCACTCCAGCCTGGGCAACAGAGCCAGACTCTGTTTCAAAAAAAGAAAAAAAAAGGCTAGGCGCAGTGGCTCATGCCTGTAATCCCAGCACTTTGGGAGGCCAAGCTGGGTGGATCACTTGAGGTCAGGAGTCCGAGACCAGCCTGGCCAACATGGTAAAACCCCAGTGCCACTAAAAATATATATATACACAAAAATCAGCCAGGCATGGTGGTGCGTGACTGTAATCCCAGCTACTCGGGAGGCTGAGGCAGGAAAACTGCTTGAACCCAGGAGGTGGAGGTTGCAGTGAGCCAAGATCACAACATTGCACTCAGTACTCCAGCCTGGGTGACAGAGTGAAACTCCATCCCCCCACCAAAAAAAAAAAAAAAAAAAGAAAAACAGCCTATCATCCTTTTTTTGGAAAAAAAATGCATACACATAAAAAATATGAGAAAAATCTGGGGAAGAAAATATATCCCATATTAACAATGGTAACCTCTGGAAAATGGTATTATAGATAATAATTACTTGTTTCATTGTAACTTCCTATATTATCTAAGATGTTTAACAAGGAGCACTATATGTATTTTTCTTTTTTTTTGAGACGGAGTCTCACTCCCTCGCCAGGCTGGAGTGCACAGGCATCTCAGCTCACTGCAACTTCTGCCTCCCAGGTTGAAGCGATTCTTGTGCCTCAGCCTTCTGAGTAGCTGAGATTACAGGCGTGCATCACCATGCCCTACTTTGTTTTTTTTTTTTTTGAGACGGAGTCTCGTTCTGTCGCCCAGGCTAGAGTGCAATGGTGCAATCTCGGCTCACTGCAACCTCTGCCTCTTGGGTTCAAGTGATTCTCCTGCCTCAGCCTCTCCAGTAGCTGGGATTACAGGTGCTCACCACCACACCCAGCTAATTGTTGTATTTTTAGTAGAGACAAGGTTTCACCAGTTTGGCCAGGCTGGTCTCGAACTCCTGACCTCAGGTGATCCACCCCCTCCAACCCCTGGCCTCCCGAAGTGCTGGGACTATAGGCGTGAGCCACTGCACCTGGCCCAAATTTTGTATTTTTAGTAGAGACAGGGTTTCACCATGTTGGCCAGGCTGGTCTCAAACTCCTAATCTCAAGTGATCCACCTGCCTCAGCCTCCTGAAGTGCTGGGATTACAGGCGTGAGCCACTGCGTCCGACCAATTACATGTTTTTTGTTTTGTTTTGTTTTGTTTTTTGAAGCAGAGTTTTGTTCTTGTTGCCTATGCTGGAGTGCCATGGCACGATCTCGGCTCACCACAACCTCTACCTTCCAAGTTCAAGTGATTTTCCTGAATTTTGTATTTTTAGTAGAGATGGGGTTTCAACATGTTGATCACGCTGGTCTTGAACTCCTGACCTCAGGTGATCCACCCACCTCGGCCTCCCAAAGTGCTGAGATTACAGGCGTGAGCCACCGTGCCCAGTCACATGTATTTTAAAAAATTTTAAGTCTCGGCCAGGCGCGGTGGCTCAAGCCTGTAATCCCAGCACTTTGGGAGGCCGAGTCGGGCGGATCATGAGGTCAGGAGATCGAGACCATCCTGGCTAACATGGTGAAACCCCGTCTCCACTAAAGAATACAAAAAACTAGCCGAGCGAGGTGGCGGGTGCCTGTAGTCCCAGCTACTCGGGAGGCTGAGGCAGGAGAATGGCATAAACCCGGGAGGCAGAGCTTGCAGCGAGCTGAGATCCGGCCACTGCACTCCAGCCTGGGCGACAGAGCGAGACTCCGTCTCAAAAAAAAAAAAAAAAAAAAAAAAAAAATTTAAGTCTGTTGTAAAAAATTAAAGCATTCAAGAACAACATTAAGTGAAATATCCATCGTAACTTCATTCAACCCCATGTAAGCACCAGTAACTTTGGTAATGTGTTACTGTTAAAATCAGAGGGGGAGAAAAGCTATTATCTTTTCTTATGTGATTGATTTTTTTAGAGACAAGGTGCCACCACATCTGTAATCCTAGCACTTTGAGAGGTCGAGGCGGGAAGATCGCTTGAGCCCAGGCGTTCAAGACCAACCTGGGCAACATGACGAAACCCCATCTCTATCCAAAAAATTACAAAAATTAGCTGGGCATGGTGGTGCACGCCTGCAGTCCCAGCTACTCAGGAGGCTGAGGTGGGAGGATGGCTTCTGCCTGGGAGGCTGAGGCTGCAGTGAGCTGAGGTTGTGCCATTGCACTTCAGCCTGGGCGACAGAGTGAGACCCTGTCTCAAAAAAAACAAAAATACGTATGCACTTTAAGACGGCAGCTGCTGTGGGCAGGTTGCTCCGAGCATCAGCTGCCGGCATGTGAGTGTCATTCCTTGGGGTATTTCTGCCACTGCAGCCATCAGGCCTGCTGATTCTGGAAGAACAAGTTTGACAAACATGTTGTGGTCTGGTTCCGGTCAAGCAAAATTCTGGCACCAGTTCCTCATACTGTGCACCTGATGTCACCCAGCATGCGCCCTATTTTAAGGGTACAGCCGTTGTCAATGGAGAGTTCAAAGACTTAAGCCTTGATGACTTTGAGGGGAAATATTTGGTGCCTTTCTTCTATCCTTTGGATTTCTTTGTTTTTTTTTTCAAGATGGAGTCTTGCTCTGTCACCCAGGGTGGAGTACAGTGGCACGATCTCGGCTCACTACAACCTCCGCCTCCCAGGTTCAAGCGATTCTCCTGCCTCAGCCTCTCAAGTAGCTGGGAGGTGCCTGCCACCACGCCCGGCTAATTTTTGTATTTTTAGTAGAGATGGGATTTCACCATGTTGGTGAGGCTGGTCTTGAACTCTTGAACTCAGGTGATCCACCTGCCTCAGCCTCCCAAAGTGCTGAGATTACAGGCGTGAGCCACCGTGGTGGATTCCCACTTTAGCCATCTTGCCTGGATAAATACACCAAAGAAGAATGGCGGTTTGGGTCCCATGAACATCACACCTTTGTCACATTTCACTAAGCGAATTCCCGAGACTACGGTGTGCTGTTAGAAGGTCCTAGTCTTGCACTAAGAGGTCTCTTCATAACTGACCCCAGTTGAGTCATCAAGCACTTGAGTGTTTTTTGTTTTGTTTTGTTTTTTGAGAAGGAGTCTCGCTCTGTTGCCCAGGCTGGAGTGCAGTGGCGCAATCTCGGCTCACTGCAAGCTCTGCCTCTCAGGTTCACGCCATTCTCCTGCCTCAGCCTCCCAAGTAGCTGGGACTACAGGCGCCCGCCACTGCACCCAGCTAATTTTTTGTATTTTTTCAGTAGAGATGGGGTTTCACCATGTTAGCTGGAATGGTCTCGATCTCCTGACCGCCTCAGCCTCCCAAAGTGCTGGGATTACAGGCGTGAGCCACCACACCTGGCCGCACTTGAGTGTTAATGATCTCCCAGTGGGCTAAAGTGTGGAAGAAACCCGCCTCTTGGTGAAGGCGTTCCAGTATGTAGAAACCCATGGAAAAGTCTGCCCAGTGAATTGGACACAGGATTCTCTAAAAATCGAGCCAAATCCAGCTGCTTCCAAAGAGTATTTTCGGAAGGTAAATCAGTAGCTTGCCCATGTGTATCTTCACCTTCTCACCCCAGAGAAGAACCACAGTTGAAACCTGCTTTTATCATTTTAAAGATGATTATCTGTGGCCCGGAGTGGTGGCTCATGCCTGTAATCCCAGCACTTTGGGAGGCTGAGGTGGGCGGATCACCTGAGGTTGGGAATTTGAGACCAGCCTGACCAACACAGAGAAACCCTGTCACTACTAAAAATACAAAATTAGCCGGGCATGGTGGCGCATGCCTGTAATCCCAGCTACTCAGGAGGCTGAGGCAGGAGAATTGCTTGAACCCAGGAGGTGGAGGTTGCAGTGAGCCAAGACTGTACCACTGAACTCCAGCCTTGGCAACAAGAGTGAAACTTCATCTCAAAAAAAAAAAAAAAAAAAAGAAAGAAAAGATTGTTTGTAGGCTGGGCACGGTGGCTCATGCCTATAATACCAGCACTTTGGGAGGCTGAAGTGGGCGGATCACCTGAGGTCAGGAGTTCGAGACCAGCCTGGCTAACATGGTGAAACCCCTTCTCTACTAGAATACAAAAATTAGCTGGGCATGGTGGCGGGTGCCTGTAGTCCCAGCTACTCGGGAGGTTGAGGCAGGAGAACTGCTTGAACCCAGGAGGCAGAGGCTGCAGTGAGTGGAGATTGCACCACTGCACTCCAGCCTGGGCAACAGAGCGAGACTTCCTCTCAGGAAAAAAAAGAAAAATAAAAAGAGAAATCAGGCCGGTGCGGTGGCTCACGCCTATAATCCCAGCACTTTAGGAGGCTGAGGCAGGTGGATCATGAGGTCAGGAGATCGAGACCATCCTGGCCAACATGGTGAAACCCCGTCTCTACTAAACAAAATACAAAAATCTAGCCACTCCATCTCAAAACGGAACAAACAAAAACAAAACAACAAAAAAAGAGATCAAAGCTGTATATGCAGTCACACCAAAATACAAACACCAAGTATGACATAAACGGGGAAAGGAAACCATCTACGGGTGATTAGGAGGGGCGGCAGTGGGAAGATCCAGGGCAGCTGGAAGTCTCAGCCCCTCCACACTCCTAGTCTTTTAACTGCTGCTGCTGCTTCCCAAGACTTCCATGTCTTCTCCAGGCTTCTGGGAATACAGACATGCTCCCCAGCTCTCTAATTCTAATCCAGCCCAAATTGTGTCCAATGCCTTTTTTTTCTCTAAACGTACAGCTCTGGAAATAAATTTTTATTTATATATACATATTTTTTTTTTTTTTAGACAGGGTCTCACTCTCTGTCACCCAGGCTCAAGAGCAGTGGCACAATCATGGCTCATTGCAGATTTGATTGACCTCTTGAGCTCAGGTGATCCTCCCACCTCAGCCTCTAAGATAGCTGGGACTACAAGTCCGCATCACAATTCCCAGCTAATTTATTTTTATTTTTATTTTTTTTTTTGAGATGGAGTCTTGCTCTGTCACCCAGGCTGGAGTGCAGTGGCGCCATCTCCACTCACTGCAAGCTCCGCCTCCCGGGTTCACGCCATTCTCCTGCCTCAGCCTCCCAAGTAGCTGGAACTACAGGTGCCTGCCACCTCGCCCGGCTAGTTTTCTGTATTTTTTAGTAGAGACGGGGTTTCACCATGTTAGCCAGGATGGTCTTGATCTCCTGACCTCATGATCCGCCCGCCTCGGCCTCCCAAAGTGCTGGGATTACAGGCTTGACCCACCGCGCCTGGCCACTAATTTTTATATATTTTGTAGAGACAGGGTTTTGCTAAGTTACCCAGGCTTGTCTAGAACTCCTGGGCTCAAGCGACCTACCCGCCTCAGTCTCCCAAAGTCCTGGGATTACAACAGGGGTGAGCCATCATGCCCGCCGGAGCCATCGTCTTTAAGGTTATAAAAAACAGTCAAGTTGCCTAAGCCTTTACTTAATGTTACAAAGCGAAGGAGAACTCCAAGAGCCCTTCTCAGTTTCAGCTGTGGGCCTAACCAGCAGCCCCCTCATTCCTTCCTTCTAGTGGTTCCCAAAAGCCCAGCCTCTCTAGCTCTCCCCTCCATGGTACATGGACACAAGGCCAGGCACTTTTCTGCTGATTATCCTGTGGAAGGAGAACAAAATACTAAAGATGGGAAAGTAACCAAGGGCCCAGAAGCCTGACAAGCCTTTGCAGGCTGAGCTTCTGCGGGTTGTCACTGGCCCAGTTCTGACTGATGAGTTGGCAGTTCTGAACTTCACCCAACTTTTATTCTCCCAAAGCTGGGAATCCTCCAACCTGTCTTTTGAGACCTCTTGTCCCACACTAAAAATGCACATTCTTTGGGATTAGAGGGAACTGGATTCACCTTCCAGAGCTTGTGGCTGGCCAGTGGCCTTAACCTCTCTGAACTATATCCTCATCTATAAAAGGAGATGAAATGACTACTTCTCAGGGCTGTCATCAAGACTGAATGAAAAGGTTTTAAAACCACAAATATTTATAGTGCTTACTACTACTAAGTGAGGAGACCACCTCACTTATTGTCTCATGCCCCATATTGTCTCATGCCCAATTTCTGCCTCCAAAGAAAGAAGTAAAAACTAAAAGGCAGGCCGGGCGTGGTGGCTCAATCAAGCCTGCAATCCCAGCACTTTGGGAGGCCGAGATGGGCGGATCACGAGGTCAGGAGACAGAGACCATCCTGGCTAACACGGTGAAACCCGTCTCTACTAAAAATACAAAAAACTAGCCGGGCGAGGTGGCGGGCACATGTAGTCCCAGCTACTTGGGAGGCTGAGGCAGGAGAATGGCGTAAACTTGGGAGGTAGAGCTTCCAGTGAGCTGAGATCCGGCTACTGCACCCCAGCCTGGGCGACAGAGAAGACTCCATCTCAAAAAAAAACACAAAAAACTACAAGGCAGAAATGAAATCCACAGGCAGACAGCCCGGCACCGCACCCTGGATCTGGTTAAAGATCTACCCCTGACCTAACCGGTTATGTTATCTATAGATTCCAGACATTGTATGGAAAAGCACTGTGAAAATCCCTGTCCTGTTCTGTTCTGTTCTGTTCTGATTACCGGTGCACGCAGCCCCCAGTCAGCAGCCCCCAGTCGCGTACCCGCTGCTTGCTCAATCAATCATGACTCCCTCACGCGGACCCCCTTAGAGTTGTAAGCCCTTAAAAGGGACAGGAATTGCTCACTTGGGGAGCTCAGTTTTTGGAGACATGAGTCTTGCCGAAGCTCCTGGCCGAATAAAGCCCTTCCTTCTTTAACTCGGCGTCTGAGGGGCTTTGTCTGTGGCTTATCCTGCTACACTATTGCTTGGCTTTGGGCCAGGAGGCGTAGCAAGGATAAAGGAGACTAACCCTTTTTTACTCTCATAATTTGTTCATCCTTTTTATTTGTTTATTTTTGAGACAGGGTCCTGCCCAGACTGGAGTGCAGTGGCATGATCATGGCTCACTGCAGCCTCAACCACCTGGGCTTATGCCATCCTGGGTAGCTGGGACTACAGGTGTGCACCACCACGCCCGGCTAATTTTTGTACATTTTGTAGAAACAACGTCTTGCTATGTTGCCCAGGCTGGTCCCGAACTCCTGGGCTCAAGCGATTCTCTGGCCTTAGACTCCCAAAGGTGTTATTATAGGTGTGAGCCACCATGCCCGGCCTTTTATTTTATTCTTTTAAGAGAGGGGGTCTCACTCTGTGACCTAGGCTGGAGTGCACTCGTGCAATTACCTCAATGCAGCCTCAAACTCATGGACTCAAGCGATCTTCCCACCTCAGCTTCCCAAGAGGCTGGGATCATGGGCACATGCCACAGCACTTGGCTTGATTTGTTCATCCTAAAAAAGTCCAGGGGATTCTTGGCAGGCCTGCCCAGGATCCCCCTATGAGCTGGCCAAACACAAAGACTCCCAGGCTTGGGCTTAAATGACCAAGTAGATGGTAGATTTCCATGTAGTGAGATACACAACACTGGTGAACAAACAGGAGAGGAGAGACGTGAAGCTCCATGTTGCTAGGTATTTTCATTCAATCTGAAGTGCTTGGGCGCCATCCCAGAAAGGATGTCAGGCAGGCAAAGTTAGAAGGGCTAGGGGTGTGGAATATGAGGCACCCTTGTGGCCGGGCACGGTGGCTCACGCCTGTAATCCCAGCACGTTGGGAGGCCAAGGCGGGCAGATCACCTGAGGTCAGGCTGATCAACATGGGGAAACCCCATCTCTACTAAAAATACAAAATTAGCCGGACGTGGTGGCCCATGCTGTAATCCCAGCTACTCGGGAGTCTGAGGCAGGAGAATCGCTTGAACCCGGGAGGTGGAGGTTGCAGTGAGCCGAGTTTGCGCCATTGCACTCCAGCCTGGGCAACAAGAGTGAAACTCTATCCCTCCACCAAAAAAAGAGGCACCCTTGTTTTAGATAGACAGCTGTGTGCCAAGGCAAATATCCCATCAGTTTATCAGAATAATCTGTAGCAGTCTCCTGTGCCTGGGAGAGAGACTGTATTAGCATGAAAAAGTACTCACAAGAAGTCAGGAGAAAAAGCAGGAAACAATTATGTCAGCACAGTTGGTGCTGATGGCTGGGCTGCCATGAGCACAGCTTGGAATGCAGTCAGACACATAAGGGCTATGTGAAGTGTTGGTGTCATGGGGCATTAACCAAAAAATCTGTTATCGTGGATGGAACAGACCCAGTCAATCAACATCTCCTTAGTTATCTGTGTTTGGCTATTACTCTGGAGCGTTTCACTACAAGCTGGCCACAATGATCCCACTCTACAGAGAAGAAAACTGAGGCTCAGAAAGGTCAAGTATTTTACTCAAGATTGGAAGAGGAGGCCAAGATCTGAACCAAGTTAGTCAGACTCCAGAGCTGGTGCCCTTGAGTGTTATTAGAAATTTCTCTGCCTCCAGTCGGGCACGGTGGCTCACGCCTGTAATCCCAGCACTTTGGGAGGCCGAGGCGGGTGGATCAGGAGGTCAGGAGATCGAGACTGTCCTGGCTAACACAGTGATATCCCATCTCTACTAAAAATACAAAATACAGGCCGGGCGCGGTGGCTCACGCCTGTAATCCTAGCACTCTGGGAGGCCGAGGAGGGCAGATCACGAGGTCAGGAGATCGAGACCATCCTGGCTAACACAGTGAAATCCCGTCTCTACTAAAAAATACAAAAAATTAGCTGGGCGTGGTGGCGGGCGCCTGTAGTCCCAGCTAATCGGGAGGCTGAGGCAGGAGAATGGCGTAAACCCAGGAGGCGGAGGTTACAGTGAGCCGAGATCGCGCCACTGCACTCCAGCCTGGGCGACAGAGCAAGACTCCGCCTCAAAAAAACAAACAAACAAAAAATACAAAATACAAAAAATTAGCTAGGCGAGGTGGCGGGCGTCTGTAGTCCCGGCTACTCGGGAAGCTGAGGCAGGAGAATGGTGTGAACCCGGGAGGCGGAGGTTGCAGTGAACCGAGACCACGCCACTGCACTCCAGCCTGGGCGACACAGCAAGACTCAGTCTCAAAAAAAAAAAAAAAAAAAAATTTCTTCTGCCTCCTTCCTCCCCATGCTCCTTAGTAGTCTCTCAGCTTGCCTGGAACTATCTCTCTTCCTCCTTCCCCTAGGAAAGACAGCAACTTGTTGCTGGTCTTCTGGTCCCCACCCTCATCCCCTCATCTCATTCTCCAAGTCATTCGTGATAAATAAATGTGTGTGTGTGTGTGTATATATATTTTGAGACAGGGTCTCACTCTGTTGCCCAGGCTGTAGTGCAGTAGCACGTACATGGCTCACTGCAACCTCCACCTCCTAGGCTCAAGCGATCCTCCTGCCTCAGCATCCAAGCGTCCAGAGTAGCTGGGACTACAGGCATGTATCACCATGCTTGGCTAATGTGTAATTTTTTTTTTTTTTGTAGAGACAAGGTCTCACTATGTTGCCCAGGCTGGTCTCAAACCCCCGGGCTCAAGTGATCCTCCTACCTCGACCTCCCAAAGTGATGGGATTATAGGCGTGAGGTACTGTGCCCGGCCTCATTCATGATCTTTCCAAACCTCAAACCTGAAGCAAGCTGCTGGCCTGCTTGGACTCCTTATTGGTTCCCTTTGCCTGAAAGATAAAGCCCACGTTTCTTAGCATGGTCTTAGAGGTGTCCAACATCAGGTACTGACAGAACCTTTAGCTTCACATCCTATCTACCACATCCTCCCTTCTCTTCCCACACAATCTCCTTGCCAGACCCACTAGGCCAGAATGTTAACTGTCCTCTCCATACTATTTGCATCTCTTTACCTTGAATGCCTTCCCATCCCTTATCCCACTGGAAGAACATCTACTGGTGTCTCAAAGTCATCTCCTCTGATCCCTCCTCCATCCTGAGGATGGAGTCATTCTCTCTGAGAAACTGGGACAGACTTTTAGATCACAATCACTTTAATTTACATGCCTATCCACCACACCAATCAACTTCCTAAAAGCCCCTGGGGGCACCAGTCAACTCACTGTATCTTCCATATGCAAAACCCTTTTACTTCTCACAGGAAGCTGAAGAAGGCAGCACTGTCACTCCTATTTCACAGTTAAGGGACTGAGGCTCAGGAAGATAACTTTATTGGCCTAAGTTCACACAGCAAGTAAAGGGGAGCCTAGAAAAACAACCCAGGCCTATCTGACTGATTCTGAAGGCTGACCATGGTCCAGGCAGGGGCTAAGGCAGCCTGGACAGGCCTCCCGAGGATCCCCCACGCGCTTGGCCAAGTCCCAGAAGCAGAGAGCAGAAGCCAGCAGAGAAGGAGAGGACAGTGAGACCAGAGAGGAGACACTGAGGCAGCTGGGGCCTGAGGGAAGGTGGGGTGGGTGGTGACAGATCCGACGACAGACGACAGACATGGGGTAGGACAGTGGCAACAACTCCCTGCTGTGGTGGAGACAGCCTGAGTGCTCGTTGAGTCCCAGAGGAGAGGCTTCCTCTCCAAAATGAAGACTTGAGGCCCCGCACTGGGCTGCTGTGAGCAACTGCCAGGGAAGGGCAGGGGATGGAGGGCTACCTTTTTTTTTTTTTTTTTGAGACGGAGTCTGGCTCTGTCGCCCAGGCTGGAGTGCAGAGGCGTGATCTCGGCTCACTGCAAAGCTCCGCCTCCCAGGTTCACACCATTCTCCTGCCTCAGCCTCCCGAGTAGCTGGAACCACAGGCGCCCCCCACCTCGCCCGGCTACTTTTTTGCATTTTTAGTAGAGACGGGGTTTCACTGTGTTAGCCAGGATGGTCTCGATCTCCTGACCTCGTGATCCACCTGCCTTGGTCTCTCGAAGTGTTGGGATTACAGGCGTGAGCCACCGCGCCCGGCCGGAGGGCCATCTTCTAAAAGGTGGAGCCCTGTTCCCGGTACCTGCCTGCACAGCCTCTACTGCACAAACGGGTCTTTTGTACAGACTTCTTCTCTCACTGCTCTGGGTGTGTTTTCCTTTTTCTTCATCATCTTTTTTTTTTTTTTTTTTTTGAGATGGAGCCTTACTCTGTTGCCCAAGCTGGAGTTCAGCAGCACAATCTCAGCTCACTGCAACCTCCGCCTCCCAGGTTCAAGTGATTCTCCTGCCTCAGCCTCCCTAGTGCTGGGACTACAGGCGCATGCCACCACGCCTGGCTAATTGTTCTGTATTTTTAGTAAAGATGGGGTTTCGGCTGGGCGCGGTGGCTCAAGCCTGTAATCCCAGCACTTTGGGAGGCCGAGACGGGCGGATCACAAGGTCAGGAGATCGAGACCATCCTGGCTAACCTGGTGAAACCCCGTCTCTACTAAAAAAATACAAAAAAAAAAAAAAACTAGCCGGGTGAGATGGCGAGCGCCTGTAGTCCCAGCTACTCGGGAGGCTGAGGCAGAATGGCATAAACCCGGGAGGCGGAGCTTGCAGTGAGCCGAGATCCGGCCACTGCACTCCAGCCTGAGCAACAGAGCGAGACTCCGTCTCAAAAAAAAAAAAAAAAAAAAAGACGGTGTTTCACCATGTTGGCCAGACGGGTCTTGAACTCTTGAACTCCTGACCTCAGGTGATCTGCCCACCTCAGCCTCCCAAATTGCTGGGGTTACGAGCCTGGGCTCTCTCTCTCTGCCTGTGTTTTCTTTCTTTCTTTCTTTCTTTTTTTTGAGACGGAGTCTTGCTCTGTCGCCCAGGCTGGAGTGCAATGGCGTGATCTCGGCTCACTGCAAGCTCTGCCTCTGAGGTTCATGCCATTCTCCTGCCTCAGCCTCCCAAGTAGCTGGGACTACAGGTGCCTGCCACCACGGCCGGCTAATTTTTTGTATTTTTTTTTTTTTTTCAGTAGAGATGGGGTTTCACCGTGTTAGCCAGGATGGTTTCAATCTCCTGACCTCATGATCCACCCGCCTCGGCCTCCCAAAGTGCTGGGATTACAGGCGTGAGCCACTGCGCCCGGCCTGTGGCTGTTTTCTTAACCTGGCAGTGTCTGGGCTGGGAATAAGGAGTCGGCTTTTAGCATCAAGCTTCCCTGCCCAGCCCCACCCAACACAGCTTCCTTCTTCAAGGAGCGTACAGTCTCTGGGAGAAGAGTGAGACAGTCCCAGATAAGTTGGCTACAGAGTCAGCTTCCACCATCAGGCACTCCAGAATGCCCACAGCTGCCCTTTGAGGTGAGCAGATTCATCCCGGTT
Source organism: Macaca nemestrina (assembly GCF_043159975.1). Classification (NCBI taxonomy): domain Eukaryota; kingdom Metazoa; phylum Chordata; class Mammalia; order Primates; family Cercopithecidae; genus Macaca; species Macaca nemestrina. The sequence continues at coordinate 205,474,852 of NC_092125.1, forward strand.
TTACAGCTAAGGGGAAGATGAGGCTCAGGGAAAGGTGGCCCAGGTCCCACAGAGGTGCAATGAAACCCCAGTCTCATGACCCTGCTCCACCAGAGCCAGAGCTGCCCTACCCCACCTCACTTTCCTTATTTATTGAAGAAAGTGGGTAGGCATGCCAGTCTAAACAGTCTGCCTGGAGTTTGGTGCTCCTGCCCTGACCTCCAGTGACCTCACCACAGCCTCAATTTCTGTAAAAGGAGACAGAGCCCTCCCAGACCACTGCAGCTGTGCCCTCCGTCCCCCACGCCAGGAGGGAGAACTTGCCTGCCAGACTCAGGCTGAAAAATCTCTTTGTGTGAAAGGTCCCCAGGAGGGAAGGGAGGAGAGGGCTCGTGTGTCAACAATATACATTTGGTGAGCTGCTGTTACGCCAGGCACAGAGCTGGTATATTTCACACTAGGAGTTTCTCACTTGGGATCCCCACTGGATACAACCTGTGCTTGGGTCTATGTGTTCATTTTTCCTGGGGGAAGGGACCCACAACTTCCACTAGATGTTGGAATGACTGCTTTATGAAAATTATAGGATATTACTATTTGGGAGGCTGAGACAGGAGAATTGCTTGAACCCAGGAGGTGGCGGCTGCAATGACCGAGAGCACGACACTGCATTCCAGCCTGGGCGATAGAGCAAGATTTCGTATCAGGAAAAAAAAAAAAAATTGGCCGGGTGCGGTGGCTCACACCCGTAATTCCGGCACTTTGGGAGGCCGAGGCAGGTGGACACCTGAGGTCACGAGTTCGAGACCGGCCTGGCCAACATAGTGAAACACCGTCTCTACTAAAAAAAAAAAAAAAAAATACAAAAATTAGCGGGGCCTGGTGGCGCTGTTCCTGTAGTCTCAGCTAGCTACTCGGCAGGCTGAGGCAGAATTGCTTGAACCTGGGAGGCGGAGGTTGCAGTGAGCCGAGATCACACCACTCCACTCCAGCCTGGGTAATAATTGCGGAAACTCCGTCTCAAAAAAAAAAAAATCATATCCTCACCACATGCCCCCTACCATTGCTATAAAGATAAGGAAACCAATGCTCTGGGGGACTGAGTGGGTTGCCCAAGGGCATCTGATGAGAAAGTTGTAAAGAGGAACAGAACAGGATTCCTGCTCTTGGGATGTCTTTGAAACAAGAGCCTCGGGAACTCCTAATTCATCTGTCCAGGTTTCACTCTGATGCCCTTCTTGGGGCAATCCTTCCCTGCCTCCTCCACCCCGCAGTGTTCCTTAGTCTTGCACCCAAGACCCTTCATGACCCAGCCCTTGCTGTATCATCTTGTTACTCTCCTCCTCCAGTCACCTCAAGACCTGTGATATCCCTTACCACAATATCTATACTTTCATGCCTTTGCACCTGCAGTCCCTCTGCCTGAATCACCCTAATCCCACTACCCTCAGACTGCCCGAAAAACTCTGTTCCTTCAAAACCCCATTCAAGAGTCACTTCACCTAGAAAGCCATCCCTGAGCCTCCTGGGTAGGGCGGGGGGTCCCCCTGAGGGTTCCCGTAACACCCCACACACTCAACTTTTGCTAGGCCACACAAGTCACACGTGGTCGAAGTTAGGTCAATATGTGATGAATGAAGACTTGGCAGTAGCGTTCGTCGCCCGGGCTCCAGGGCATAGTTCGCTAATGACACGGGCCTGCCCTTCTCACCACTGTCCCCCAGCCCTGCAAGAGCGGCACGGAATAGATGGCCAGCAAATAATTTGCTGACAGATTGAGCTGCTGCGGAGTTCGAGACACACGGCTCCCAAAGGTCCACAGCGGTGCCTGGGTGCCTGCCGACGCTGGGACTTCTCTCGCCGCAGCAGACCCCCAACTACCCACCCTCGAGCTCTGAAGATCCACCCTCTCCCGGGCAGGGCTCCCTGCCAGCTCTGCAAACCGCCTTCTCCAAACGCATGCTGGACAAAACCATTCTCCTCGCGGCAGAGACCCATCCCCCGCCCGGGCGGCCGCGCGCACCCGGCCCATCGCGCTCGCGCCGTTTGAATCTCCCGCCTGCGCGGGCGCCGCGGTGCAGGCGTGAGAGGCGCGGCGGCGGAGGGGCAGCGCGGCCCTAGCTCCCGCGAGGCGGGGCCCAGCGGCCGCTGGAGCGCCCCGCGGGGCCGGGGAATCGCGAGCCCGCATCGCGCCTTCCTGCCGCCGGGCTTCACGTGGGGCCAGCGCCGCGCGACACGGGCGAAAGCTGACAGCGACCTAGGCCCGCGTGGACCGGCCCGTGCTCCGGCTGTGGCCGCCCCGCGCACCGCCCTCTGCCCGGACCCTCCGCGCGCCCTGAGCGAGACCTACCTCGGTGCACGTCGGCCACAAGGAACTCCAGCGTTCCCCGCCGGGCCGCGAACTGCCCCAGAGCATGCGCTCTGCAGGCCTCTGGCCCCGACCCGGGCGAGAAAGGAAAACAAAGAGCCCGGCGGCCCCTGGCGGCCATCCCAGGATCTGCATGTGGCGCGCTCCCGGGCTGGGGGGAGCTCTTGGCCAGGCTGGCTCCCCTGGCCCGGTTCCAGTGAGTGTGTATTTTGGAAACCCCAAATCGGGACACGTGGACTAACAACCAGAAAGACTCCTTGAATTCGGTCTGTTTAGGAAAATCTCGTGCGGTAGGGTCTGTACGGAGAAAAAAGATATCTTCCCTACCCTCAAGAGGGCATGGAGAAGGATGAAAAATCAGACTATCAGCAACCACACAGCGCTATGACCGTGATACCCACAGGGGCATCTTACTCAGCGCGGGGCTTAAGAACGGCTTTCCAAGTTAAGTCTAGGAGGGCAGGACATCCTAGGAGAAGCGACGTTTGCAATGACAGGGAACCATGAGAACCCAGGGAGGTTGTGGGAAACTGCCAAGTAGATGGGAGCAGAGGGTGCCTGTGGGAGTGACAGATCATGGATGCAGGGTCTTGTGTGTCTAAGGGGTCCAGCCTGTATCCTGAGGCAGTGGGGATATATGAGGATTTGGGCACGGGAATGGCATGATCAGATTTTTTGCCCCGTGAGTTAACATCAGATGGGTATGTGCCCATGTCTTAAGGTTTGAGGGAGGCACATCTCACATGCGTGTGAACACCCAGTCATCATTCTTATGAGCTACAAAAGCATCCCGATATGATCAGATCTTATAGAACAAAATAGAGAATGGACTTGGGGAAAACGGGAGCCAAGTGGGGAAGAGCAAGAGGAACGAGAGAGACCAGATAAAATAGGAGATAAGGGTGTGAGTTGGGGTTGGGTTGGAGATGGAAAACAGGTACCAAGGAAAGGCTGTCTCTTGTTAATACACGCATTCTTCAGGATGGATACAAACAGTTCTTCAGGATTTCAGGTGTTCCCTGAAACCCTTGCAAATGATGTTTTGTTGATTTCGCGTTGATTCAGACTCTGAGTCATTCTACTGCACCCAAAGTCTAGATGGACACTTTTGATGAGTTCTTACCAACTGAACTTTTTTTTTTTTTTTTTAGACCGAGTCTCGCTCTTGTCAGCCAGGCTGGAGTGCAGTGTTGTGATCTCGGCTCACTGCAACCTCTGCCTGCCGGGTTCAAGCGATTCTCCTGCCTCAGCCTCCTGAATAGCTGGGATTACAGGTGACTGCCACAACACCTGGCTAATTTTTGTATTTTTAGTAGAGACAGGGTTTCGCCATGTTGGCCAGGCTGAATTTCTTCTATGCAGGGCCTGCCACAAAGGACTCCCCCGTCTTCAGAGTTTCTTACCTCTCCAAGTTTACCTCTGCCTCCATCATGGACTCCTCTTTTGGATGATGTACTGTGAAATTTCTCCAACTTTTAACCCTGGGATCTCTGATCTCCCTCTCTCTCTCTGCTGTCTTCCTCCAAGATCTTATTCATGTAGCTTCATGTAATAATAATAAATGATGATGATTATTATTGCCTATTTTGTAAGAGCCTTTATTTTGTTAACTACAGAAACATATCCATGTCAGCTCATGTGTTCCTCATGAAAACCTCATGGCAGTTGGAATATAAGAAAACTGAAGTTTAAAGAGGTAAAGCAAGTTTTCTGGGGTCATCGCACAAGTGGTGGAAGGTAACCTGAACTCTTTGTTTTTTTTTTGACATGGAGTCTCTGTTGCCCAGGCTGGAGTGCAGTGGCGCAATCTCGGCTTACTGCAACTGGGTTCAAGCAATTCTCCTGCCTCAGCCTCCCGAGTAGCTGGGATTATTACAGGCGCTCACCACGACACCCGGCTAATTTTTGTATTTTTAGTAGAGACAGGGTTTCACCGTCTTGGCCAGGCTGGTCTTGAATTCCTGACCTCATGATCCACCCACCTCAGCCTCCCAAAGTGCTGGGATTACAGGCGTGAGCCTCTGCACCCAGCCTTAATTTTTGTACTTTTAGTAGAGATGGGGTTTCTCCATTTTGGCCAGGCTGGTCTCAAACTCCTGACCCACCCAGGCTAGAGTGCTATGGCATGATTTCAGCTTACTGCAATCTCTGCCTCCTGGGTTCAAGCGATTCTCCTGCCTCAGCCTCCCGAGTAGCTGGGATTACAGGTGCCCACCACCATGCCCAGCTAATTTTTGTATTTTTAGTAGAGACAGGGTTTCGCCATGTTGGCCAGGCTGGACTTGAACTCCTAACGTCAGGTGATCCACCCGCCTCGGCCTCCCAAAGGGCTGGGATTACAGGCATGAGCCACCGTGCCTGGCCATTTTTTGTATTTTTAGTAGAGACCAGGTTTCACCATTTTTGCCAGGCTGGTCAGGAACTCCTGACCTCAGGTGACCCGCCCATCTTGGCCTCCCAAAGTGCTGGGATTACAGGCGTGAGCGACTGCACCTGGCATTTATTTATTTTTTAGTTTTGTATTTGTATTTTTTATTTTATTTTGAGATGGAGTCTCATTCTGTTGCCCATGCTGGAGTGCAGTGGTGCAGTCTCGGCTCACTGCAACCTCTGCCCCATGGGTTCAAGCAATTTTCCTGCCTCAGCCTCCGGAGTAGCTGGGATTATGGACACGCACCACCATGCTAGGCTCATTTTTGTATTTTTAATAGAGACCGGGTTTCACCATGTTGGCCAGGCTGGTCTTGAGCTCTTGACCTCAAGTGATCCACCCACCTTGGCCTCCCAAAGTGCTGGGATTACAGGTGTGAACTACCGCACCCCACCCCAGTTGTTCTTTTGAGACTGAGTCTCACTCTGTCACCCAGGGTGGAATGCAGTGGCAGATCTCGGCTCACTACAACCTCTGCCTCTCCGGCTCAAAAGATCCTCCTGCTTCAGCCTCCCGAGAAGCTGGGAACACGTATGTGCACCACCATGCCCAGCTAATTTTTTTTTTTTTTTTTTTTGAGACAAAGTCTCACTCTGTTGCCCAGGCTGGAGTATAATGGCATGATCTTGGCTCACTGCAATCTCTGCCTCCTGGGTTCAAGTAATTCTCCTGTTTCAGCCTCCTGAGTAGCTGGGATTACAGGTGTGCACCCGGCTAATTGCCCATCTAATTTTTGTATTTTTGGTAGAGACAGGGTTTCACTATGTTGGCCAGGCTGGTCTTGAACTTCTGAGCATCAGCAGTCAGCCTGCCTTGGCATCCCAAAGTGTTGGGATTACAGGAGTGAGCCACTGCTACCAGCTGATATGGAGGTCCTGGTTGTAATAATGTACTGTGGGTTTTATAACATATATAAAAGTAAAATACATGACAGTATCAAAGACTATATAGTGAGAAATGGAAGAAATATTTTTATTTTTATGTATGTATGTATTTATTTTTTTTTTTGAGACGGAGTCTCACTCTGTGGCCCAGGCTGGAGTGCAGTGGCACGATCTCCGCCCACTGCAAGCTCCGCCCCCAGGGTTCATGCCATTTTCCTGCCTCAGCCTCCTGAGTAACTGTGACTACAGGTGCCTGCCACCACGCATGGCTAATTTTTTTGTATTTTTAGTAGAGATGGGGTTTCACCCTGTTAAGCCAGGATGGTCTCAATCTCCTGACCTTGTGATCCGCCTGCCTCGGCCTCCCAAAGTGCTGGGATTACAGGCGTGAGCCACCGCGCCTGGCCAGAAATATTTTTAAGTGTCTTTTTTTTTTTTTTTTTTTTTTTTTGAGATGGAGTCACTGTCGCCCAGGCTAGATAGAGTTCAGTGGCGTGTTCTCAGCTCACGGCAACCTCTGCCTCCCGGGTTCAAGCAATTCTCCTGCCTCAGCCTCCTAGTAGCTAGGACTACAGGTACGTGCCACCATGCCCGGCTAATTTTTGTGTTTTTAGTAGAGAGGGGGTTTCACCATGTTGGCCAGCCTGGTCTCAAACTCCTGACCTCAGGTGATCCGCCGGTCTCAGCCTCCCAAAATGCTGGGATTACAGGCGTGAGCCACCGGACTTGGCCTTTTTTTTTTTTTTTTTTTTTTTTTGAGACGGAGACTCGCTCTGTCGCCTAGGCTGAAGTGCAGTGGCACGATCTCAGCTCACTGCAACCTCTGCTTCTAGGTTCAAGTGATTCTTCTGCCTCAGCCTCCCAGGTAGCTGAGACTACAGGCGAGCACCACCACACCTGGCCAGTTTTGTTTTTTTTTTCATTTTTAGTAGCGGTGGGGTTTCACCATACTGGCCAGGCTGGGGAAGATTCTTATACTACAGGTGAACTGGTTTAATATCAATGGAATGTAAACTATTATAAATTAAAAATGTACAATATGGCTGGACATGGTGACTCATGCCTGTATTCCCAGCGCTTTGGGAGGCCAAGGTGGGAGGATTGCTTGAGCCCTGGAGTTCAAGACCAGCCTGGACAACATCGTGAGACCTTGTCGCTACAAAAAATACAAAATTTAGCCAGCCATAGTGGCACATGCCTGTGGTCTTCACTACTCAGGAGACCAAGCTGGGAGGATCATTTGAACCTGGGAGTTCCAGTTTGAGGCTGCAGTGAGTCATGATCTTGCCACTGCACTCTAGCCTGGGTGACAAAGTGAGACCCTGTCCGAAAAAAAAAAAAAAGTAAATCGCCTAAAGTCTCCAATTAAAAGGCAGAGACTGTCATACTGAAAAACCTAAAATGTTACCTACAAGAAATAAAATTTAAAAATAAGGCCAGGCACAGTGGCTCATGCCTGTAATTCTAGCACTTCGGGAGGCCAAGGCAGGCAAATTGCCTGAGCTCAGGAATTTGAGACCAGCCTGGGCAACATGGTGAAACCCCATCTCTACTGAAATACAAAAAATTAGCCAGGCATGGTGGTGCATGTGGTAGTACCAGCTACACTAGAGGCTGAGACATGAGAATTGCTTGAAGCTGGGAGGCAGAGGTTGCAGTGAGCTGAGATCGCACCACTGCATTTTAGCTGGGCAAAAGATTGAGAATGTGTCTCCAAAAAATAAATGAATATGTAAATAAATATGCTCAGCCAATGCTGGATCTGCAAAAAGAAAAATAATATAAAAGTAAATACACAAATAATAAATTTGTACAAAAAGTAAAAGATACACTGTTGTTTTGTTTTTGAGTCAGGGTTTGCTCTGTTACCCAGGCTGGAGTGCAGTGGTGTAATCATAGCTCACTGCAGCCTCCACCTCTAGGGCTCAAGTGAGCCACCTCAGCCTCCCCAGTTGCTGGGACCATAGGCATACAGTACCACCCCTGTATTTTTTTGTAGAGACAGGCTTTTGCTGTGTTGCCTAGGTTATTGTTTTAACACTAGTCAAAAGAAACACTGGTGGCCAGCTGTGGTGGCTCACGCCTGTGAACCCAGCAGTTTGGGAGGCCGAGGCAGATGGATCACTTGAGGTCAGGAGTTGATGACTAGCCTGGCCAACATGGTGAAACCCCGTCTCTACTAAAAATACAAAAAAATTAGCTGGGCATGGTGGTGCGTGACTGTAATTCCAGCTACTCCGGAGGCAGAAGCTGCAGGGAGGTGAGATTGTGCAACTTCACTCTGGCTTTGGTGACAGAGTGAGACTCTTGTCTAAAAAAAAAAAGAGGCCGGGCGTGGTGGCTCACGCCTGTAATCACAGCACTCTGGGAGGCTGAGGCGGGCAGATCACGAGGGCAGGAGATCAATACCATCCTGGCTAACACGGTGAAACCCCGTCTCTACTAAAAATACAAAATATTAGCCGGGCATGGAGGCGTGCGCCTGTAGCCCCAGCTGTGAGACTCCGTCTCGGAGAAAAAAAAAAAAAAAAAAAGAAAAGAAAATAAAATAAAGAAAGATGGAGGTATGCAGCTATGAGCAAATTGCTAAAGTTTTCTGAATTTCAGTTTATTATTAAAAAATAGAAACAAAGCCTACTTCACCATTTTGTGAGATTAAGAAAAAAAAAAGCTGGAGTGGGAGACAAAGTAGATTTTATGGCAGAGTATTTAAAGGAGTCAATCAATCAAGAGACAATATCTAAAACATAGTTGTATAACTATATACAACTAATAACAGAACTTCAAAATACATGAAGCAAAATACATGAAGCAAAAACTTATAGAACTGCTAGGAGAAATATAAAAATCCACAATTACACTTGGAGATTTCAATATCCCTCTCGATAAATGATAGAGCGAAGTAGGTATGAAACTAGCAAGGACAGCCAGGCACTGTGGCTCACGCCTGTAATCCCAACACTTTGGGAGGCTGAGGCGGGTGGATCACCTGAGGTCAGGAGTTCGAGATCAGCCTGGCCAACATGGTGAAACCCTGTCTCTACTACAAATACAAAAATTAGCTGGCCAGGCATGGTGGCTCATGCCTGTAATCCCAGTACTTTGGGAGGCCGAGGCGGGTGGATAACCTGAGGGCAGGAGTTTGAGCCCAGCCTGGCCAACATGGCGAAACCCTGTCTCTACTAAAAAAACACAAAAATCAGCTGGGTGTGGTGCAGGCGCTTGTAATCCCAGCCACTTGGGAGGCTGAGGCAGGAAAATCGTTTGAACCCAGGATAGAGGTAGCAGTGAGCCCAGATCATGCCATTGCACTCCAGCCTGGGAGACAGAGAAAGACTCCATCTCAAAAAAAAAAGAGATCAGCCTTGAGGCTAGGGGCAGTGGCTCACGCCTGTAATCAACACTTTGAGATGCTGAGGCAGGCGGATCACTTGAGGTCAAGAGATCGAGACCAGCCTGGCCAACATGGTGAAACCCCCGTCTCTACTAAAAAATACAAAAAACATTAGCTGGGCATGGTGGTGTACGCCTGTAATCCCAGCTACTTGGGAGGCCGAGGTGGGAGAATTGCTGGAACCCGGGAGGCGGAGGTTGCAGCAAGTCAAGATGGCTCCATTGCACTCCCTCCTGGAGACAGAGTGAGACTCTGGTGGTGAAATAAAAAAAAAGGCCGAGCGCAGTGGCTCACGCCTGTAATCCCAGCACTTTGGGAGGCTGAGGCGGGCAGATCACAAGGTCAGGAGATCAAGACCATCCTGGCTAACATGGTGAAACCCTGTCTCTACTAAAAATACAAAAAAATTAGCTGGGCGTGGCGGCGTGTGCCTGTAGTCCCAGCTGCTGGGGAGACTGAGGCAGGAGAATGGCATGAACCCAGGAGGTGGAGCTTGCAGTGAGCTGAGATCGTGCCACTGCACTCCAGCCTGGGCAACAAAGTGAGACTGTCTTGAAAAAAAAAAAATATCGGAATTGGATACTGTATCCTTGCTTCCTGAGAAGTCAGAAAATGTTATTTAATAAGTGATCATGCCACTGCACTCCACCCAGAGACCCTAAGAAGCTTTTCACCGATATACTCCTTTGTCCTTATCACAACTCCACGAGGTAGTTTATCATTCTCATTTTGTGACATGAAATTGAGGCACAGGGTCTAAGTAACTCACCCAGAGCCTCATAAACAGCAAGTGGTGGGATCAGGATTCAAATCCGGGCGGTCTAGGACTTCTAAGATGGGCAACCAATACTGTCTGCCTACACAAAGAACAAAGGCCAGAGTGCCTGTTTGGAAAGTCTAAAGGGGTATTGCAAGCTGAAGTTCAGCAGAGTGGGATCTGAACACCTACTGACAGCTTTGCTTCAGCTGTATCTTGTAGGTCAATAGAAATTCTCATTTCCTGCCCAGCACTGCAGTTACCGAACTCCACCTGAGAATATGAATTGAAAACATACTAAAGTCACTGGTTCAGAAAAAAACCTTACTCAGGAGAGATCTATGTAGTTAGAGCAAGACACGAACGGGACTGGGCATACACAGATGGATGGGGCTGACTATCTGGCTTCTTCCTGAGCAGGGAACTTGAGGCCTGTTTCTGCAGAGGTGCCACTTCTGGTTGTGGACTTGGATTAGCCTTTTGGTTCCTGGGTTTCCCCATGGGAATATGCTGTATTAAAGCCCCCCTCAGCACTAATATGCTAAGTGCTTACCTAGAACAGTGCCTGGCACAGGTAAGCGCAAATGCAACTGGTTTAGGAAGATGCCTTGAGACTTACTGTCACCAGGCTGGAGCACAGTGGCGCTCTCAGCCCGCTACCACCTCCACCTACCGGGTTCCAGCATTTTTCCTGCCTCAGTCCCTACAGGCACACACCACCATGTCCGGGTATTTTTGTATTTTTAGTAGAGACAGGGTTTCACCATGTCGGTCAGGGTATCTAGATGTTGTGATCCACCTCCCTCGGTCTCTCTAAGTGCTGGGATTACAGGGGTGAGCCACCAAGCCCGGCTACATTTAAGATGCCCTCTTCAACACTGCCTCACTCCACTCCACTTCTAAGAAAAATCAAGCTGTGTATTCCCCTGCAATCCTAGCTAGTTAACTAGCTTCCATTCTCAGACCAGTCCTGCCCTGAACACCCTGACAAGCAAGCTCTAGTCCACCAAACTCCAATCTCACCCACCTCCTTCAAACCTGTCCCATCAACTTCCAAATGGCTGTCCCACCTCCCCTATGCCAGCAGATAGACTTTACCTTCTAGATGATTCCCCATTACTTCCCATCCTTCAGGGTACTGAATATTTATGTTGGCAGCCAGTGTAGGGGGCTTGACAAAGTTCCCATTATGACCCATGTCATGAGGCAACCAACTCTAGCAATCTTCAGGCTGAGGTGCACCAGGTAGCAAAGGCTCATACAACTCAGCTAGGGATACCACAACCTCCCATTGCTACCATTGATTTTCCTCCACTACATTGCAGGAAGCTAAAGGATTGGTCTAACAACTCATCTTGCACTCAACCCAGACTTATGGTCCTATTGGTCAGGATCTAATAACCATTTTCCCAATAACTTGCCAATATAAAGTGAACCCAAGGGGGACCCACCTGAGACTAGGTTTCAGGGCCTTTAGAACCGAAGCTATCATGCTAGTTTCCTTCAGCAGTACCATTCAGATTCTTGGCTGATGTCACCACAGCCATCTCCACATAAAAATGAACCACAAACATGTACAGCCATATTTATTTTAATACATTAACAAAGCAGATTAAGCAATTTGTTAGGAAAATTACAAATACATTAGAAATCACACAAAAGCAAAATACTCAAGGACTTTTAAAATACCCACCAACACTGTGTGCCTTCTGGAATCTGGCGTAAGGCCAAGCAGAGTCACTTCTCTGGTTCTTAAGGTATGAATGAGGTGAAAGAAGGTGCATTCCTAACCAAATGCCAAACTCCGAAGTCTTTAATACAAAACAGCAGCAGACTCTTAAAAGAGGTCCAGGTGTGGCGGCTTACGCCTACAATCCCAACTACTTGGGAGGCTGAGGTTGCAGCCAAGATTGCGGCACTGCACTCCAGCCTGGGCGACAGAGCAAGACTGTCTCAAAGAGGTATGAAACGCACCCCAATCTTTTGCTCTAAGTCTGCCAGACTGTCCAAACCTCCCTGTTAAAAAAAAAATGGTTTACCTAGTCTCCCTACTATATAAAGGACCCCAAAATTAAACATCAATGCTGAAGTGTGAACTGCAGACTGTCTTCTTTCCTAAAAGAAAATAAATAACGATTAGACTCCTGAAGATCCTATTTCAACTTAAAATCTAGTACACTGGACATGTTTCCTGCATGGTTTGTCTCCCCAGTCATTGTCCACAGGACTCTGGGAAGCTGTAGGAATATGCAGGCGCAGACACAACGCCCAGCTTCATCTTCAACGTTGTGGAAAGGGACTGTACATCATGGGGCAGAGCCCTAAGCTCCCGTAGGCCACTTGGACAGAGCCTGGGGAGAGTGACCTCCCAGGGTATCCACGTTGGAATGCTCATTAGTGAGGAATTGGAGTAACTGATAAATCCAATATTGCTAATCACCCACAGTATTTTCAAGGGCTATCTTTTTCTCAGCTCAGACTACAGATGTAGACAGCCAATTAGGCTTCCTACAGTTCACACTAGGTTAACTTTTACTACATTGCACACTTTTAATCAGCTGATTAAAAAAAGCAATTTTTACATTTGGGTGTATCAAACAAAAGTATTGCTCTGAGAATGATTCAATGCCTCAGAGGTAAATAAATCCTGACCGACTAAAATAAAGGTCTCTTCAATCCTGCTTCCATCACAGAAATCATTGACACAAGAGCTGATAAGCCAAAAACAATTAAATTTACTTACCAAGTAAGAGTTACTTGGAATCCTTAACAAATCCTGCAAAACAAGGTATTAATCTATTAGTACAGCAAAACACTAATCTTTTTCAATGAGGGGCCTCACGGTATAGCCTGGGGTTGGAGTGCAGTGGCACAATCATAGGTCATTGCAGCCTTGAACTCCTGGGCTCCAGCGATTCTCCTGCCTCCAGCTACCTATCATCATGCCTGGCTACTTTTTAGCCAATTTTTCTTAAACACTTATTAAGACTTCAATCCAGATTGAGTGCTCTAGAAGGTTGTTTCCTGCATGGTTTGTCTCCCCAGTCATTGTCCACAGGACTCTGGGAAGCTGTAGGAATATGCAGGCGCAGACTCAAGGCCCAGCTTTATCTCCAACGTTGTGGAAAGGGATTGTACATCACGGGGCAGAGCCCTATGCTCCCCTACGCCACTTGGACAGAGCCCGGGGAGAGTGACCTCCCGGGTGTATCCACGTTGGACAATCACTGTAATGCGTAAGTTTACAGATTCCAATAGGAAACAATTTCATCCATTCATGTCACTACAGATCTTAAACAAGAACGCAAACGAGTTTCCACCCTGTCCACAGTGGGGTGTTAAAAAAAAATCGGTTTCTAGACGGGTAACATGTCATATTCAGCTATTCTGATTACTTTTCAATAGGCGGTTAGTACCATGCGGAAGGTATGGCAGAAGCAAAGACAACAATTAGGCCCAGCTATCCTAAATTCAAATCAAACACGCGGACTCGTTAAATTACCCCCAAATCGGACAGGCACGGTGGCTCACGCCTGTAATCCTAAAAAAGCAAAAATAAAAATGACCCAACTCACAAAAGTACGAGAGAATTACGAACAGTATGCTTCGAAACTATGAAAATCTTAGGCAGGGTGGGGAGGACCGCAAGGTAAGGAGTTGGAGACCGGTCAACATGGTTAAATCCCGTCTCTACTAGAAATATAAAAATAAGCCGGCCGTGGTGGTACACGCCTGTAGTCCCAGCTACTCGGGAGGCTGAGGCAGGAGAATTGCTTGAGCCCAGTAGGGGTCGCGATCAAGAAAAAAAAAAAAAAAAAAGAAAAATTGAGAAAATTCTTAAAGGCAAGTAAGGATCCGGAATAAAACTGTGCAATTCCATTGAGAACGACAATGTGCATACTGAGAGGCAGTAAGATAAACAATGGTGGTGGCGGTGCACCTTCAGATTCAGAGACTCAGCGGGTCGGGTGGCAGCCCTGCAGGTCCCGAGGTCTCCATGGCCCACTTCTGGCCCAGGCCCTTCTAACGCGTACATTAGTTGGGACAGATGCCGCCTACGACATCCATATATAGTTTTAAATTACATGATTCTCGGCCAGGCGTGGTGGCTCACGCCTGTAATCCTAGCACTTTGGAAGGTCGAGGCCTGTGGATCACCGGAGGTCAGGAGTTCAAAACCAGCCTGACCAGTATAGCGAAACCCTGTCTCTACTAAGAATACAAAAATTGGCCGGGCGTGGTGGCGCATGCCTCAATCCCAGCTGCTGGGGAGGGTGAGGCACGAGAATCGCTTGAACCCGGCAGGCGGAGATTGCACCGAGCCAAGATCGTGCCACTGCAGCCCAGCCTGCGTGACAAACCGAGACTCCGTCTCAAAAAAATAAATACATAAATAAATAAAATACTATATGATCCTACGGAAGCCCGGCTGCTGATTCATGGTATTAGACCCACAACTCCGGCGGCAGGCATCTGATAACACTTACCAAGCCGAAGAGACGACCGCGAATCTTGTCTCCAAAAGGCCGAGTGAACGCAAAGCATCCTTATTTAAACCTTACGAAGTGCCCGGAAGTCATGGAATGTATAGTGCGCGTGCGCAGGAGCATGCGCAGTTAGAGAATCAGAAACTCGCGGAGGCTGCTGGGAATCTACTGTAGATTGAGTCCCACACCTTCCTGGCTCGGAATGCTCTCGCGGTAGTGGAGCCTTCGCGCGGGACCTTGCCTGGGAATGTACGTTACAGAAATAGGTTTGTAGGTATGTAGCTACAGAGGACGTTTACTTCTGTGCAATCATTGGACCCAGTCTGTAGGATATGCCCGTAGATAAACTGGCCAAAAAATTTTTGGAAGAGCCGAACGCGGTGGCTCACGCCTGTGATTACAGCACTTCTGAAGGCCGTGAGGGGCGGATCGTTTGAGGCCAGAAGTTCGAGACCAGCCTGAGCAGCGTGGCGAAATCCAGTCTTTACAAAAAATACAAAACAGAAGCCGGGCGTGGTGCCGCCAAATTCCAGTCCCAGCTACTCGGGAGGCTGAGGCATGAGAATCGTTTGAACCTGGGAGGCCGTGGTTGCAGTGAACCGAGATCGCGCCAGGGCTTTCCATCCTGGTCGACAGAGCGAGACTCTGTCTCCAAATAAATAAATAAGTAAAACGTTGGAATAATAAGAATGCAGAATTGAAAAACATACAGAGAAATACGGAGTATCAAAAGGAATTCAATCTATCCTCTGACCTGTGAAAGAAATCATTTGATAAATGTGAGGGTAAATAGGATGAAAGTGCCTCTAGACGAATCAGATAAAAATAAAAAACACCAGGCCTGGCGCGGATAAAAATAAATAAAACTAAAAAATAAACTCCTTTGCACAACAGTGTGAAGGAATGTGCTTAAAAGCACTGCTGTATACTTTTTTTTTTTGAGATGGAGTTTTGCTCTGTCACCCAGGCTGGAGTGCAGTGGGGCCATCTCGGCTCACTGCAACCTCCGCCTCCTGGATTCAAGCGATTCTCCTGACTCAGCCTCCCGAGTAGCTGGGAGTACAGGTGCCTGCCACCGTGCTAGGTTAATTTTTGTATTTTTAGCAGAGACGGGGTTTCACCATGTTGGCCAGGCTGCTCTCAAACTCCTGACCTGAAGTGATGCGCCTCGGCCTCCCATAGTGCTGGGGTTACCGGCTTGAGCCACCGCGCCTGGCCCCCTATACATTTTAAACTAGTTAAAATGGCAATTTGTACGTATATTTTACCACACAGACAAAACACTCCCAATATGAAGTAGGCAAGTAAAGAATGCTTACGATATATATACATGTGAAATGTTGCAAATATGATGGAATTTTTAGTATGGTGTAAGGTGAAAAAACGTTGGCTAGACGGACAGAGCTATCACAGCTGGGCTATCTTGAGTAGTAACGTTTATGGTGTTCCTCCTACACATTAGATTTTGTTCTGAATGCTTTATTACGCAAATTACTGTTACAGCAATTCTAAGACATTGGTATAATTATCCAGATTTTAAGATGTGAAGCAGGCCCAGAGCAGTGGTTCTTAAAGTGTGATCAGCAGACCACAGGGTTCCTGAGACCTTTTGGGAGGTTCATAAGGTCAGAACTATTTGATAATAATACTTAGACTTTATTTACCTTTTTTGCTTAGTTGATAAAAAATGATGTAAAAAACAGTGGTGGCAGGCATGGTGGCATGGGCCTGCAATCCTAGCTATTCAGGAGGGTGAGGTGGGAGGATTGCTTGAGCTCCAGATTTCAACAGCTTGCGCAACATAGTGAGGCCCCATTTTAAAAATAAACGAATTAACTAATTAATTTTAAAAAACAACAGTGGGTAAAACTGCTTGTGCCCTAGCACAATTCAAGGGCCTGTCACCAATGTGTACTGGTAGGTATCATCACAAAATCTCAAAATCAGTTAACAAAAATCACAATATCAGTGAAAAAGTTAAGATTTTTTTTTTTTTTTTTTTTGAGACGGAGTCTTGCTCTGTCGCCCAGGCTGGAGTGCAGTGGCGCCATCTTGGCTCATTGCAAGCTCCGCCTCCCGGGTTCACACCATTCCCCTGCCTCAGCCTACCAAGTAGCTGGGACTACAGGCGCCCGCCACCAAGCCCGGCTAATTTTTTTGTATTTTTAGTAGAGACGGGGTTTCACTATGTTAGCCAGGATGGTCTCCATCTCCTGACCTTGTGATCCGCCTGCCTCAGCCTGCCAAAGTGCTGGGATTACAGGAGTGAGCCACCGCGCCCGGCTAAGAATATTCTTGATGGGGAAATACAAATCATTAGTTTTACTAACTGTCAACGTTTAAATATCTGCCTCTTTAATAGTCTGCATGATAAAGTGAGAAGCACACATAGAACACTGCATACAGTACGGGGGATTTCTCTAGGAACTAATGTGAGTTATAAGCTGAAAGAGCCACATTTTTCACGGAATAACATTTAACTTGAAAGAATGGCTGACATCTTTTCCAACTACATATCCATGTGAGACTGAAACAAAAGTCTTTTTATTAAATTTTTTTTTTTTTTTTTTTTTTTTTTTTTTGAGACGGAGTCTCGCTCTGTCGCCCAGGCTGGAGTGCAGTGGCGCGATCTCGGCTCACTGCAAGCTCCGCCTCCCGGGTTCACACCATTCTCCTGCCTCAGCCTCCCGAGTAGCTGGGACTACAGGCGCCTGCCACCTCGCCCGGCTAATTTTTTGTATTTTTAGTAGAGACGGGGTTTCACCGTGGTCTCGATCTCCTGACCTTGTGATCCGCCCGCCTCGGCCTCCCAAAGTGCTGGGATTACAGGCGTGAGCCACCGCGCCCGGCAATTTTTTTTTTTTTTTGAGACGGAGTTTTGCTCTTGTTGCCCAGGCTGGAGTGCAATGGTGTGATCTCGGCTCACCACAACCTCCGCCTCTCGGGTTCAAGTGATTCTCCTGCCTCAGCCTCCCGAGTAGCTGGGATTACAGGCACGTGCCACCATGCCCGGCTAATTTTGTATATTCAGTAGAGATGGGGTTTCTCCATGTTGGTCAGGCTGGTCTCAAACTCCCAAACTCAGGTGATCTACCCCTCTTGGCCTCCCAAAGTGCTGGAATTACAGGCGTGAGCCACCGTGCCTGGCCTATTACAATTTTTTTTTTTAGAGACAGGGTCTCATTTTGTCACCCAGGTTAGACTGCACTGCAGCAATTATAGTACACTGCACCCTTAAAGCCCTGGTCTCAAGCAATCCTCCTGTTTCAGTCTCCCAAGGAGCTGGGACTACTGGTGTGAGCCACTGCACCTGGCTTAAACCAAAGTCATATATTCTAACTATATACTCAAACAAAACAACACATAATAACAGATTGAATGTAGGTCCAGATATGAGAATTGAACTGGATTCTATTAAACCAAACATTCAAGAGATTTGTAAAAAAATGTAAAACAGTACCACTGTTCTCACTAATTATTTTTGGAAAACTTTTTTTTTCCATAAAAATACATTGCTGGTGGGCGTGATGGCTCATGCCTGTAATCGAAACCAGCCTGGCCAACATGGTGACACTCCGTCTCTACTAAAAGTACAAAAATTAGCTGGGCATGATGGGGCACGGCTTTAATCCCAGCTACTTGGGAGGCTGAGGCAGGAGAATTGCTTGAACCTGGGAGGTGGAGGTTGCAGTGAGCCAAGATCACACCATTGCACTCCAGTTCTGGGCAACAGAGCAACACTCCGTCTTGGAAGAAAAAAAAAATTATATATTAATTCGAGTTCCTAGAGAAATTGGTTAAAAAAAATTAAAAAAAAAAAAATATATATATATATATTTTTTTTGAGACGGAGTCTCGCTCTGTCACCCAGGCTGGAGTGCAGTGGCCGGATCTCAGCTCACTGCAAGCTCCGCCTCCCGGGTTCACGCCATTCTCCTGCCTCAGCCTCCCGAGTAGCTGGGACTACAGGCGCCCGCCACCTCGCCCGGCTAGTTTTTTGTATTTTTTTAGTAGAGACGGGGTTTCACCGTGCTAGCCAGGATGGTCTCGATCTCCTGACCTCATGATCCGCCCGTCTCGGCCTCCCAAAGTGCTGGGATTACAGGCTTGAGCCACCGCGCCCGGCCTAAAATATATTATTAATGTAAACATGAAGTGGGATTATTATTATTGTTTTTTGAGATGGAGTTTCCATCTTGTTGCCCAGGCTAGAATGCAATGGTGCGATCTCGGCTTACTACACCCTCCACCTCCTGGGTTCAAGCGATTCTCCTGCCTTAGCCTCCTGAGTAGCTGGGATTACAGGCATGCACCACCATGCCTGGCTAATTTTGTATTTTTAGTAGAGATGGGGTTTCTCCATGTTGGTCAGGCTGGTCTCAAACTTCCGACCTCAAGTGATCCGCCCGCCTCTGCCTCTCAAAGTGCTGGGATTACAGGCGTGAGCCACCGCACGCAGCTATTATTATTATTTTTGAGATGGAGTCTAGCTTTGTCGCCCAGGCTGGAGTGCAGTGGTGCAATCTTAGCTTACTGCAACCTCTGCTTCCCAGGTTCAAGTGATTCTCCTGTCTCAGCCTCCCAAGTAGCTGGGATTACAGGTGCCCACCACTACAACGGGCTAATTTGTGTGTGTGTGTGTGTGTGTTTTTTTTTGAGACGGAGTCTCGCTCTGTCGCCCGGGCTGGAGTGCAGTGGCCGGATCTCAGCTCACTGCAAGCTCCCCCTCCCGGGTTTACGCCATTCTCCTGCCTCAGCCTCCGGAGTAGCTGGGACTACAGGCGCCCGCCACCTCGCCCAGCTAGTTTTTTGTATTTTTTAGTAGAGACGGGGTTTCACCGTGTTAGCCAGGATGGTCTCGATCTGCTGACCTTGTGATCCACCCACCTCGGCCTCCCAAAGTGCTGGGATGACAGGCTTGAGCCACCGCGCCCAGCCCAATTTTTGTGTTTTTAGTAGAGACAGGGTTTCACCATGTTGGCCAGGCTGATCTCGAACTCTGGAGCTCAAACAATCTGCCCGCCTTGGCCTCCTAAAGTGCTGGAATTACAGGCGTGGGCTACCGCGCCCAGTTAGATTATTGTTTTATTTTATTTATTTTTATTTATTTTTTTGAGACAGAGTTTCGCTCTTGTTGCCAAGGCTGGCGTGCAATGGCATGATCTCGGCTCACTGCAACCTTCACCTCTCAGGTTCAAGCTATTCTCCTGCCTCAGCCCCCAAGTAGCTGGGGTTACAGGTGCCCACCACCATGCCGGACAAATTTTTTTTTTTTTTTCAGTTGGAGTCTCACTCTGTCGCTTAGGCTGGAGTGCAGTGGTGAGATCTTAGCTCTCTATAAACGCCGCTTCCTGAGTTAATGTGATTCTCCTGCCTCCGCCTCCCGAGTAGCTGGGATTTCAGGCATGTGCCACCACGTCCGGCTAATTTTGTATTTTTAGTAGAGACGAAGTTTCACCATGTTGGCCAGTCTGGTCTGGAACTCTGGAACTCATGTCCTCGAGTGATCCACCTGCCTTGGCCTCCCAAAGTGCTGGGATTACAGATGTGAGCCACGCGCCCGCCCAAGAAGCAGTAGTTTTAGAGGAAAGACGACTAATAATTCTACTTCTTTGGCCACATTATCAGAATTCAATTTTAATCATTTATTCAACATTTACTTAATGAATATTACTTATTACTTGCTATGTGCGGTGTTAAGACACTGGAGATTCTGAAATGAAACACTGTTTCTGTCCTTGCAAACTCACAGTGGGAGAAATACACATGACAGGAAATTATACCAGTACTTGATGAAAACTGACATGGATAAAGTATTCTGAAACAAAGGACATAGACACTGAATAATTTGTTAAAGGCAGAGAAAGTTTCACTGGGGAGCTAAAATTTATGGGATTCGAATGGGTGTGGTGGCTCACGCCTATACTCCCAGCACTTTGGGAGGCCGAGGCGGGTGGATCATGTGAGGCCAAGACTCGTGACCAGCCTGGCCAACATGGTGAAACCCCGTCTCTACTACAAATACAAAATAGCCAGGTGTAGTGGTACGCACCCGTAATCCCAGCTACTCGGGAGGTTGAGGCAGGAGAATCGCATTAACCCAGGAAGCGGAGTTTATAGTGAGCTGAGATCTCACCACTGCACTCCTGCCTGGGCGACAGAGCAATATTCTATCTCAAAACAAACAAACAAACAAAAACAAAATACATAAATAAATAAAATAGATAAAACTTATGGGATTAGTAAAGGGGTGGAGCGTGGATGATGACAGTATTTCATGCTGAGGAACTAGCAGGTGCAAAGGAAGGCCTGTGGTCTCCCGGAAGAGTAAGAGGTCAGCTCAGTGAGGAATGTAAAGGTAGAACTGTTGGACTTTCCATGAGTTTGGGAAATAGGCAAGAGATGAATTACAAAATATCTTGTAGCCCAAGCCAAGGAGTTTAAAATTTATCCTGGAGGCCCAGCGCGGTGCCTCACACCTGTCATCCCAGCACTTTGGGAGGCCAAGGCAGGCGAATCACCTGAGGTCAGGAGTTTGAGACCAGCCTGACCAACATGGTGAAACCCTGTCTCTACTAAAATTACAAAAATTAGCTGGGTGTGGTGGTGGGCATCCATAATCCCAGGTACTTGAGAGGCTGAGGCAAGAGAATTGTTTGATCCTGGCGGCAGAGGTTGCAGTGAGCCGAGACTGCACCACTGCACTCCAGCCTGGGCAATGAGCAAAATTCTGTCACACACACCAAAAAAAGAAAAAAAGAAAGAAAGAAAAAAAAAAAAGGCTGGGCACGGTGGCTCATGCCTGTAATCCCTGCACTTTCAGAGGCCCAGGCGGGCAGATCACAAGGTCAGGACTTTGAGACCAGCCTGGCCAATATGGTGAAACCTCGTCTCTACTAAAAATATAAAAAAATTAGCCGGGTGTGACTGGGTGTGGTGGCTCATGCCTGTAATCCCAGAACTTTGGGAGGCCGAGGCAGGCAGATCACGAGGTTAGGAGTTCGAGACCAGCCTGGCCAATATGGTGAAACCCTGTCTCTACTAAAAAAATACAAAAATTAGCTGGGCGTGGTGGCGCAAGCCTGTAGTCCCAGCTACTCGGGAGGCTGAGGCAGGAGAATTGCTTGAACCCGGGAGGCGGAGGTTGCAGTGAGCCGAGATTGCGCCACTGCACTCTAGCCTGGGTGACAGAGTGAGATTTCGTCTCAAAAAAAAAAAAAAAAAAAAAGCCAGGTGTGGTGGTGTGAGCCTGTAGTCCCAGCTACTTGGGAGTCTTAGGCAGAAGTATTGCCTGAACCTGGGAGGCGGAGGTTGCAGTGAGCCAAGATGGCACCACTGCACTCTAGCCTGGGTGACACAGTGAGACTCCATCTCAAAATAAACAAAACTAACCAACTAATTAAATAAATAAAGTTCATCCTGCAGGTAACTGGGGGGCCAATAAATTTCGAAGTAAAAGTTTGCTCTGACCAGGTTTGCATTTTATTTTATTTTATTTATTTATTTTTATTTTTGAGACAGAGTCTTACTTTGTCACCCAAGCTGGAATGCAGTGCCGCAATCTCAGCTCACTGCAACCTCTGCCTTCCAGGTTTAAATGATTCTTGTGCCTCAGCCTCACAAGTAGCTGGGACTATAGGCGCATGGCACCATGACCAGGGTTTCACCATGTTTGCCAGGCTGGTCTCGAACTCCTGACCTCAAGTGATCCACCCGCCTCAGCCTCCCAAAGTGCTAGGATTACAGGCATGAGCCACCGTGCCTGGCCTGCATTTTATTTTTTTTAAATTTTTAAATATTTATTTTATTTTTTATTTTTTGACACTGAGTTTTGCTCTTTTTGCCCAGGCTGGAGTGCTATGGTGCAGTCTCGGCTCACTGTAACCTCTGCCTCCCGGTTCAAGTGTTTCTCCTGCTTCAGCCTCCCAAGTAGCTGGGATTACAGGCACCAGCCACCATGCCTACCTAATTTTTGTATTTTTATTAGAGACAGGATTTCACCATGTTGGCCAGGCTGGTCTTGAGCTCCTGATCTTAAGTGATCCACCCGCCTCGGCCTACCAAAGTGCTGGGATTACACCCAGCCCATGTTTGTATTTTAGAGAGGTAACTCTAGTGGCAAAATAGGAGGATAGATGGGAGAGACTGGTGGGGAGGATGTCATAAAGTCCCATTAAATTATGTTGCCTTTGAACTCAGATGGTAAACAAGGTGAGAAGAGATATAAGAATCAAGATATTTCTGGCCAGCCGTGGTGTCTCACGCCTGTAATCTCAGCATTTTGCGGGGCTGAGGAGGGAGAATCGCTTGAGGCCAAGGAGTTCAGGATCAGCCTGGGCAACATGGAGAGAGACCCCATCTCTACAACTTTTTTTTTTTTTTTTTGAGATGGAGTCTGCTCTGTCAGCCAGGCTAGAGTGCAGTGGCGCCATCTCAGCTCACTGCATTCTCTGCCTCCTGGGTTCAAGCAATTCTCCTGCCTCAGCCTCCCGAGTAGCTGGGACTGCAGGTGAGTGTCACCATGCCCCACTAATTTTTGTATTTTTAGTAGAGACGGGGTTTCACCATATTGGCCAGACTGGTCTCGAACTCCTGACCGCGTGATCCGCCCACCTTGACCTTCCAAAGTGCTGGGATTACAGGCATGAGCCACCGCACCCGGCCTACAAAAAATTTTTTAAACAGTTAGCTGAGTGTGGTGGCGCATGCCTGTAATCCCAGCTACTTATGAGGTGTGAGGATCACCTGAGCCAAGGAGATTGAGGCTGCAGTGAGTTGTGATCATGCCACTGCACTCCAGCCTGGGCAACAGAGCAGTAACCTATCTCAAAAAAAAAAAAATAAATAAAGACATTTCTGACGTAGGGTTTCTCATCCCACTGGAATTGCAAGGTAAGAGAGGAACTTGAAGATGCTAGGCTTAGGAGACTGAACATACTATGGTCTCTAGCCTTGATAAGTGGAAACACGGGCAGTGGGGGAGGAGTAACGTCCACATTGGAGTATATATGAGTTACCTGAGTAACATCTGGTTGTATATAAGTCCAAAGAGCAATTAGATATATGGGGTTGGGGTTCCTGTAAGAAATGTGAGTTGGTGATAAAAGATGTAGAAGTTGTCAGAATTAGGGTGGTGGCTAAAGTCATCTTGGAAGAATGAGGAGAGTGATGGGAGGACATGAAACCCAGCATTTATTTTATTTTGAGATATCGCTCTGTTGTTGAGGTTGGAATGCAGTGGCATGATCAGGACTCACTGCAGCCTGGGCCACCCGGGCTGAAATGATTCTCTCACCTCAGCCTCTTCTGAGTAACTGGAACTAGAAGCATGCACCACTGTGCTCGGCTAGTTTTTTAAATTTTTGATAGAGAGGGAGTCTCACTATACTGCCCAGGCTGGTCTTGAACTCCTGGCCTCAAGCAATCTGCCAATCTTGTCCTCCGAAAGTGCTAGGATCACAGGCATGAGCCACCACACCCGGTAAAACACAGCATTTATTTATTTTATTTTATTTATTTATTTTTGGATGGAGTCTCACTGTCACCCAGGCTGGAGTGCAGTGTTGTGATCTTAGCTCACTGCAACCTCCACCTCCCGGGTTCAAGCAATTCTCATGCCTCAGCCTCCCTAGTAGCTGGCACTACAAGCACATTGCCACCATGCCTAGCTAATTTTTTTGTAGTTTTAGTAGAGATGGGGTTTCACCATGTTGGCCAGGTTGGTCTCAAACTCCTGACTTCAGGTGAACCACCTGCCTCGGCCTCCCAAAGTGCTGGGATTACAGGCGTGAGCCACCACACCTGGCCGAAAACCCAGCATTTAAATGGTGTTCAAGGAAGAAGCCAGCAGCACAAAGAAAGGTCAGTCAGGGGCCGGGCGCGGTGGCTCAAGCCTGTAATCCCCGCACTTTGGGAGGCCGAGATGGGCGGATCACGAGGTCAGGAGATCGAGACCATCCTGGCTAACACGGTGAAACCCCGTCTCTACTAAGAAATACAAAAAATAGCCGGGCGAGGTGGCAGCGCCTGTAGTCCCAGCTACTCGGGAGGCTGAGGCCGGAGAATGGCGTGAACCCGGGAGGCGGAGCTTGCAGTGAGCTGAGATCCGGCCACTGCACTCCAGCCTGGGCTACAGAGCGAGACTCCGTCTCAAAAAAAAAAAAAAAAAAAAAGAAAGGTCAGTCAGGGAAGGAGAACCAGAAGACAGTGGTGCCTCAGAAGCCAAGGAAGAAGAGTTTTGAGGACTAGGACATTGCCCAAAGCACCAAATGTTGCAAAGCAGCCAAGTGCAATAACTGAAGGCCTTTGGAAGTGGCAGTTAACTGAAAAATCCCTGGTTACCACAGGAAAGCCATATTGGTTTGGATTTCATTTAGATTTTAATGAGCTGAGTGAATATGGCCTTAGATAGGGAAAACAACGTGCACAGACCAGAGGTTATGAAGCAAGGCCAAGAAGCCTGTTCAGTTTATATCTCCATCACTAGTTCTTCCTCTGTCAGTCATTTAGCTCAGCTGCCTGGCCTGGGAACTTGGGTTGTTTAACATTGGAATAGATTTTGTGAAGGGAGTATAGGAAAAGCAGGAAAGAGGGTAATCGATTGAAGAGAAATTGGGGTCACAGGAAGATTGTGTCTTTGTTGTGGGGGAGGGTAGGAAGGAGGTAAGCACTAAATAATTTATTTAATGCTCCCCCTCCCACAGTCCTCACTGAGGACTGTGTGTTCTCAGTGCCAGATGAAGGAACATTATAGCTATTTGTTCCTGTCAGATGACGTCTATGTTCTACACAGGAGGCAAAATTCTTTCAGGAAGAAATTAACAATATCCACACAAAACGACAGATGGAGCAAGAGGTCTGGGTTGCTGGTCATTCCTGGTTTTCCCTTCATGCCTCCTAGGGCTGAAATGGAATAGAACATTGAAACAGTGGTGCTGGCTGTGTTTCGGCTTCAGGGCTAGGATTTTCTTTGTTGCACATTGTCATCTGTTTATGCTTACTATTTCATTCTCTGCCTATTCAGTATCCATTGGACTTGCCCCTCCTCTTTTTTCAAGAGATAGGGTCTATGTTGCCCAGGCTGGTATTGAACTCCTGGGCTCAAGTGATCCTTCCACCTCAACTTTCCAAGCTGCTGGGACTACAAGTGTGCACCACTGCACCAGGCTGGACCTGCCTTTTCTTGGGGGATAGTTATATAAATCCACAGAGACCCAAAATTCATTCATCATTTTGGCAAACACTGGGCAATCTTCATCTTCAAAACAGCTTTCTTGAGACAATTTAACTCAAAAGGGCAATAGCAATTTGAGGCTTCTTTAGAGGGCTAGTAGAAGGGCAATCCGGGAGCAGGTGGACACAAGGAGTTCTGACTCATGGTTTAACTCTTGGTCAACGGTAGTGCACTAAACATGGCCAGTCTCTTAAGGGACAAGTAGAAGTCATTGCTGAGGCCACCTGGACTGAAACTGGGCTGCTTGCTGGAAAAGATAACATGAAGTACTAAGTGTCCTGGGTCCAGTGTGGTGGCTGATGCCTGTAGTCCCAGCACTTTGGGAGCCTGAGGCGGATGGATCACCTGAGGTCAGGAGTTCGAGACCAGCCTGGCCAACACGGTGAAACCCCATCTCTACTAAAAATATAAAAAATTAGCCGGGGGTGGTGGCAGATGCCTGTATTCCCAGCTACTCGGGAGGCTGAGGTAGGAGAATCGCTTGAATCCGGGAGGCAGAGGTTGTAGTGAGCCAAGATCATGCCACCACACTCCAGCCTGGGTGACAGAGCAAGACTCCGTCCTGAGGAAAAAAAAAAAAAAGAAAAAGTACTAAGTGTCCTTTTGTGATGTCATCTTGGGGGTCGTTATATGTGGTTAATATAAATTCTTTTTTTTTTTTTTTTTTTGAGACGGAGTTTTGTTCTTTTTGCCCAGGCTGGAATGCAATGGTTCTCGGTGCACTGCAACCTCCGCCTCCCAGGTTCAAGTGATTCTTCTGCCTTAGCCTCCCGAGTAGCTGGGATTACAGGCATGTGCCACCACGCCCGGCTAATTTTGTATTTTTAGTAGAGATGGGGTTTCTGCCTGTTGGTCAGGCTGGTCTCAAACTCCCGACCTCAGGTGATCCTCTTGGCCTCCCAAAGTGCTGGGATTACAGGTGTGAGCCACCGCATCCGGCCTAGAGTAAATTTTCATAGGGGCAGTTGATGGGCATGCAAGTGCTTGTCCTTGAATATATTAGAAGATTACATAATTTGTTTTGAACTTGGGGAAGCAATTTAATCTCAGTTTCCTAATTGGTGAAATGAGTATACTATCACTTACCAAACAGGCTGCAGTGGGCTAAATAGGATCAAGTGTCTGGTACATACGGGGTTCATAGTCGGCTCTAGTCTGTAGCCTATTCTTTCTCCGTATTTGTGCACTGACAGAAATAAACATGAATGACCCTCACCTCTGTCTACATTTAATGTCCTCACTACTATTTTTCTCTTCCTCATCCATTTCTCATTTTGGGACATTAGAAATAACTTACCTTTTTTTTTTTTTTTTTGAGGCAGAGTCTTGCTCTGTCACCCAGGCAGGAGTGCAGTGGTGCGACCTCAGCTCAATGCAAACTCCACCTCCCGGGTTCATGCCATTCTGCTGCCTCAGGCTCCCGAGTAGCTGGGACTACAGGTACCTACCACCATGCCCAGTTTTTTTGTATTTTTAGTAGAGATGGCGTTTCACTGTGTTAGCCAGGATGGTCTCGATCTCCTGACCTTGTGATCCGCCCGCCTCGGCCTCCCAAAATGCTGGGATTACAGGTGTGAGCCACCATGCCTGGCCTACATATCATTTTTAAGCTGGGTTTAATCTTTTGTGATAGAGTGTAATGTAAAAGAAAATACCTCGGCCGGGCGCGGTGGCTCAAGCCTGTAATCCCAGCACTTTGGGAGGCCGAGGCGGGCGGATCACAAGGTCAGGAGATCGAGACCACAGTGAAACCCCGTCTCTACTAAAAATACAAAAAATTAGCCGGGCGCGGTGGCGGGCGCCTGTAGTCCTAGCTACTCAGGAGGCTGAGGCAGGAGAATGGCATGAACCCAGGAGGCGGAGCTTGCAGTGAGCCGAGATCCCGCCACTGCACTCCAGCCTGGGCAACAGCCTGAGACTCCGTCTCAAAAAAAAAAAAAAAAAAAAAAAAAGAAAATACCTCACACCAGAAGAGTATAGTTGGTATTTAAAAATTCTAAAACATTTAATAATTAATATTGATGGGAAAAATGATATACAATGCAATTATTTATTTTACAAGGAGATTCTATACATCGGGGAGGCATCTTGAAGTACAATACACCAGGCTTTCATTTCTTTATGATTCTGAGTTTCCATATCAGTTGGTAAGGAAAGGGAACATAAAATCCATTTTTATATACATAAAAACAAAATAAACACCCAGAGACTTGACCCCCAAAATGTCTTGTTTCACTTGAAAAGAACATGAATGAGATGAAAGATGAACCAGATTACTTGGTGACGCACAGAAGGCGAACAAGTAGCTCAGGAAATCAAATCCTGTTTCAAGCTTGGCACGTTAAAGGTAAGAAAGGTAGTGAAAGAAGGGTTCAAAAATATCATCTCAAGCCACAAAAAATGCTGGCAGAAGACAGTCTCTAAACCAATAAGATAGAATGGTTAGAAGAAGTTAAGTTAGAGTTATTGTGTGGCTACCTTATATCCAGACCTCTAACAGACTGAGTGGAATTGTCACTTCTTTTCCCTCAGTTATCCCAAGTGTTAGTAAACTTCAAGGATGCTGGGCACGATGACTCACACTTTCAACCTCAGAACTTTGGGAGGCCGCAATGGGCAGAGTCCTTGAGCCCAGGTGTTCAAGATCAGCCTGGGCAACATTGCAAAACCTCATCTCTAAAACAACACAAAAATGAGCTGGCTGTGGTGGCACGTGCCTGTAGTCCCAGCTACTTAGAATGAAGTGGGAGGATCACTTGAGCCTGGGAGGCAGAGGTTGCTCTGAGCCAAGATTGTGCCACTGCACTCCAGCATGGGTGACAGAGTGAGACCCTATCTCCAAAAACAAAACAAATCAAAACCAAACAAAATGCTTCAAGGAAGGCCGGGCACGGTGGCTCATGCCTGTAATCCCAGCACTTTGGGAGGCCGGGTGGATCACCTGAGGTTGGGAGTTTGAGACCAGGCTGACTAACATGGAGAAACCCCATCTCTACTAAAAATACAAAATTAGCCGGGCGTGGTGGTACATGCCTGTAATCCCAGCTGTTCGAGAGGCTGAGGCAGGAGAATCGCTTGAACCTGGGAGGCAGAGGATGTGGTGAGCCAAGATCGCACCATTGCACTTCAGCCTGGGCAATGAGAGCAAAACTCCATCTCAAAAAAAAAAAAACCCAACAACAACAATAACAATAGAACTTCAAGGAGATATGGATCCAGCATTCTTTCTTTCTTTCTTTTGTTTTTTTGAGATGGAGTCTTGCTCTGTTGACTAGGCTGAAGTGCAGTTGTGTGATCTTGGCTCACTGCAACCTCCACCTCCCGGGTTCAAGTGACTCTCCTGCCTCAGCGTCCTGAGTAGTTGGGATTACAGGTGCCTGCCACCACACCTGGCTAATTTTTGTATTTTTGGTAGAGATGGGGTTTTACCATGTTGGCCAGGCTGGTCTCAAACTCCTGACCTCATGATCTTCCCGCCTTGGCCTCCCAAAGTGCTGAAATTACAAACGAGAGCCACCATGCCTGGCCTAGGTTTTGTTTTGAACTGATATTCTGATTCTTCAGCAAGTCTTATGTGGATATGAAAGGATGAAAATGTACTGAAAGATTATATACAGGACAAATAACAGGGACCCACAGAATAAATCAGAAGAAATCTGTGAAATAGCCACAACTTCTTGAACATTAAAGTGAAGGGAAAAAAGCCACATTCATCAGATTAAACAGAAACTATTAATTTTTTTTCTTCCATTTATAGTGTGGATAAGAATTGAAGCGAAACAGTGAGACCATATGGTTTTCAATACAAATTCAAAGAAAGCAACAAAACCTTCTGTTTTAGGAAATCGTATTAATATCTATTACAAATGCATAAAGTAGGGGGGCTGAGTCAATGCCCCAGCACCAACCATACTGGCTATAGTGTGGAAGAGGGGCGGGTGAGGTGGAAGCTGCCAGAGAGAGTCAGCAGGAGGATCAGCACTGGAGTGAAGAGGAAGCACGCAGCAGGAGAGGGCAAAGAGCACTGAGAACAAGAGGGGAGCAGTGGGCCATGATCGTGCCCTCTGCTTCTCCAGAGACCCTTTCCTATGCAGCAACCCACATCCAGCCAGACCTTACTGTGATTCCGGCTGGAAGTGTGGGGACCGACAGCTCATAAATGCTCCCACAGAGTTGATACAACTCTGCTTTAAGGAGGAGAATACATTTATTGGTCGAAGTGATTTAGAGAATATCATTTGGTAAATAAAACTACAATAGCCTATAAAATGTAACCCACAACTCAGTTTTCTGCCACGTTAGCATTAATATTAAGGCTTTTTTTTTTTTTTTTTGAGACGGAGTCTCACTCTGTCACCCAGGCTGGAGTGCAGTGGCGCTTGGCTCACTGCAACCTCCGCCTCCCAGGTTCAAGCAATTCTCCTGCCTCAGCCTCCCCAGTGGCTGGGACTACAGGCACAAGTCACCATGCCCGGCTAATTTTTGTGTTTTTTAGTAGAGACAGGGTTTTTGCCGTGTTGGCCAGGCTGGTCTTGAACTCCTGAACTCAGGTGATCCACCTGCCTCAGTCTCCCAAAGTGTTGGGATTACAGGTGCGAGCCACTGAACCTGGCTAAGGCTTTTTTTTTTTTTTTGCAAGGAAGGAATAAAAGGATTTATTGAAAATGAAAGTACACTCTACAGTGTGGGAGTGGGCCTGAGCACAGGGGCTCAAAAGGCCTTTCTTGTTTTGTATATAGAAAATATATGTGCTTTCTCATCTAACCAACTTTTTTTTTAAGACAGAGTCTCACTTTGTTGCCCAGGCTGGAGTGCAGTGGGCGGTGATCTTGGCTCACTGCAACCTCCACCTCCTGGGTTCAAGCGGTTCTCATGCCTCAGCCAGGCGCCACCACACCTGACTAATTTTTGTATTTTTAGTAGAGATGGGGTTTCGCTATGTTGGCCAGGCTGGTCTTGAATTCCTGACCTCAGGTGATTCACCCACCTCGGCTTCCCAAAGTGCTGGGATTATAGGCATGAGCCACTGCGCCTGGCTTCATCTAACCAATTTGGATTCTGGTTGGAGTTCACGAAAAACATAACTTCCCATTACTTCCAGATTATTTTGAAATAAAAAATCATGATGACTTGTGAGGAAAAGGAAGAACATGTCAGATCCTGAGCTT
This sequence comes from Macaca nemestrina, assembly GCF_043159975.1. Classification (NCBI taxonomy): domain Eukaryota; kingdom Metazoa; phylum Chordata; class Mammalia; order Primates; family Cercopithecidae; genus Macaca; species Macaca nemestrina. The sequence continues at coordinate 205,505,553 of NC_092125.1, forward strand.
CCTCTCAGGCTTGAGTGCCCTCAAGAGACTGTATTGCTGTGTTATGAGAGGTACAGTGCAATGGCTTCATCTGATATGCCAGTGTGGTAAGGCTTCCCCTGGAGGTAGGGACTCTTTTACCAGAAGGTTGGGGGCCTCCAGGAGGTTTTCCCCATCAGGAATTGGATTTGATGGCTGGGATTTAGAGCCTACACATTTGGGTCTCACAATCAGGGCAGAGCAGGTAAGGCTAATGGTGCAAACTGTGCCTCAGCACAGGCAGTCATCTAGGGGAAGGGGTGGTGCAGCCAGTAAAACCTGGAACCTGCAAGTGGTCCAGAACTTTGGTGGCCAGTGAGGGAAAAACTCCTCAAGTAAGCTACAATATTGAAAGGTTCAAAAGCACTGACAAAGTGTTGTTTTGCCCCAGGTGCAGCACATGAGACTCTGTTCCAGTGAAATGCTACATTCAAAGAAGTGCTGTCCACCTCAGAAGATCCCAGAGGATGCAATTCTGGCTGTGCTGGGAAGTGCTAAAGTTCCCTCCATATGTCACTCTGGAGAAGGAAGCAGCAAAGCAGCCATGTTGAGTTCCTCTCTCAACCTTTGGCATCATGGACGATGGTAGCTAAAACAGATAAAAAAGAGACAAGTTACCACATGATGTCCATTGCTTTGCTATTAATGTATCAGTAGTAATGAAATTATATCCTAATTAATACTGCCTCTCCTCTGCTCTAATTCTACCTGACCTTTCTGTTGCATCTGATACTCCTCATCTGCTTCCTTCTTTCTTGAAACTCCTCTTGGCTTCTGTAACACTATCTTTTCCATAGTTTTCTCTCTTCTTCATTTGATCTTCCTCAAATGAATGTATGCTGTCCTGGTTCATTTTCCTCTGTCCACCCTTTAAATAAAAAACAACTTCCTTGGCCGGGAACGGTGGCTCATGCCTGTAATCAATCCCAACACTTTGGGAGGCCAAGGTGAGAAGATCATTTGAGCCCAGGAGTTTGAGAGCAGCCTGGGCAACATAGGGAGACCCTGTCTCTACAAAAGTTAGCCAGGTGTGGTGGCCTGTGCCTGTAGTCACAGCTACTGAGGAGGCTGAAGTGGGAGGATGGCTTGAACCTGAGAAGTTGAGGCTGCAATGAGCCATGATCATGCCATTGCACTCCAGCCTGGGTGACAGAGTGAGACCTTGTCTCAATAAAAATAAAATAAATAAATAAATAAATACATTCCCCCCTAAAGGTCCACTATCTTCTTTCATTTGTTTTTTTTTTTTTTTTTGAGACGGAGTCTCGCTCTGCTGCCCAAGCTGGAGTGCAGTGGTGTGATCTCAGCTCACTGCAAGCTCTGCCTCCCAGGTTCCCACCATTCTCCTGCCTCAGCTTCCTGAGTAGCTGGGACTACAGGCGCCCGCCAGCATGCCTGGCTAATTTTTTGTATTTTTAGTAGAGACGGGGTTTCACCGTGTTAGCCAGGATGGTCTCAATCTCCTGACCTCGTGATCCGCCTGCCTCGGCTTCCCAAAGTGCTGGGATTACAGGCGTGAGCCACTGTGCCCGGCCCTTTCATTTGTATCTCGAGACTTTGCTTTTTTTCTGGATTCTAGGCTGCCTATCTAACGGTCTTCTAGGTAACTCCGTATGTCATAGGCTCATCAAACTCAACACATGCAATTTATTTTCTAGCTTGTTCATTGTCTGCCTTCTTCTTTTAGAATAAAAGCTTGGCCAGGCATAGTGGCTCACACTTGTAATCCCAACACTTTGGGAGGCCAAGATGGGAGGATCACTTGAGGCCAGGAATTCAAGACCAGCCTGGGAAACATAGCAAGACCCCATCTCTATTAAAAAAATAAAAGAAAAAAAAAAAGAATAAAGCCTCATTGAGGACAGAGATTTTATCTTATTTCCTGCTGTATCCCAAGGACCTAGCACTATACCTATCATGTGGTAGGTGCTCAGTATTTGTTGAATAAACTAAACTGTTCAGCTAAACTCCTTATCACCTTCACAGACCTCTCAAAAAATACAACTTAGAAATATCAGAGTCATTCTGACTACTCCTTTATTTCATCTCTGGAATACAACAGATTGCCACATCTTGTTGATTCTATGCTTGAAATGTCTTTCAAATCTATCACCTTTGCATTCTCACTGTCGCTGGTCTGAGCTACCACTATGCTCACTATGATTATTTCAGACACTTCCTGTTTTCCTTGCTGCTAGTCTCTTCATCCTTCCATATCATCTTCCTTGTTTGCATCAGAGCTTGTTCTGAAATACACAGAATTTCCTGTTTATAAACTGCCAATGGTTCCAACATCCTAGCATAACAGTGAAAGCACTGCGAGGGACTGCAACCCATTTTCTAGCTTATTTTCATCACACTGCCCCATACATCCTCTGTTGAAGCTACATTTTCTATTATTCAGAAACGCCATGTGTTTTCCTCTCTCCCATCATCTTGCATAAGCCGGTCCTTCTTTTTCTTTTTTTTGTTCGAGACACAGTCTCGATCTCTTGCCCAGGTTGGAGTGCAGTTGCACAATCTTGGCTCACTGCAACCTCTGCTTCCAGGGTTCAAGTGATTCTCCTGCCTCAGCCTCCCAAGTAGCTGGGATTACAAGCATGCCACCATGCCCGACTAATTTTTGTATTTTTAGTAGAGACACGGTTTCACCATGTTGGCCAGGCAGGTCTCCACCTGGCCTCAAGTGATCCACCTGCCTCAGCCTCCCAAAGTGCTGGGATTACAGGTGTGAGCCACTGCACCCAGCCTATACTGGTCCTTCTGCTTACAAGGTTCTTTCCTTCCTTTTTTTTTTTTTTTTTTGAGACGAAGTCTCATTCTGTCGCCCAGGCTGGAGTGCAGTGGCTGGATCTCAGCTCACTGCAAGCTCCGCCCCGCTGGGTTCACGCCATTCTCCTGCCTCAGCCTCCCGAATAGCTGGGACTACAGGCGCCCGCCACCTCACCCGGCTAGTTTTTTGTATTTTTTAGTAGAGACGGGGTTTCACCGTGTTAGCCAGGATGGTCTCGATCTCCTGACCTCGTGATCCGCCCGTCTCGGCCTCCCAAAGTGCTGGGATTACAGGCTTGAGCCACTGCGCCCAGCCTTTCCTTCCTTTTTGTTCAGATTAATTTTTTTTATGTACCTTAAGATTTAGCATAAATGTCACATTCTATAACTCTTTCCTTTAGCAAAACTGTTCTTTTTAGCAATGGAATCTTACTTTGTTGTCCAGGCTTCAGTGCAGTAGTGTGACCATGGCTCACTGCTGTCTCAATCTCCCAGGCTCAAGTGAATTTCCCACCTCAGCCTCCCAAGTAGCTGGACTACAGGAGTGAGCCACTGCACCTTTTGGCTATTTTTGTTGTTGTTGTTGAGATGGAGTGTTGCTCTGTCACCCAGGCTGGAGTGCAGTGGTGCAATCTCGGCTCACTGCAACCTCCGCCTCCTGGGTTCAAGCAATTCTTCTGCCTCAGCCTCCTGGGTAGCTGGAACTATAGGCATGAGCCACGACACCCGGCTAATTTTTGTATTTTTAGTAGAGATGGGGTTTCACCATATTGGTTAGGCTGGTCTCGAACTCCTGACCTTGTGATCCGCCCACCTCGGCCTCCCAAAGTGCTGGGATTACAGGCATGAGCCACCATGCCCAGCCTGTACCTAATTTTTTTAAGTTTATTTTTTGTAGAGATGGGGCTCACTATGTTTCCCAGGCCGGTCTCAAAGTGATCCTTCCCTGTTGGCCTCCCAAAGTGCTAGGAGTGTGCCACTGCACCAGGCCCCTGCCTAATTCAAAAAATAGATTTTTTTTTTTTTTTTGTAGAGATGGAGTCTTACTATGTTGCTCAGGCTGGTCTCAAACTCCTGTGCTCAAGTGATCCTCCCGCCTCAGCCACTCAAAATGTCGAGATTACAGGCATGAACCACTGCACTCAACCTCATTTGCCTCTTTTATAAATGTTCTAAGAATCATGTAAAGATACTCTGACTGCTTCCATTTGTGGCTAGCTGATTCTTTGGATATGGGTGGCTCCTTAATCACAACCGTAATTCCAAATCAAAACACTTGATTTGTTGGCTTGTTGGCTTTGCTGGATTTCTTGGCTTGTTTCATGAGGACAGCTAATTAAAATGTTGTTTATACATTAAGTTGGTAAGATCAACTGTGCTAGACAGAACTGAAACCAGAGAGGGCAAGATCTTGTCTAACTTAGCACCGTTTATAACCTGAGAGAGTAAGGTACAACGAAGAGAGCACCTCATTATCCTTGAAGTCATTGATTTCTTTCTCTGAATCCTGGTTCTGCAATTTATTAGCAAGTCAACCAAGTTACTTAACCATTGTGAGCCTCCATTTCTTCAGTGATAAAATGGGGATGTTAACACATTTTGCATGTTTATTGTAAGGATGAAATAATATACATAAAATGCCACAATCAGAATAGGCGTTTGCTTATTTTTTTTTTGAGATGGAGTTTTGCTCTTATCACCCAGGCTAGAGTGCAATGGTACAATCTCGGCTCACTGCACCCTCTGCCTCCCGGGTTCAAGCGAGTCTCCTGCCTCAGCCTCCTGAGTAGTTGGGATTACAGGTGCCTGCTACCACGCCCAGCTAATTTTTGTATTTTTAGTAGAGACGGGGTTTCGCCATGTTGGTCAGGCTGGTTTAGAACTCCTGACTTCAGGTGATCCACCTGCCTTGGCCTCCCAAAGTGCTGGGATTACAGGCGTGAGCTGGCCTAGGCATTTACTATGGCTTCTTACTTTTCATCCCTTTGAATGCAGTCTTGCAATCAACACTGAGTGTTTTTCTTTTTACTGACGTCATTAGAGCCCTTCATACCTGAACAATGTTTTTTGGAAAACTCTACCTAGCACATGTATGACTGGGTCTTTTGGGTCTTACCGTGTAAAATGTTTGCTCTCTTCATGAACCTCCATCTCGGAGCTTTTAAATTCATTTAATTCTTTTCTTATGGCAGCCTGTGGAGTAGAAACAAAAATGTTCAGCTTCTTCTGGCTGCTTTGTACAGCAGTGTAACTTGTCATTTTTTCTTTTTTTCTTTTTTTTTTTTTGAGACAGAGTCTTGCTCTGTTGCCCAGGCTGGAGTGCAGTGGCGCAATCTCGGCTCACTGTAAGTTCCGTCTCCCGGGTTCACGCCATTCTCCTGCCTCAGCCTCCTGAGTAGCTGGGACTATAGGCGCCGCCACCATGCCCAGCTAATTTTTTGTATTTTTAGTAGAGACGGGGTTTCACCGTGTTAGTCAGGATGGTCTCGATCTCCTGACCTCGTGATCTGCCCGCCTCGGCCTCCCAAAGTGCTGAGATTACAGGCGTGAGCCACCGTGCCCGGCCGTCATTTTTTCTTTACTGTGTTTAACTTTGTAAGTCACTGCAACCCCTCACAGGCAACCCAGAGATACCCATCTGTCTCATAGTAAACCTAAAATTTCTAGTTTAATCAAAGTACTTGAAAATCTTGAAAGAGATATTGTAGCTTTTATAGTTTTTTTGTTTTTGTTTCTTCCTGAGATGGAGTCTCCCTCTGTTGCTGAGGCTGGAGTGCAATGGCGCAATCTCAGCTCACTGCAACCTTCGGCTCCTGGGTTCAGGTGATTCTCCTGCCTCAGCCTCCCGAGTAGCTGGGATTACAGGTGCACACCACCATGCCCGGCTATTTTGTATTTTTAGTACAGATGGGGTTTCACCATGTTGGCCAGGCTGGTCTTGAACTCCTGACTTCAAGAGATCTACCTGCCTCGGCCTCCCAAAGTGCTGGGATCACAGGTGTGAGCCATTGCACCTGGCTAGTTTTTTTTTTTTAATTTTTAATTTTTATTTACTTATTTTTTTTGAGACGGAGTCTTGCTCTGTCACCCAGGCTGGAGTGCAGTGGCACTATCTTGGCTCACTTCAAGCTCTGCCTCCGAGGTTCACACCATTCTCCTGCCTCAGCCTCCCGAGTAGCTGGGACTACAGGCGCCCGCCACCACGCCCTGCTAATTTTTCGTATTTTTAGTAGAGACGGGGTTTCACGGTGTTAGCCAGGATGGTCTCGATCTCCTGACCTCGTGATCCGCCTGCCTTGGCCTCCCGAAGTGCTGGGATTACAGGCGTGAGCCACCGCACCCAGCCTTTAATTTTTATTTTTGAGATGGAGTCTCACTCTGCTGCCCAGGCTGGAGTGCATTCTCATGATCTCGGCTCACTGCAACCTCCACCTCCTGGGTTCAAGCAATTCTCCTGCTTCAGCCTCCCGAGTAGCTGGGATTACAGGTGCACGCCATCACAAACCTGGCTAATTTTTGTATTTTTAGTAGAGACGGGGTTTCACCATGTTGGCCAGGCTCTCGAACTCCTGACCTCGAGGGATCCCTCCACCTTGGTCTCCCAAAGTGCTAGGATTACAGGCATAAGCCACCACGCCTGGCCAGCTTTTACAGTTTTTCACAGCATTATAAAAATGAGATATGGGTAATTACTAAAATATATAGCCCAAATTCTCTCTAACCAAACAACCACTGTTTAAAATGTATTCCTTCCAGTATTTTTACTCTGATATAGCAGGGATTTTCTTTCTTTCAGTATTGGTGGTGGAATTACCAAAACATTATACTGAGTTAGTATAACGTTTTGACTTGTTCAACTTGGCATTTTGTATCGTGATTTGAAATTTAATATTATATTAAAACTAAAGTTTTGTTTATGGTTCTCCCTTCTAGTTAGCATCTTGGATCCTCCAAATAAAGAGAAAAAGAAAAAGAGAAAAAGAGCAAGAGAGCGCTTTCCAGGTACCTTATCAGCAGGGGTCAGTTTGGTCCAAGGTTTGTCGGCTCGCCGGTCATAATCTTGAGCATCTGTTACCTCTACATATTCATTAAACCTCAGAATCTTCCTGGCAAGGAGTTCAGCCACAGTTGGCCTTTGACTGAGCTGAAGGAAATGGAGCCTCTTAGTTCACTAAGCCAATAATTAGGCATCAATCATGCATTCAAATTGCCTCTAACCCAGTGCTTCAATCTTCACTGGAATCACCTGGGGGAGCTTTATACACTATTGATCCCTGGAGGTCCAGCCCCCAGTGATTATGGTTATCTGGTGATTTTTTGTTTTGTTTTTTTTTGAGACAGGGTCTTGCCCTGTCACCCAGGCTGGAGTGCAGTGGCACAATCACAGCTCACTGCAGCCTCAACCTCCCAAGCTCAAATGATCCTACTACCTCAGCCTCCCAAGTAGCTGATATTACAGGCACATACCACCATGCCCAGCTATTTTTAAATTTTTTTTGTAGAGATGGGGTCTTGCCATGTTGACTGGGCTGCAAATTCATTTTTTTTCTTTTTATTTTCTTTCTTTTTTTTTTTTTTTTTTAAACGTAGAGACAAGGTTTCACTGTTTTCCCTAGGCTGGTCTTGAACTCCTGGGCTCAAGCAATCCTCCTGCCATGGCCTCCCAAAGTGCTGGGATTACAGGCGCAAGCCACTGTGCCTAACTGCAAATTAATTTCCAATCAAATAGGTCATCCAAATATAACACATATAGTTAACTGAACACACAGGGAGTAGTACCTTTCTAGTGAGCCGACGTTTAATTTCTCGTTTTTCTGCCTGACGATCAGCTTCATTTTTAGCTACAGTTGACAATCAGAAGGAAGGAAGATTACTCACAAATGACAATGTGCATATCAAATGTTTTAGTAATTACATTACAGATATTTCTTTTTCTTTTCTTTTCTTTTTTTTTTTTTGAGACGGAGTTTTGCTCTTGTTGCCCAGGCTGGAGTGCAATGTTGCAATCTCGGCTCACTGCAACCTCCGCCTCCTGGGTTCAAGCGATTCTCCTGTCTCAACCTCCCGAGTAGCTGGGATTACAGGCACATGCCATGCCCAGCTGATTTTTATATTTTTAATAGAGACAGTTTCATCATATTGGTCAGGTTGGTCTCGAACTCCTGACCTCAGGTGATCCTCCTGCCTTGGCCTTCCAAAGTGCTGGGATTATAGGTGTGAGCCACCGTGCCTGGCCCAGATATTTCTTTTTTTCTTTTTTCTTTTTTTTTTTGAGACGGAGTCTTGCTCTGTCACCCAGGCTGGAGGGCAGTGGCGCAATCTCGGCTCACTGCAAGCTCTGAGTCCCAGGTTCACGCCGTTCTCCTGCCTCAGCCTTCCAAGTAGCTAGGACTAAGGCGCCTGCCACCATGCCCAGCTAATTTTTTTGTATTTTTAGTAAAGACGGGGTTTCACCGTGTTAGTCAAGATGGTCTCAATCTCCTGACCTTGTGATCCACTCGCCTTGGTCCAGATATTTCCTATAGGCCCAAATCAGAATAAAATACTAACTCTGGAGATGGCTAAACAAAACAATTTTCTTGTCAACGATACAAACAGGTAAGAGCAAGAGTCAGCAAACTATGGCACCACATCTTGCCGGTTGTCTGTATTTTTCCTGCCCATGAGCTAAGAATAGTCTTTACATTTTTAAATGGTTTTGTAAGTACCTATTACATATAGTTGTTCATTTGCTTTTTGGCCTGCAAAACCCAAAATTTTTACTATGTACGCTTTAAGGAAAAGCCTGCAGATTCTTGCTCAAGAGTAACTGCTAAGAATGGGCAATGGCGATTACATGGAGTTTTGTGTGATATGTCTATAAGGGCTCCCACACTAGAAAATTTACTGAGTGATTTAAGTTGTGTATACCCAAGTAGTGCTGAGGGAACAGGGGATGGATTGGTCAGACTGAACATGCTCACAAATAGCCCTGAGGAAACCCAAACCTTCTCAGTGAGGAAACTTTTAAGGCCAAATTTTACTCTATATTCTGGAAAAACAAATCAAGTATGTGCCAGATTAGAATGCTATTTCAGGAAGTTAATTATGTACACAGACAGCAAATTAAATACCTGGTCCCATTTGGTAAGTACAGAGGTAAGAAAGTCTTAAGAGATTAAAGCAAGAGGAAAACTGCTGCATTTGGGACTTGCTTTGGGCCTCAGCCCTCAAATTCTAGGAATAGGAAGGTCTCCATATGCACAGCTACCTCCTTAGCTCCCTGAACACAGAAAAATTGGGCACATCTCCCATATACTGTCAAATCCTCCCAAATGCCCAAGGCAGTTCCAGGATACGGTGAGAACACTGAAACAAAGCTTTCTAGAGTATCACAGCACACTAAACAGTACCATAATAGCATCTTCCAAAGGAAGCTTGGTGAGCTCTGTTCCTTCATGGGGAACTAAATAGTCCTTGCCTGGCTGGAACCCTCTCCCTTAGCCCTTGTAGCAAATGCTTCTTTTCTCTTTCATGTGTATTAAAGTCAGAAACATACAAAGAAAATCTATACAACTTTATTTCCATAACTGGACTCACGTTGCAATATATTGCGTTGTTCTAGTTCTTCTGGTGTTGGTCTTTGACTCAGTCGCCTAAAAATGAGATAAGGGTAATGTTTATGTTGAACCTCCTAATCTTGTTTATAAAGATTTTTTTGGTCACAGTATATATTAGCCCCTATATAAGTAAGAAATCAACAAATTTTCAAACCAATATGTTTCACTTACAATTGTTTATAAAACAATTTCACATTAAAAGTGTTAACACAGATATCGCATTATAAAAAGGAACTATATATGCAAACAAGTGGCCAGGATTCTAGTTCTAGACCTTGATAAGAGCTATTAGCACAAAAAAGTTCAGTTAGACCTTGGCCAGGCGCGGTGGCTATAGCTTGCAGTGAGCCGAGATCGTGCCACTGCACTCCAGCCTGGGTGACAGAGCAAGACTACATCTCAAAAAAAAAAAAAAAAAAAAAAGTTCAGTTAGACCTTGAGTGTCCTCATCTGTGAAGCGAAGGTTTCAGATGGCTCCTAAACAAATTTGCTCCTTCAGAAGCGTTAGAGACTTTTTAGAAAACACAGATTCCCAAGAAACATTAACAGAAATTCTGATTCAGAAAATCAGGATGAAAAATGAAATTACATCTATCTAATATATAGATTTTTTTTTTTTTTAACACAAAACTTCTCCTATGACTCAGATGTCTCTCTTTAGATTCTTTTTTTTTTTTTTTTTTTTTTTTTTTTTTTGAGACGGAGTCTCGCTGTGTCTCCCAGGCTGGAGTGCAGTGGCGTGATCTCGGCTCACTGCAAGCTCCGCCTCCCGGGTTCACGCCATTCTCCCGCCTCAGCCTCCCAAGTAGCTGAGACTACAGGCGCCCGCCACCACGCCCGGCTAGTTTTTTGTATTTTTAGTAGAGACGGGGTTTCACCATGTTAGCCAGGATAGTCTGGATCTCCTGACCTCGTGATCCACCCGCCTCGGCCTCCCAAAGTGCTGGGATTACAGGCTTGAGCCACCGCGCCCGGCCTCTTTAGATTCTTAAAAAAATTTTTTAAAAATAGAGATGGGGGTCTCACTCTGTTGCCCAGGATAGTCTTGAACTCCTGGGCTCAAGCTATCTTACCACCTTGGCCTCCCAAACTGCTGGATTATAGGTGTAGTGGCGCAATCTCAGCTCACAGCAAGCTCTGCTTTCCAGTTCACGTCATTCTCCTGCCTCAGCCTCCCAAGTAGCTGGGACTACAGGTGCCTGCCACCATGCCTGGCTAATTTTTGGTATTTTTAGTAGAGACGAGGTTTCACCATGTTAGCCACGATGGTCTCAATCTCCTGACCTCGTGATCCGCCTGCCTCGGCCCCCCAAAGTGCTGGGATTACAGCGTGAGCCACCAAGCCCGGCCATGCACAGCTAGGTTTTTAAGGACAGATTTTTTTTTTTTTTTTGAGACAGAGTCTCGCTCTGTCGCCCAGGCTGGAGTGCAGTGGCGCCATCTCAGCTCACTGCAAGCTCCGCCTCCCGGGTTCATGCTATTCTCCTGCCTCAGCCTCCCAAGTAGCTGGGACTACAGGTGACCACCACCACGCCCCGGCTAAGTTTTTGTATTTTTAGTACAGACGGGGTTTCACCGTGTTAGCCAGGCTGCTCTCAATCTCCTGACCTTGTGATCCGCCTGCCTCAGCCTCCCAAAGTGCTGGGATTACAGGCTTGAGCCACCGTGCCCAGCCACAGCTAGGTTTTTAAATCAGTGGTTTAGGAACCACTGGAATTTAAGTTTGTCTCTTTCTGGGTGATATTCTATAATTCTATGATTTAAATATCAGTCTTTTCTGTGAAGCATTTGATAAAGTTATCTCACCTCATCACAGTTCTGAGATGTTATTCACCAATAACAATTTGTTGGCCAGGTGTGGTGGCTCATGCCTGTAATCCCCAGCACTTTGGGAAGCTGAAGCCGGTGGCTCACCTGAGGTCAGGAACTCAAAACCAGCCTGGCCAACATGGTGAAACCCCATCTCTACTAAAAAACAGAAAAATTAGCTGGAGGTTGTGGCGTGCTCCTGTAGTCCCAGGTACTTGGGAGGCTGAGGCAGGAAAATGCTTGAACTGGGAGATGGAGGTTGTGGTGAGCTGAAGCTCACACTACTACACTCCTGCCTGGGCGACAGAGTGAGACTCCATCTTAAAACAAACAAGCAAACAAAAACTACAATTTGTCATTTCTGGAATCAGAAAGTTACTCATTTCTTTCTTTTAATTTATACTTCTCAGACAGTATTTGCACTAATTAGCTAGTACTTGCAAATTTTTCAACTCTTTTGTTGCTTGCATAAGGAACTTCCAGTCCCATTCTACATACAACTTTTCTTTCTGAACAAGACCTTCCTTTTTTTTTTTGAGTCAGGGTCTCACTCTGTACCCAGGCTAGAGTGCAGTGGTGCGATCACAGCTCCATCTCCTAGGCTCAAATGATCCTCCTACCTCAAGGACCTTCCATTTTATTTATTTTTATTTTTTTTGAGACAGTCTTGCTCTGTCGCCCAGGCTGGAATGCAGTGGCTTGATCTCGGCTCATGGCAACCTCCGCCTCCCAGGTTCAAGCAATTCTCCTGCCTCAGCCTCCCAAGTTGCTGAGTACAGGCACCTGCCACCATACCCGGCTAATGTTTTTGTATTTCTAGTAGAGATGGGGTTTCACTATGTTGGCCAGGTGGGTCTCGAACTCCTGACCTTGTGATCTGCCTGCCTTGGCCTCCTAAAATGCTGGGATTACAGGTGGGAGCCAATGTGCCTGGCCTCCTTTTGTTTTTTTCTGAGACAGAGTTTCACTCTGTTGTCCAGGTTGGAGTTAAGTGGTGCAATCTTGACTCACAACAACCTCTGCCTCCCAGGTTCAAGCAATTTTTCTGGCTCAGCCTCCTTAGCAGCTGGGACTATAGGCACGTGCCACCACGCCTGGCTAATTTTTGTATTTTTAGTAGAGACAGGGTTTCACCATGTTGGCCAGGCTGGTCTCGAACTCCTGACCTCAGGTGATCCACCCACCTTGGCCTCCCAAAGTGTTGGGATTACAGGCGTGAGCCACTGCGCCCTGCCTGTATTTGTTTTTTAGGGCTGCTCTAAGAAATTACCGCAACTGTGTGGCTTAAAAAAAACAGAAATGTATTCTGTCATAGGTCTGGAGGCTAGAAGTCCAAAATCAAGGTATTGGTAATATTGGTTCCTTCTGAAGGCTCTGAGGGAGAACCTGTTCCACGGCTCACTCCATGCCTCTGGTGGCTGCTAGCAATCCTTAATATTCCTTCGTCTGTAAACATATCATCCATGGCCATGCACGGTAGCTCATGCCTATAATCCCAGCACTGTGGGAGGCCGAGGTGGGTGGACTACCTGAAGTTAGGAGTTCGAGACCAGCCTGGCCAACATGGTGAAACCCTGTCTCTACTAAAAGTACAAAAATTAGCTGGGCATGGTGGCAGGCACCTGTATTCCCAGCTACTTTGGAGGCTTTGGCAGGAGAATCGCTTGAACGTGGGAGACAGAGGTTGCAGTGAACTGAGATCGCACCACTGCACTCCAGTCCTGGCTACAAGAGTGAAACTCCGTCTCAAAATTAAAAAAACAAAAAACAAAAAAACCGCATCATCCCGACCCCTGCTCTGTCACATGACAATCTCCTCATGTATGTCTGTGTCCAAATTTCCTTCTTAAATAACACTAGTCATTGGATTAGAGCCCACCATAATCTAGAATGATTTCATCGTAACTTGATTATACCTGCAAAGACTCCACTTCCAAGTCAGGTCACATTAACAGGTACTGGGGGCTAGGACTTGAACATGTGTTTTTGGGAGACACAATTTTACCACCTATAAACCCCATCCCATTTCATCACATTCTTTTATAATTTCATCCTCCCTAACCCAAGGCAAATAATGATCTGCTTTCCATATAGATTTTCTATAATTTTATGTAAAATGGACTCAAAGAGTGTGTTCTTTTTTGTCTAGCTTCTTTTACTTAGCGTAACTGAGATCTACCTAAGTTGTGACATTGGCAATCATTCTTTCCTCTTTATTGCTGAGTAGTATTTCTTTGTTTTTGGAGAAACTGAGTCTCGCTTTATTGTCCAGGCTGGAGTGCAGTGGTGTGATCTCAACTCACTGCAACCTCTACTTCCTGGGTTCAAGCAATTCTCCTGTCTCAGCCTCCCCAGTAGCTGGGATTACAGTTGTGTGCCACCACGCCTGGCTAATTTTTGTAATTTTAGTAGGGACAGGGTTTTACCATATTGGTCAGGCTGTTCTTGAACTCCTGACTTCGGCTGATCCACCTGCCTCAGCCTCCCAAAGTGCTGGGATTACAGGCATGAGCCACTGCGCCCTGCCTGCTGAGTAGTATTTCATTATATGAATATACCACAGATTGTTCACATCTATTCACTTATTGATGGATGTTTGGGCTGTTTCTAGCTTTTGGCCATTACTAATAACAGCCAATGGAATGGCTGGATCATATGTAGAAGTATGTTCAATTTTTTAAAAAACTGCCAAAGTGTTTTCCTAAATACTTCTATTGTTTACATCCTTATTACCAGTGTATGAGAATCCAGTTGCTCCTCATCCTCAGCAACTCCTGGTATTTATTTATTTCTTTTCTTTTCTTTTTTTTTTTGAGACAGAATCTTTCTCTGTCACCCAGGATGGAGTGCAGTGGCCTGATCTTGGCTCACTGCAACCTCTGCCTCCCAGGTTCAAGCAATTCTTCTGTCTCTGCCTCCTGAGTAGCTGGGATTACAGGTGTGTACCACCACACCCAACTAATTTTTGTTTTTTGTTTTTTTTTTGAGACGGAGTCTAGCTCTGTCGCTCAGGCTGGAGTGCAGTGGCCGGATCTCAGCTCACTGCAAGCTCCGCCTCCCAGGTTCCCGCCATTCTCCTGCCTCAGCCTCCCGAGTAGCTGGGACTACAGGCGCCCGCCACCTCGCCCGGCTAGTTTTTTGTATTTTTTAGTAGAGACGGGGTTTCACCGTGTTAGCCAGGATGGTCTCGATCTCCTGACCTTGTGATCCGCCCGTCTCAGCCTCCCAAAGTGCTGGGATTACAGGCTTGAGCCACCACGCCCGGCCTAATTTTTGTATTTTTAGGAGAGATGAAGTTTCAGCATGTTGGCCAGGCTGGTCTTGAACATATGACCTGGTGATTTGCCTGCCTTGGCCTTCCAAAGTGCTGGGATTACAGGCGTGAGCCACTATGCCTGGCCTTGTCTTTCATTTATTATTTTTATTTTTGAGCCGGTCTTACTTTGTCACCCAGGCTGATGTGCAGTGATGCGATCATGGCTCACTGCAGCCTTGACCTCCAGGGCCCAAGGGATCCTCACAACTCAGCCCCACTCCGAGTAGCTGGTAATACAGGCATAGGCCACCACACCTGGCTAACTTTTCTATTTTTTTGTAGAGACGGGATTTCACGACGTTGCCCAGGCTGGTCTCAAGCTCCCGACCTCAAATAATCTGCTTGCCTTGGCCTCCCAAAGTGTTAGATTATAGGCGTGAGCCACTGCACCAGGCCTATATTGTCAGTCTTTTTTTTTTTTTTTTTTTTGAGACTAAGTCTCGCTCTTGTCCCCCAGTCTGGAGTGCAACAACGTGATCTCAGCTCACTGCAACCTCCGCCCCCTAGTTCAAGCGATTCTCCTGCCTCAGCCTCCCGAGTAGCTGGGATTATAGGTGAATAACACCATGCCCAGCTAATTTTTTGTATTCTAAGTAGAGATGGGGTTTCACCATGTTGGCCAGGCTGGTCTCGAACTCCTGACCTCAGGTGATCCTCCCGCCTTGGCCTCCCAAAGTGCTGGGATGACAGGTGTTGCCACCATGCCTGGCCTTTTTTTGAGATGCAGTTTCGCTCTTGTTACCCAGGCTGGAGTCCAATGGTGCGATCTCAGCTCACTGCAACCTCTGCTCCCCGGGGTTCAAGCGATTCTCCTGCTTCAGCCTCCCAAGTAACTGGGATTACAGGCATGTGCCACCACGCCCAGCTAATTTTGTATTTTTAGTAGAGATGGGGTTTCTCTATGTTGGTCAGGCTGGTCTCGAACTCCCAACCTCAGGGGATCCGCCTGCCTCAGCCTCCCAAAGTGCTGGGACTACAGGGGTGAGCCACCGCACCCGGCCTTGTCAGTCTTTTAAATTGCATAACTTTAGCCATCCTAGTGTAATCGTGGTGGTCTCTCATTGTGTGTGTGTTTTAAAATTTCAATCTTATAGTGATAACAACACTTACTATGAGATCTACCTTCTGAACAGACTTTTAAGTGTACAATACATTATTATTATTATTATTATTTTTGAGATGGAGTCTCACTCTGTTGCCCAGGCTGGAGTACAGTGGCACGATCTCGGCTCATTGCAACCTCCGCCTCCAGGTTCAAGCGATTCTCCTGCCTCAGCCTCCTGAGTAGCTGGGATTACAGGCACGTGCCACCACGCTCAGCTAATTTTTATATTTTCAGTAGAGACAGGGTTTCACCATGTTGGTCAGGCTGGTCTTGAACTCCTGACCTTGTGATCCGCCTGCCTCAGCCTCCCAAAGTGTTGGGATTATAGGCGTGAGCCTCGGCACCTGGCCAATACAGTATTAACTATTGACTGATTGATTGAGACAGAGTCTCACTCTGTTGCCCGGGCTGGAGTGCAGTGGCACGGGATCTCAGCTCACTGAAACCTCTGCCGCCCGGGTTCAAGCGATTCTCCTGCCTCAGCCTCCTGACTAGCTGAGATTACAGGTACCCGCCACAACACCCGTCTAAGTTTTGTACTTTTAGTAGAGATGGGGTTTCACCACGTTGGCCAGGCTGGTCTTGAACTCTTGACCTCGTGATCTGCCTGCCTTGGTGTTCCAAAGTGCTGGGATTACAGGTGTGCGCCACCATGCCCAGCCTATAGTATTAACTATAAACACAATGTTGTACAGCAGATCATAACAAACCTTATACTTATTAGCAACTCCCTATCACCCTTGCCTTCAATCCCTGAGCCCCTGACAACGACCTTTCTACTCTCTGCTTCTATAAATGTGACTATTTCAGATACCTCACAGAAGTAGAATCCACCCGCCTTGGCCTCCCAAGGTGCTGGTATTACAGGTGTGAGCCACTGCACCTAGCCCACGTATTCTAATTTTTTTGAGACAAGGTCTGGCTCTGTCACCCAGGCTGAGGGCAGTGGTGCGATCTTGGCTCATTGCAACCTCTGCCTCCCAGGCTTAAGCCATCCTCCCACCTAAGCCTCCCAAGTAGCTACAACTAAAGGCACATGCCACCAAGCTCAGCTAATTTTTTGTATTTTTTGTAGAGATGGTGTCTTGTTGTGTTGCCCAGGCTGGTCCTGAACTCCTGTGCTCAAGCTATCTATCTGCCTCGGCTTCCCAAAGTGCTGGGATTATAGGTGTGAGTCACTATGCCTGGCCCATAAATTCTTTTTTTTGTTGTTTGTTTGGAGACAGAGTCTCACTCTGTTGCTCAGGCTGGAGTGCAGCGGCGTGATCTCGGCTCACTGCAGCCTCTGCCTCCCAGGTTCAAGTGATTCTCCTGCCTTAGCCTCCCGAGTACCTAGGACTATAGGTGTGTGCCATCATGACGGGCTAATTTCTGTATTTTTAGTAGAGACAAGGTTTCGCCATTTTGGCCAGGCTGGTCTCGAACTCCTGACCTCAAGTGATCTGCCTGCCTCAGCCTCCCAAAGTGCTGGGATTACAGGCATGAGCCACCACGCCCGGTCAAATCTTGTATATTATTCATTTATTTATTTATTCATTTTTTAACTTTTTTCGAGATGGAGTCTCGCTCTGTCCTCCAGGCTGGGGTGCAGTGGCATGATCTGGGCTCATTGCAACTTCCACCTCCCAGGTTCAAGCGATTCTCTTGCCTCAGCCTCCCAAGTAGCTGGGATTACAGGAGCCCACAGTTTTTTTTTTTTTTTTTGAGACGGAGTCTCCCTCTGTCACCCAGGCTGGAGTGCAGTGGCGCGATCTTGGCTCACTGCAAGCTCCACCTCCTGGGTTCATGCCATTCTCCTGCCTCAGCCTCCTGAGTAGCTGGGACTACAGGTGCCCGCCACCACGCCTGGCTAATTTTTTTGTAATTTTAGTAGAGACGGGTTTTCACCATGTTAGCCAGGATGGTCTCGATCTCCTGACCTCGTGATCCACCTGCCTCGGCCTCTCAAAGTGCTGGGATTACAGGTGTGAGCCACTGCACCTGGACCATGTTTTTATATTTTTAAAGGTAGGAAAAAAAAAAAAAGAGTTTATATGGCCAGCAAATCCTAATATATATTTTTATTTATATATGTGTATATATTATATATATTTATAAATATATATTTTATACATACATATATAAATTATATATTAAATATATATTAATATATACATATATATTAAATATAACTATATTTATACCCTGTCTAGTATATAGACTACTGGGCTTAATTCTGCTGCCACAGCTTCCCACGTAGCTAGGACTACAGGGGCATGCTACCATGCCTGGCTATTTTATTTTTATTTTATTTTATTTTATTTATTTTATTTATTTATTTTGAGACGGAGTCTCGCTCTGTCACCCAGGCTGGAGTACAGTGGTCAGACCTTGGCTGCAAGCTCCGCCTCCCAGGTTTACGCCATTCTCCTGCCTCAGCCTCCCGAGTAGCTGGGACTACAAGCTACTCGCCCGGCTAGTTTTTTTGTATTTTTTTTTAGTAGAGACGGGGTTTCACCATGTTAGCCAGGATGGTCTCGATCTCCTGACCTCATGATCCGCCCGTCTCGGACTCCCAGAGTGCTGGGATTACAGGCTTGAGCCACTGCGCCCGGCCTTTATTTTTTTTGAGATGGAGTTTCACTCTGTCTTGCCCAGACTGGAATGCCATGGTGTGATCTCAGCTCACTGAAACCTCTACCTCCTGGGTTCAAGTGATTCTCTTGTCTCATAGTCCTGAGTAGCTGGGATTACAGGTGAGCACCACTACACCTGGCTAATTTTTGTATCTTTAGTAGACAGGGTTTTACCATGTTGGCCAGGCTGGTCTGGAACTCCTGACCTCATGTGATCCACATGCCTTGGCCTTCAAATATGCTAGGATTACAGGTGTGAGCCACTGTGCCTGACCTATTTTTATTTTTGTAGTGACAGAGTCTTGCTATATTGCCCAG
Source organism: Macaca nemestrina (assembly GCF_043159975.1). Lineage (NCBI taxonomy): Eukaryota > Metazoa > Chordata > Mammalia > Primates > Cercopithecidae > Macaca > Macaca nemestrina. Next base: position 205,524,105 of record NC_092125.1, read on the forward strand.
GCTGGTCTCAAACTCCTGGCCTCAAGCAATTCTTCCACCTTGGCCTCCCAAAGTACCAGGATTACAGTCATGAGCCACTGCACCCTATCCTAAAATATTTACTATTTGGTTCTTCACAGAAAAAGTTTGCCAAATCCTGGCTTATCAGGTATAGGATTATGGCTGATTTATCTCTCTCTCTCTCTTTTTTTTTTTTTTGAGAGGGAATCTCACTCTGTCACCCAGGCTGGAGTGCAGTGCAAGCTCCGCCTCCCGAGTTCACGCCATTCTCCTGCCTCAGCCTCCTGAGTAGCTGGGACTACGGGCGCCCACCACCATGCCTGGCTAATTTTTTGTATTTTTAGTAGAGACGGGGTTTCATCGTGTTAGCCAGGATGGTCTTAATCTTCTGACCTCGTGATCTACCTGCCTTGGCCTCCCAAAGTGCTGGGATTACAGGCGTGAGCCACCACCTCCGGTCATGATTTATCTCTTTTATTTTGGTAATTTTTCAAACTACCATATAATAAACATGTCTGTCTTTACTTTTTTTTGAGACAAGGTCTTGCTCTGATGACTGGGCTGGAGTGCAGTAGGGCATGAGCACAGCTCACTGCAGTCTTGACCTCCTGAGCCGACCCTGAGCCCCTCCTAGGCTCAAGCAATCCCCCTGCCTCAGCCTCCTGAGTAACTGGGACCATAAATATGTGCCAGCACGTCTGGCTAAGTTTTTTGTTTTTTTGTCGAGACAGGGTCTTATCATGTTGCCTCAAACTCCTGGGCTCAAGTGATCCACCCACCTCAGCCTCCCAAAGTGCTGGGATTACAGGAGTGAGCCACTGTGCCCAAACTTCTCCCTTAATTTCAAAGTAGTCAGACCACAGAGGTCATACAGGATGATAATTATGTTTAAGTAAAGAAATTGCAGAGAACAATTTCTGCATCCAAAAAGTGTCTATTAGAAGACAAAGGGAAAACCTGCCCTGAGGTACAGCATACACAGTAAAGCCAGGTGTCTTTTTTTTTTTTTTTTTTTTTGAGACAGGGTCTTGCTCTGTCACCCAGGGTAGAGTGCAGTGGTGCAATCACAGCATACTGCAGACTTGATCTCTAGGGCTTAAGTGATCCTTCTACCTAAGCTCCCAGAATAGCTAGCTGGACTAGAGGTATGTGCCATCATGCCCAGCTAATTTTTAAATTTTTTGTACAGATGGGATCTCACTGTGTTACCCGGGTTGGTCTGAAACTCCTGGGCTCAAGTGATCCTCCCACCTCGGCCTCCCAAAATGTTGGGATTATAGGTGTGAGCCACCTTGCCCAGCCAAAACCAGGTATCTGCAATAGTACAGAAAAAGATATTTTAATTAGTAGACATGATAAATTAATTATTTTGTAGGGAACTGTGCCATGAGTTCCAGCTCCTTATCCTCTCTTTATTGGGAGAAATATCTGTGTCAAACAATAACCTGTCTATATAACCTGGATTCTTAAGGTGTTACATATGTAGAAAGCTGGCTTGCATTCAGTTTCTCTATCCTTTTGGTTCCAGTTGACTTGAAAAATATACTAACATTTTGAAAGGAGGCAGTTACATGGAACATACGAAACAGATATAATGCAAATATGGGTGTGACTGTTAATTGGGTTGGCATCTTATGGTTGAGCAACCAGATAAAAAAAAGTGACAGAGAAGCTTTTCTGTTCTGGGAACCATTCTGATTTCTGTAGAAACTTTTGCAAAACCTTATGTCTATCTCATGGTTTAAAGCTCTCACAGGCTGGCTGGGAGTGGTGGCTCACACCTGTAATCCCAGCACTTTGTGAGGCCAACGTGGGTGGATCACTTGAGGTCAGGAGTTCGAGACCAGGCTGGCCAACATGGTGAAACCCCATCTTTACTAAAATAACAAAAATTAGCCAGATGTGGTGGTATGCGCTTGTAGTTCCAGCTACTCGGGAGGCTGAGGCAGGAGAAGCACTTGAACCCAGGAGGCAGAGGTTGCAGTCAGTTAAGATCGTACCATTGCACTCTAGCCTGGGTGACAGAGTGAGGCTCCATCTCAAAAATAAAATAGGCCAGGCACTGTGGCTCATGCCTGTAATCCCAGCACTTTGGGAGGCCGAGATGGGTGGATCACGAGGTCAGGAGATCGAGACCATCCTGGCTAACATGGTGAAACCCCGTTCTACTAAAATGCAAAAAATTAGCCAGGCGTGGTGGTGGGCGCCTGTAGTCCCAGCTACTCGGGAGGCTGAGGCAGAAGAATTGCTTGAACCCTGGAGGTGGAGGCTGCGGTGAGCCGAGATGGCGCCACTGCACTCCAGCCTGGGCGACAGAGCGAGACTTTGTCTCAAAAAAAAATAAATAAAATAAAATAAAACAAAATAAAGCTCTCACAGGCAGCTACACCTTCAATTTCCAAATTCTTAGAGGATACCCAACTGTATACAATATATTTTTTGTTTCTTTTCTTTTCTTCTTCTTTTTTTTTTTTTTGAGACAGAGTCTTACTCTGTCACCCAGGCTGGAGTACAGTGGCGTAATCTCGGCTCACCGCAGCCTCCGCCTCCTGGGTTCAGGCAATTCTCCTGCCTCAGCCTCCCGAGTAGCTGGGACTATAGGCGCATGCCACCATGCCTGGCTAATTTTTGTATTTTTAGTAGAGATGGGGTTTCACCGTATTGGTCACGCTGGTCTTGAACTCCTGACCTCAGATGATCTGCCTGTCTTGGCCTCCCAAAGTGCTAGGATTATAGGCATGAGCCACCGCACCCAGCCTCTTTTCTTTCTTTTTTTTTTTTTTATAAAGTTAGATGCTACGTGGTAGATGGCAATGCCTTGTATGTGTGTTGTCAGGCCCAAAGGGACTCTCCATCCTTGTCAAGTGGAGTGCTAACCTTCTCACCTTTCATACAAAACCCAGTATGTATTTTTAAAAATTATACTCAAAATGATGGGTGTGGTGGCTCACACCTACAATCCCAAGACTTTCAGAGAGCAACGTGGGAGGAATGTTTGAGGCCATGAGTTCGAGACCAGCCTGGGAAACACAGACCCTGTCTCTACAAAAAATTATAAAAATTAGCAGGGCATGGTGGCGCATGCCTGAGGACCCAGCTATTCAAGAGGCTGAGGTGGGAGGGTGCCTTGAACCCAAGAGTTGGAGGCGGTGAGCCATGATCGAACCACTGCACTCCAGTGGTTCAAAAAATTACACTAAAAAAGATAAATGAATACTCCATGACAAAGTAAACATATAGGCTAGGTATAGGGGATCATGCCTGTAATCCCAGCATTTTGGGAGGCCAAGGTGGGTGATCATTTGTGGCCAGCAGTTCGAGACCAGCTTGGTCAACATGGCGAAACCCTGTCTCTGCTAAAAATACAAAATTAGCCTGGCGTGGTGGTGGGTGCCTATAACCCCAGCTACTCAGGAGACTGAGGCACGAGAATTGCTTGAACCTGGGAGATGGAGGTTACAGTGAGCTGAGATCGCGCCACTGTACTCCAGCCTGGGTGACAGAGCAAGACTGTCTCAAAAAAACAAAACAAAACAAAATAAAAAACCAACACATCTAACAACATCTAACACAAATACTGGCATAACCAAATCAATCAAGCGAATCTAAGCAAAGGCCTACCGGATCAGTGTGTTTCCAATCTGGTGCCGTATTTCATTCCACTCCTCCTTGCTTTTACAAGGCCAAGAATTCAGGTTCAACTCTGGTTCACTGGGTCTGTGGTTCAACTTCATTGCCAGTGTGTCTTTCCTCTTCACTTTGTTGGCGAGAGCACCTTTGCACACAGGGAAGAAAAATAGTAGAACTTGAGGCTTAAAGCCAAAGGTTCAACCTTACCTAGAGCTAGGCAAGAGTCTGAACAAATACAATATTTAATTCCCAGTTCCCACCTGGCCTCAAATGATCCAGCCAGACACTGAGGTGGGGGTAAAGCTAAAGACACCTAAAAATCTTTTTAGCCAGATGGACTCAGATGGTTAAAAGGTATCTTTTCTCTTCTATCAGGCCTCTACATTTTTCCTCCTTGATAAGAGTTGCAACAGGAGAGAGAATCTAAGCATGGGACAGCCCTCTGAATTAAAACATAAAGGCTTTCATACTAACACCCCATAGTCTGTTTTTAAAGCTGCCTTTCTACTTTATCAAGATTCAGTTATTTGCAAAGATGTGCGGGTATGAACATGTTTATTCATTAGACCAAAGGGAAAACATCACTTTTATCTTTTAGCCCATGTGCTACCTTTCCTCTACTCCATATTGTTTTATTTTTTCCTTTGAGACGGAGTTTTTGCTCTTGTTGCCTAGGCTGGAGTGCAGTGGCACGATTTTGGCTCATTGCAATCTCCGCCTCCTGGGTTCAAGTGATTCTCCTGCCTTAGCCTCCTGAGTAGCTGGGATTATAGGCGTGCATCACCACGCCCAGCTAATTTTTTGTAGTTTTAGTAGAGACGGGGTTTCATCATGTTGGCCAGGCTGGTCTTGAACTCCTGACCTCAGGTGATTCACCCACCTCGGCCTCCCAAAGTGTAGGGATTACAGGCGTAAGCCACCGTGCCTGGCCTTTTTTTTTGTTTGTTTGTTTTTGAGATGGAGTCTTGCTCTGTCACCCAGGCTGGAGTGCAGTGGCACGATCTTGGCTCACTGCAACCTCCACCTCCCAGGCTCAAGCAATTCTCCTGCCTCAGCCTCCTGAGTAGCTGGGGTTACAGGTGCCCGCTACCACGCCTGGCTAATTTTTTTTTTTTTTTTTGCAATGGAGTCTTGCTCTGTGACCTAGGCTGGATTGTAGTGGTGCAGTCTTGGCTCACTGCGACCTCTGCCTCCCGGGTTCAAGCAATTCTCCTGCCTCAGCCTCCTTAGTAGCTGGGATTACAGGCACCTGCTACCATGCTCAGCCAATTTTTTATTTTTAGAAGAGACGTAGTTTCACCATGTTGGCCAGGCTGATCTTGAACTCCTGACCTCAGGTGATCCGCCTGCCTCGGCCTCCCAAAGTGCTGGGATTATAGGTATGAGCCACCGTGCCTGGCCATGCCCAGCTAATTTTTTGTATTTTTAGAAGAGATGGGGTTTCACCATGTTGGCCAGGCTGGTCTCAAACTACTAATCTCACCCACCTCAGCCTCCCAAAGTGCTGGGATTAGAGGCACTTAGGTGAATAGTTTTAAAATTGGGGGCAAACAAAAACCTGAAATTAGTACAGCCATTATGGAAAACAGTATGGAGGTTCCTCAAAAGACTGAAAATAGGCCAAATGAGGTGGCTCATGCTCGTAATGCAGCACATTGGGAAGCCAAGGCAGGAAGATTGCTTGAGGCTGGGAGTTTGAGATCAGTCTGGGCAACACAGCAAGACTCCGTTTCTACTTAAAAAACAAAACAAGACCAACAAAACACCCTTAAAAATACAACTACTGGGCCAGTCGCAGTGGCTCATGCCTGTAATCCCAGCACTCTGGGAGGCCAAGGTGGGTGGATCACTCGGTCACGATCAAGAGATCGCGACCATCCCGGCCAACATGGTGAAACCCCGTCTATACTAAAAAAAAAAAACCAACCAAACAAACAAACAAAAAACTAAAATTAGCTGGGTGTGGTGGTACACACCTGTAATCCCAGCTACTTGAGAGGCTGAGGCAGAAGAATCGCTCGAACCCGGGAGGCAGAGGTTGCAGTGAGCTGAGAAAAAGCCAGTGCACTCCTGCCTGATAACAGAGTAAGCCTCCGTCTATTTAAAAAAAAAAAAAATGTAATCCCAGCACTTTGGGAGGCCGAGGCGGGCGGATCACAAGGTCAGGAGATCGAGACCATCCTGGCTAACACTGTGAAACCCCGTCTCTACTAAAAATGCAAAAAATTAGCCGGGTGAGGCGGCGGGCGCCTGTAGTCCCAGCTACTCGGGAGGCTGAGGCAGGAGAATGGCGTGAACCTGGCAGGCGGAGCTTGCAGTGAGCCGAGATCGCGCCACTGCACTCCAGCCTGGGCGACTAAGCGAGACTCTGTCTCAAAAAAAAAAAAAAAAAAAAAAAAATATATATATATATATATGAAAGGAAATCATCAAATCAATGTCATCCTTATTGCAGTACTATTTATAATCCCCAAGATATGGAATCAGACTAAGTGTCTATCAATAAACGAAGGGATAAAGAAAACGTGGTGTATATACACAATTGAATATTAGTCTGCCATGAAAAAGAAATAAATCCTGTAATTTGCAACAAAATGGATGAAACTGGAGGACATTATGTTAAGTGAAATAAGCCAGGCACAGAAAGATAAATGTTGTATGTTCTCACTCTTACGTGGGAGCTAAAAAAGTTGATCTCACAGAGGTAATAAATAAAATGGTGGTTACTAGAGGTTGGGAAGGGTAGAGGGGATGGGGGAGAGAAAGACTGGTTAATGGGTATAAAAATATAATTAGATAGAAGGAATAAGATCTAGGCCGGGTGTGGTGGCTCATGCCTGTAATTGCAGCACTTTGGGAGCTGAGGTGGGCAGATCACTTTGAGCTCACGAGTTCAAGACCAGCCTGGGCAACATGGTGAAACCCTGTCTCTACAAAAAAATACAAAAATTAGCTGCGTGTGGTGGCTCATGCCTGTGTTCTCAGCTACTTAGGAGGCTGAGGCGGGAGCATCACTTGAGCCAGAAAATGGAGGTTCCAGTGAGCTGAGACTGTGCCACTGCACTCCAGCCTGCAAAGTGAGACACTCTCAAAAAACAGGAATAAGATCTAGTGTTCGGTGGCACAATAGGGTGACTATAGTTAACAATAATTTATTGTATATTTCAAGATAACCAGAAAGGTAGATTTGGAATATTCCCAATACAAACAAATGGTAAGTGTTTGAGGTGATGGATACCCTGATTACCCATACACACATGCTTATATCAAAATATCTCATGTACCCCATAAAAATGTACTACTATTATATATCTATAAAAATTAAAAATAGGCTAGGCATGGTGGCCCATGCCTGTAATCCTAGAGCTTTGGGAGGTCAAGGCAGGGGGATCACATGAGGTCAGGAGTTCAAGAACAGCCTGGGCAGCTGGGCACAGTGGTTCACGCCTGTAATCTCAGAACTCTGGGAGGTGGGCAGATCATGAGATTGAGTTCGAGACCAGCCTGGCCAATATGGTGAAGCCCCGGCCTCTACTAAAAATACAAAAAAAAATTAGTTGGGCCTGGTGGCAGGCACCTGTAATCCCAGCTACTTGGGAGGCTGAGGCAGGAGAATTGCTTGAACCCGGGAGGTGGAGGTTGCAGTGAGCTGAGATCGTGCCACTGCATTCCAGACTGGGTGACAGAGCAAGACTCCTTCTCAAAATAAAATAAAATAAAATAAAATAAAATAAAATAAAAAAATCCTTTATGGCCAGGCGCGGTGGCTCACGCCTGTAATTCCAGCACTTTGGGAGGCTGAGGCAGGTGGATCACCTGAGGTCGGGAGTTTGAGACCAGCCTGACCAATGTGGTGAAGCCCATCTCTACTAAAAATACAAAATTAGCCAGGCATGGTGGCACATGCCTGTAATCCCAGCTACTTGGGAGGCTGAGGCAGGAGAATCACTTGAACCTGGGAGGTGGAGATTAAGGTGAGCTGAGATTGTGCCATTGCACTCTAGCCTGGGCACAAGAGCAAAATTCCGTCTCAAAAAAAAAAAAAGAACAGACTAGGCAACATAACAAGACCCATCTCTACAAAACAAAACAAAAAACCAAAGAAACCTAACCAGTTGTGGCACACATCTGTAGTCCTAGCTATTTGGGAGGTTGAGGCGTAAGGATCACTTAAGCCCAGGAGTTCAAGGCTACAGTGAACTACGATTGCACCACTGTACTCCAGCTGGGTGACAGAGCAAAACCTTGTCCAAAAAAAAAAAAAAATTAAATTAAAAAACCCCGAAAAACCTAACTGAGTGACTCAATCTACTTGGATCCCTGTCTTGGCTTGTTTTATCAGAGGGGTGATAACAGGGACAAGGAGTACTTCACAGTGGCTTCCAACATCAGTTAGCCAGATGAGTTAATGGGAGAAGGTACCTGTTTCCATATCTCTTTTGACACTTGCTAAGATCAGCAAATAGCTTTATCTGGAAAAGAATTTTCCCTTTTGCTTTTCCCTCCCTTTCTTACTCTGATAGCTTTCATCTTCATCTTCTTCATCTCGGTACTGAATGGGACCTTCTGAATCAGAGTCGCTCTCCTTCTCTTCTTCCTCCTGTACACACTGTGGTAATTTAGAAATGACTGAGGTAGATGTTATGTCTTCACTGAATGTGGATGGACAGGTTTGCTCCTCCTCTTCTTCATCGTCTGGACTAACAAATTAACATAATTATATTTTCTTTTTAGAAACAAAGAGGATAACTGACCTTTTTTTTTTTTTTTTTTTGAGATGGAGTTTCGCTCTGTCGCCCAGGCTGGAGTGCAGTGGCCGGATCTCAGCTCACTGCAAGCTCCGCCTCCTGGGTTCACGCCATTCTCCTGCCTCAGCCTCCCGAGTAGCTGGGACTACAGGTGCCCGCCACCTCGCCCGGCTAATTTTTTGTATTTTTTAGTAGAGACGGGGTTTCACCGTGTTAGCCAGCATGGTCTCGATCTCCTGACCTCGTGATCCGCCCATCTCGGCCTCCCAAAGTGCTGGGATTACAGGCTTGAGCCACCGCGCCCGGCCAAGGATAACTGACTTTTAAGACAAAGGACTGAAATAAAGTCTGAGCATAGTGGCTCATACCTGTAATCCCAGCACTTTGGGAGATGGAGATGGGGAAATTCACCTGAGGTCAGGAGTTTGAGACCAGCCTGGCCAACATGGTGAAACCCTGTCTCTACTAAAAATACAAAAATTAGTCAGGCATAGTGGTGGGCACCTGTAATCCCAGCTACTTGGGAGGCTGAGGCAGGAGGATCTCTTGAACCCAGGAGGCGGAGGTTGAAGTGAACCGAGATTGTGCCATTGCACTCCAGCCTGGGTGACGAGAGCGAGACTCCGTCTCAAAAAAAAAAAAAAAAAAAAAAGACAAAAGGACTGAAATAACCATAAAAAAAAAAAAAAAGAAAATCTATGAAGTAACTTATAATTCTCTCCCTTAACTTTTTTTTTTTTTTGAGACAGAGTCTCGTTCTGTCGCCCAGGCTGGAGTGCAGTGGCACGATCTCGGCTCACTGCAAGCTCCGCCTCCCGGGATCACGCCATTCTGCCTCAGTCTCCCGAGTAGCTGGGACTACAGGCGCCTGCCACCACGCCCGGCTAATTTTTTGTATTTTTTTTTTTAGCAGAGACGGTGTTTCACCGTGTTAGCCAGGATGGTCTTGATCTCCTGACCTCGTGATCCGCCCGCCTCGGCCTCCCAAAGTGCTGGGATTACAGGCGTGAGCCACCACACCCGGCCATTCTCCCTTAACTTTAACAATCTTGCTAAGAAACTTTTTAGCAGGTATTAATCTAAGGGTTCAAATTCCAGCTTTACCACTTATTAGGCACTGGTGCTTTCCAGCATTTGTCTAATGTCATTCTCACAAGCCTACAGAGTAAATATTATTCCCATTTAGAGATGATATAACTATAGAGCAGAAGGCTTAAGTAACTTAACATTACTATAAGCTAAGAGTGGTAGTGCTGCAATTTGAACCCAGCGCTATCTCACTCCAAGGTGAATGCTCTTAAGCACCACATTATACAATGCCTTCACTGTAGTATATAAAACTAACAGTTGTAATTTTTCATGTACATAATTTTGTAAATTTTGTGTCATCACAAAAATCTCCATGAAAAAAAAAATCACGAGAGTAAAAAGTTGAAATTTGGCCAGGCGCAGTGGCTCACACCCATGATCCCAGCATTCTATGAGGCTGAGGCAGGCAGACTGCTTGAGCCCAGGAGTTCACGACCAGCCTGGGCAACACAGCAAAACCCCATCTCTAACAAAAAATACAAAAATTAGCTGGGTGTGATGGCATGCGCCTGTAGTCACAGTTACTCGGGAGGCTGAGGAGGGAGAATGGCTTGAGCCCAGGAGGTGGAGGTTGCAGTGAGCCAAGACTGCACCACTGCATTCCAGCTTGGGTGAGAGAGTGCACTCCAACCTGTCTCAAACATAAATAAATAAATAAAAATAAAGTTTTAAGATAAGATTAAAAAAAGAAAGAGTCCAAATTCTATAACTTATCCTTTTGGCAGAGTATTCTTTGTACTTTAAATTTATTCACATTGCTGGGTGCGGTGGCTCATGCTCGTAATCGCAGCACTTTGTAAGACCAAGATGGGTGGATCACCTGAGGTCAGGAGTTTGAGACCACGCTGGCCAACATGGTGAAACCCCATCTCCACTAAAAATGCAAAAATCAGCTGGATGTGGTAGCACATGCCTGTAATCCCAGCTACTCGGGAGGCTGAGGCAGGAGAACCACTTGAACCTGGGTGACAGAGGTTACAGTAAGCTGAGATTGTGCTACTGCATTCCAGCCTGGGTGACAGAGCAGGACTCTATCTCGGGAAAAAAAAAAAAAAACTTTATTCACATTTTCTTTTTTTCTTTGAGACAGAATCTCGCTGTCGCCCAGGCTGGAGTACAGTGGCACAATCTTGGCTCACTGCAACCTCCACCTCCCAGTTAAAGCGATTCTCCTGCCTCAGCCTCCCAAGTAGCTGGGATTACAGGTATGCGCCACCACGCCTGGCTAATTTTTGTTATTTTCATAGAGACAGGGCTTTACTATATTGGCCAGGCTAGTCTTGAACTCCTGACCTCAGGTGATCAATCCATTCGCCTCAGCCTCCCAAAGTGCTGGGCTTACAGGTGTGGGCCACCGTGCCCGGCCCACATTTTCTTTCTATGAGTAATTTTTTCCAAGCAGGGCTATCTAGAGTAAAGGAGAAACAAGAGGCAAGCTTCAAAGGCACTTACACTTTCAGCATTTCAATAGTGATGGGAAGAGACCTGGTCCGACCCAGCGTACTGCTGTCCTCAGAAAAGCCGTCACTGGTTTCAAAGAGCAACGAGTGAGCTCTGTGAGAACCCTCCAGAGGAGGAGTCATGGGAAGTGGGCTGGTGAGGGCCTGCTGGATTCGAATATGCAGTGGGAGTGGAGGCAACCTAGAGGGTATATGGGGCTCCCCAAAGTTCTGGTCCAATATCCTCTTGGGGACTTCCTTTTTCTGATCTTCCTGCTGGGGAATCTCCTGGTGTAGATCTATGGATGGTGGAAACTCAATTTCTGGCACAACTTTAAAAGTCTTAGCAGAGAATGGAGGGGTGCGTGGAGGCTCTGGAGGTATATGAGCAGGCAGTGGGGGGGACGGAGAGCGAGGTGAGATCATTGATAGCAGTTCTGAGCCCATAGAACATGTGCTCTTCTCTCTTTCATCACTTGGTGTTTTTGTGGTGATGGCAGCAGCAGACTCCAAGGTGGGTACTGAGGTCGATGGAATGCCTCTCTTAGGTGGTAAGGGTGGGGACGGTTTTGATAACAATGTACCACTGTTTATTGCTTGGGACAGTTCAGCTGGAAAAGAGAGAGCAACACATCAATTTCACATGACTTTCCAATGCTTTGAAGGACTGGCCCAGGGCCTAGAATTAAAGTTGAGTTCAGTTTTAATCTTTCAAGCAAGTTAAATAATTTCATAGTTTTGCCATTCCCTACATATTTTATCCTGAAACGAAGTTTATATTTATTCAAATAGAAGGCCTAATAAATGTACAGAGGTGTAGGAAGACTGATGAGTAGCTTACTTCATTGCTATGGCAACAGATATGACAATTTTTTTTTTTTTTTGAGACAGGGTCTCACTCTCTCACCCAGACTGGAGTGCAGTGCGCACGATCTCGGTTTACCGCAACCTCTGCCTCCCAGGCTCAAGTGATTCTCCTGCCTCAGCCTACCAAGTAGCTGAGATTACAGGCACATGCCACTATGGCCCGGCTAATTTTTGTATTTTTAGTAGAGATGGGGTTTCACCATGTTGGCCAGGTTGGTCTCAAACTCCTGACCTCAAATGATCCACCTGCCTTGGCCTCTCAAAGTGTTGGGATTACAGGCGTGAGCCACGGCACCTGGCTGACAACTTTTTGTAATTTGATCTTTGTGTAGTTAATATGAATAGAGACAAAAACATCCAACAAAAAGTTATTTTGTGGCTGGGCACGGTGGCTCACGCCTGTAATCCCAATACTTTGGGAGGCCAAGGTGGGCAGATTACTTGAGGTCAGGAGTTCAAGACCAGCCTGGCCAACATGATGAAACCCCGTCTACTTAAAAAACAAAAACAACAACAAAAAAAACCCCAAAATTAGCTAGGTGTAGTGGCAGGCACCTGTAATCCCAGCTACTCGGGAGAGGTTGAGGTACGAGAATCTCTTGAACCTGGGAGGCAGAGGCTGCAGTGAGCCAAGGTCACGCCACCGCATTCCAGGCTGGACAGCACAAGATTCTGACTCAAAAAAAAAAAAAAAAAAAAAAAAAAAGATTATTTTGTATAACAGTACTCCATTAAAAAATTTAAACATTCAGATAGCATAAAATAAGTATTAGTGGGTATTGTTACCATATCCTGATAATGATATCTCAATATCTCAGCTGTGTTATAAAACTATCAATACTGACATCTTGAATTTTTATAGCAATTGCAAAGTCCTTTGAATAAATCAGTGTTTTCTGTCCTTGAAGTCATATTCTCCTTCTACCACCTGAGGTGACAGGGGAAACAAGATAGCATCTTTACCATTTTTCAGAAGGAAAAAGCGAGGCCACAGAAGTTAGGTGACTTTGCCCAAGATCATACTACAAACTGGCATGGACTCAGCTAGTATCCAGGTCTCTGACTATTTGACTGCATCTTACTGTCTCTATTTATTACTTTTTTTATTTTACTTTTTTTGAGACAGAGTCTCACTCTGTCGCCCAGGCTGGAGTGCAGTGGCACGATCTCGGCTCACTGCAAGCTCTGCCTCCTGGGTTCACGCCATTCTCCTGCCTCAGCCTCCCGAGTAGCTGGGATTACAGGTGCCTGCCACCAAGCCCAGCTAATTTTTTTTTGTATTTTTAGTAGAGATGGGGTTTCACTGTGTTAGCCAGGATGGTCTCAATCTCCTGACCTCGTGATCTGCCCACCTTGGCCTCCCAAAGTGCTGGGATTACAGGTGTGAGCCACCGCGCCCGGCCTACTGTCTCTAATTTTTATTACTGTGTACACCTCTTATGTTCCCTTTGCACCTCAGCTTCCCATGTTCACTCTCCACTACATGATGGGCTCCTTGATGGCAGGGCAACCTTGTCTCCATCAACGTATCATCCACAAGGCTGTGCACAGTACCTGGCATCTAGTGGACCCTCAATATATGCTTATGAGATGAGAAGCCCTCACCCTGTATCATGACAGTATATATTCCTATGATTTCACCAAAGCCCACAATGACTCAGCAAAGGTGTTGTTGTTTCAGCAAAATTCCTTTGGAGGGCTGCAGAAGACCTGTAAAAGTGGATCATTAGATCACACAGGAGCAAAACTGGTAAAATAATTAGAGTAGTCATTTTTTCCCTGCTGAAAGCAAAAAAAAAAAAAAAAAAAAAGTAGTTCTTTTGATCACCAACCTGTAACCTACTCAAACCCTTTATTTTTATTTTCATCCCATTCAGTATTCTCAAATGGTCTCAAAAACTTCCCTTAAATAAAACTGTATTTGTCCTAAATCCCAAAAATTGGAGACGTTCAAAGTAAAAGGCTAGCTAATTATTTTTTTCTTTTTTGAGACGGAGTTTCGCTCTTGCTGCCCAGGCTGGAGTGCAATGGCACCATCTCAGTTAACCACAACGTCTACCTCCTAGGTTCAAGTGATTCTCCTACCTGAGCCTCCCAAGTAGCTGGGATTATAGGCATGCGCCACCAGGCCCGGCTAATTTTTTGTATTTTTAGTAGAGACAGGTTTCTCTGTTGGTCAGGCTGGTCTTGAACTCCCGACCCCAGGTGATCCACCCACCTCGGCCTCCCAAAGTGCTGGGATTACAGGTGTGTGCCACTGTGCCCGGCCAAGGCTAGCTAATTTTGTAATTCTTCTTTTTTCTTCTGAAACAAGGTTTCCCTCTGTTGCCCAGGCTGGAGTGCAGTGGCATGAATAATAGCTCACTGTAGCCCCGATCTCCTGGGTTGAAGTGATCCTCTTGCTACAGCCTCCCAAGTAGCTAGGACTACAGGTCGATGCCACCATGCTTGGCTAAATTGTAATTTTTAGTAGAGACAAGGTCTCGGTATGCTGCCCAGGCTGGTCTTGAGCTCCTGGGCTCCAGTGATAGGCCCACCTCAGCCTCCCAAAGTGCTGGGATTATGGATGTGAGCCACCACACCCAGCTTCTTTTCTTTTTCTTTTTTATTTATTTATTTTTGAGACGGAGTCTCGCTGTGTCGCCCAGGCTGGGGTGCAGTGGTGCGATCTCGGCTCACTGCAAGCTCCGCCTCCTGGGTTCACGCCATTCTCCTGCCTCAGCCTCCGAGTAGCTGGGACTACAGGCGCCCGCCACCACCCCCGGCTAGTTTTTTGTATTTTTAGTAGAGACAGGGTTTCACCATGTTAGCCAGGGATGGTCTCGATCTCCTGACCTCGTGATCCACCCGCCTCGGCCTCCCAAAGTGCTGGGATTACAGGCTTGAGCCACCGCGCCCGGCCTTTCTTTTTCTTTTTAAATTAAATTATTTTAGACAGGGTCTCACTGTGTCACTGGAGTGCAGTGGCGCAGTCACGGCTCACTTCAGTTTTAACCTCCCTGGGCTCAGGTGATCCTCCTACCTCAGCCTCCCAAGTAGCTGGGACTATAGACATGTGCCACCATGCCCAGCTAATTTTTTGGGGGTTACTTTTTGTAGAGATAGGTTTCTCCACATTGTCTAGGCTGGTCTCAAACATTCTACCTGCCTCAGCCTCCCAAAGTGTTGGTACTACAGGTGTGAGCCAACCAGCCGTACCCAGCCTTTTTTTTTTTTTTTAGAGACAGGATGTCGCTCTGTTACCCAGGCTGGAGTGCAGTAGTGTAATCATAACTCACTGCAGCCTTGAACTCCTGTGCTTACCCAGTCCTCTTACTTCAACCTCCCAAGTAGCTAGAATTACAGGCACATGTCACCATGCCCAGCTAATTTTTAAATATTTTATAGAGATGGGGTCTTGCTACGTTGCTCAGGCTGGTCTTGAACTCCTGGCCTCAAGTGATCTTTCCACCTCGGCCTCCCCAAATGCTGGGATTATAGGCATGAGCCACCGTGCCTGGCCTAATTTTATAATGTTTTAATGTCACTCATTATAAATACTTTCTTTCTTTCTTTTTTTTTTTTTTTGAGACAGAGTCTCGCTCTGTTGCCTAGGTTGGAGTACAGTGGTGCAGTTTTGGCTCAATGCAACCACCACTTCCCGGGTTCAAGCGACTCTCCTGCCTCAGCCTCCTGAGTAGCTGGGATTACAGGCATGCACCACCATGCCCAGATCATTTTTTGTAGTTTTAGTAGAGACGGGGTTTCACCATGTTGCCTAGGCTGGTCTCAAACTCTGGGCCTCAAGCGATCTGCCCTCCTTGGTCTCTCAAAGTGCTGGGATTACAGGCGTGAGCCACCGTGCCTGGGCCCATTAATAAATTTTTAAAAAGGCTTTCTAGAAAAACACTTCATACACACACAAAAAGATTCTAAAAATATGAATTTTAGGAGCAGTGAAAGATATATTTTTGGAAAGATTGGATTTTTGCTGATTCTCTAAAAACAGCTGTTAGCTATTCCATCTACAACAAAACTCATTCCTGATGAGACCATAAATGAATATTTTTACTTTTGAATTAATAAGATAAATTATATTTGGTAATCTGAGGAAGGCATATATGTTAAGGAAGTAAATTCCGGTACATATACCCTGACAACAGCATCTGGCTGTAGTTTTGTGGAAAAATTCCAGAGTGTTTCTGGGATGGGTAATAATTCTCTTTCACCTGTTCAGCTATTGCTGGTAGTTTTTCCTTAGTCCTAATACTCCATGTTATACCAATGAGAAGACAGTAGTACTTCTGAAGCAATGGTTTCCAAACTTTTGGATTTCAGTGACTAAAACAATAAAAAAAATCTTGATCAACCTTAGATTGTTGGTTTTTTTTTTCTAGTTTTTTTATTGAGGTTGTCATTTTCTAAGATTTCCAAATAAGGCTTGATATTAAGTAAACCATTTATGAACATAATCCTTTTGTGAAAGAAATGGCATTTTAACCCCAAAGGATTACGAAGATTATAATTTTAGAATAAAAGAGAGTCCGTTAAATTAAATCTATTTAGCTTTAAGTAACGCTCTGTGAACTGTTCTATTTTTCTTCTTCTGCTGAGGACCCCTCATGGACTAATACTGATTCCTCAGTTACAAGGTCCTCAGTTACAAGGTCTATTTACCTCAAGCCAAGAATGAGCTCTGCAGTGTAGTCCAGGGTATCATACACAAATGATCATTTTATATGTTGCCTTAATTTGAAAAGGGTGGTATTCCACTGGTCTAGCACAGAGGCTCTCAATGTGTGCTCCCTGGACAGCAACATCAGTATCATCTGGGAACCTATTAGAAAGGCAAATTCTCAAGCCCATCTCAGACTTACTAAAATCAGAAACTCTAGGGGAAGCATCCAGCAGTCTGTTATCATAAGCTTTCTAGGTGATCCTGAGGAGAACACCAGTTTGCGAACACTACTGTAAGGAACAGAGGTCTGGACCTGAGAGTTGAAAAGCCTATGTTCAGTTTCTATCTTTCACTAACTACAACCTTTTTTTTTTTTTTTTTGAGATGGAGTTTCGCTCTTGTTGCCCAGGCTGGAGTGCAGTGGCACAATCTCAGCTCACTGCAGTGTCTGCCTCCCGGGTTCAAGCAATTCTCCTGCCTCAGCTTCCCGAGTAGCTGGGATTACAGGTGCCTGCCACCATGCCCAGCTAATTTTTTGTATTTTTAGTGGAGATGGGGTTTCGCCATGTTGGCCAGGCTAGTCTTGAACTCCTGACCTCAGGTGATCTGCTTCCCAAAGTGCTGGGATCACAGGCATGAGTCACCACGCCCGGCTTACAACCTTGAATGAATCACACACAATGTCTTCATGTTCTAATTGCCCTACCTATAGAAAAGATAAAATCGGTTTCCTGCAGCACAAGGTAGTTTTGAAAATAAGCATGTGAAGGCTCCCCAAGTTCCTCACAGATAAGTCAACATGACACTATCCTTCCAAAGTGGTGGTAATAACAACTTCACCCTGTTTTCATCAAGCTACTCCAAACTGTCATACTCATAAAATATTCTAAGCCTGTTTTTCAAGGTTTGAATCACTCCACCCAACTTGGTGATATTAAATATTTAATGAGTATAGTTTTTATTCATTCATTCAATCCTGAACAAGAACTTTAAGCAGTACTAAGCCTAGTATCATTTTTCCTGAAAAAACTATATTTTTATTAGCTTTGAAGCACTCATTAGCTTTCCTCTCCCTTTCTTGAAAATTCTTCTAAGAAACTGTACATTTATATAAAGAAAGTAGACTTAAATAGAACTTTGGGTAAATGCAAAAAATTTACTAAACCCATACAAATTTACTGATTATGTTACCTGCTTTCTCTACCATCACTTATTTTAATATAAGAATAGCATTCTTAACTCTCCCAAGATAAAACATGATTTTCTCAGAACAATTTAAGTAATACCTTCTGCAGTTCCCTATGAAAATAACTATGCCAGACACTGAATCCCAAGTTCCACTGACATCTACAGAATCATCCTTTTATCTACTAGACTCATTTATGCTTATGGAAGGCATAGGTAGTTTTAAGTAGATTAAACAAATTTTCATTTGAAAAGTTTGCCTTGCCCCTTGTGAGCTGAGGCATTATTCTAATTTTTTCACAAGTGCCACAGATAACTCCATGCAGGTGGAATCTGTTATGGTCTTCACATATCCAGTCCAACTATACACACACACATACACACACACACACACACACAAATATAGTGTTTTGGAATCACTGTTTTAGAAAAACAGATTAAATATTAGATTAAAAAGTAGATTAAAACCCCCCAAACTTAAATCTAATCTTAGTGATGTTTACATTTATGGCCATCTGCCTCAGTTTCACGACTTTTTTTGTTTGTTTTTGTTTTTTTGAGACGGAGTCTCTCTCTGTCGCCCAGGCTGGAGTGCACAATCTTGGCTCACTACAACTTCCGCCTCCTGCGTTCAAGCAATTCTCTTGCCTCAGCCTCCCAAGTAGCTGTGACTACAGGCACGTGCCACCACGCCCAGCTAATTTTTTGTATTTTTAGTAGAGACGGGGTTTCACCATGTTAGCCAGGATGGTCTCGATCTCCTGACCTTGTTGTGATCCACCCACCTCGGCCTCCCAAAGTGCTGGGATTACAGGCGTGAGCCACTGCACCCAGCCTATTTTTTCTTAACCTAAGACTTTTCTCCATATTGAGGTCATTCAAAGGGACAAGATATGGAAAATTCTCAGAGACTATCAATATTATACCAGTTATCCAATAAAATAACCATCCAACATCAAACCAAACCCAAAACACCAGAAGCCTAAAGACTTACTTACCAATGACAGGGTTGCTATTTCTGTGAGCTGGTTTAGGGGGAGGGATAGGGGGCTGCTTGGCAGGGACCACATGAGTGAGGCTTAAGGTAGCAGTAGTGTTAGTGCTGGCAGGAGTAGCAGGCAGAATCCTGGGTGCTGGGGAAGGAGTGACAGACAGATTAACAGTCTTTGCGAGGCTTGTGGCAGCAGTGGTGGCAGCGGGTGCTGTGGTGATGGAGGTGGAGATGATGAACCTTGCCATGCCGCCAGAGGAAGTGGCATCCTTTGCTTGACCTTCATTTGCTTCATGAGAAGAGGACAAGGGTCTTTTGGGAGGAAGTAAAGGTTGTTTGGGTACATTCTCAGGAACAGACTCTGCTTCAGAATTAGGCTGGCTTCCAGTTGAGCCTGTGTAATAACATGTATGATATAAAAAGGGAAGAGAGAGTAACAAGAGAGACTGAAAAAGCTAACACATCTATGAATTTATGGCCAATTTCACCAATTAATTTATAGATTAGCTCATAGGTTACCGTTCTCGATGCCTCCCAACCTCCCCATACTTAGGAAATGTCAGTAAGAAAGGCTCAGTAAGAGATGCTCATTGTGGTAGTGATTCTTCACACGAGGGCTAGGCTACTGGAGGAGAGCCACAACAAAATTCCTTGGGTGAAAGAAGTGGAATGTGTAGCTGGAAAAAATCCTATAGGTATCTGATACTAAACATCCTCTTCCCTTCTTGAGGATCACAAATTTGGTATTTTGTGAATAAAAGTGGAGCAGGGGAGGAAATTCCCCTTAAAGTTGCTAATTAAGGTATTGCTAAAGGAGAATGTAATTCTCTCTAGATTTTACTTTTCCCTATTCTCTTGCAAACTCCTTATGTAACGGAGAATAACTGGCTCATGGCTCTTAAACTCAAAAATCCAGAGTTTCTTACCTAGTCGTTTCTTTAGGTCCTCTTCTGGAATAGCTTTCCTAAGACTTGCTAATCTTACTGGCTCTTCCTCTACTTGGACTGGACTAGATGATGTAGCATTCCCTACAGGGGTGGTATGGCCATTCTTTAACATGGCATGGCTTGGCTTTCCTGGATCCTCACCACCTGCAAGGTGAAAGAAGAGTACAAAGTGATGAAGTTGGCATGAACAGATAGAAGAGTTAGTAATTTCTTTTCTTCTTTTTCTCTCTTTTTAAAATTGAGACAGGGTCTCACTATGTTGCCCAGGCTGGTCTTGAACTCCTGGGCTCAAGCAATCTGCCCGCCTTGGCCTCCCAAAATGCTAGGATGAATGGCATGAACCACTGCACCTGGCCAGAGTTGGTGATTTGAGACAGGGTCTCACAGACCAGGCTGGAGTGCAGTGGCATGATTTTGGCTCACTGCAGCCTCTGCCTCCCAGGCTGAAGTGATCTTCCTGCTTCAGCCTCCCAAATGGCTGGGACCACAGGTGTGTGCCTCCACACCCAGCTAATTTTTTTTATTTTTGATGGAGATAGGGTCTCACTATGTTGCCTAGGCTGGTATCGAACTCCTGGGCTCAAGTGATCCACCCGCCTCGGCCTCCAAAAGTGCTGGGATTATAGGTGTGGGCCATAGCACCTGGACCAGAGTTGGTAATTTCTTTTTTTTTTTTTTTGAGATGGAGTCTCGCTCTGCCGCCTAGGCTGGAGTGCAATGGCACAATCTTGGCTCACTGTAAGCTCTGCCTCCTAGGTTCATGCCACTCTCCTGCCTCAGCCCCGAGTAGCTAGGACTACAGGCGCCTGCTACCACACCTGGCTAATTTTTTGTATTTTTTAGTGGAGACGGGGTTTCACCGTGTTAGCCAGGATGGTCTCGATCTCCTGACCTTGTGGTCCGCCTGCCTCGGCCTCCCAAAGTGCTGGGATTACAGGCGTGAGCCACTGCGCCCAGCCCAGGGTTGGTGATTTCTAAACTTTCTTATCTTCTTTCCCCCATCTTCCTGTTTTAGTTTATTATTGAGATCTAGATTATCTGGATGCTTAAACAGAAATAAGTAATTTCTTTTTCCAATACATGTTTGATAGGCTATCATGTGCCAAGTATGTTGTTATATGAATAAGACCAATAAAACCCAGGCGCAGTGTCTCACCTGTAATCTCAGCACTTTGGGAGGCTGAGGCAGGTGGATCACCTGAGGTCAAGAGTTCGAGATCAGGCCGGGCGCGGTGGCTCAAGCCTGTAATCCCAGCACTTTGGGAGGCCAAGGCGGGTGGATCACGAGGTCAGGAGATCGAGACTATCCTGGCTAACATGGTGAAACCCCGTCTCTACTAAAAATACAAAAAACTAGCCGGGCGTGGTGGCGGGTGCCTGTAGTCTCAGCTACTTGGGAGGCTGAGGCGGGAGAATGGCGTGAACCCGGGAGGCGGAGCTTGCAGTGAGCCGAGATCACGCCACTGCACTCCAGCCTGGGAGACACAGCGAGACTCCGTCTCAAAAAAAAAAAAAAAAAAAAAAAAAAAAGAGTTCGAGATCAGCCTGGCTAACATGATGAAACCTTGTCTCTACTAAAAATACAAAAATTAGCCAGGTATGGTGGCAGGTGCCTGTAATCCCAGCTACTCAGGAGGCTGAGGCAGGAGAATCAATTGAACCCAGGAGGCAGAGGTTGCAATAAGCCAAGATTGCATCATTGCACTCCAGCCTGGGCAACAGAGCAAAACTTCCAACTCAAAGGAAAAAAAAAAAAAAAAAAAGACAGATGAATAGGGCAAACTTATTATATATAAGTAACTACAATGTTAAATGTCAAGAGCTCTAATTAGTGAAGTACTGTGGTAGGAATGAAGAATAAATCATTCTCCTGGAGTAAGAACAGAGTTAGGAAGGCATCACAGAAAGTATCTGAGCTGGAGTTGAGATGGTCTTGCTATGTTACCAGGATGGGTCTTGAACTCCTGGGCTCAAGCAATCCTCCTCTCTCAGACTCCCTATTAGATGGGACTATGGCACACACCACCATGCCTTGCTTTTAACTGGATCGTGAAGGAGTAGGAGCCTACCATACTGAATAAAGTCAGTCTGTTTGGAAGAAGCATAGCATGTATAAAGGTGTGAAGTTATTCAACATGTTTGGGGCACTGGCAACTAGTTTGGTCTGGCAGGAGAATAGATTCACATAAGAAATGGTTATGGGGGGCCGGGTGCAGTGGCTCACACCTGTAATCCCAACACTTTGGGAGGCCGAGGCGGGTGGATCACCTGAGGTCAGGAGTTTGAGACCAGCCTCGCCAATACAGTGAAACCCTGTCTCTACTAAAAATACAAAAATTAGTTGGGTGTGGTGGCAGGCACCTGTAATCCCAGCTACTCGGGAGGTGAGGCAATAGACTCCATCTCAAAAAAAAAAAAAAAAAAAAGAAATGGTTATGGGCTGGGCACAGCGGTGCTCATGCCTATAATCCCAACAATTTGGGAGGCTGAGGTGGGAGGATTGCTTGAGCCCAAGAGTTTGAGATCAGCCTGCGAAACATAGTGAGACCCTGTCTCTACGAAAAAGTAAAAAAACTAGCTGGGTGTGATGGCACGCACCTAGTCCCAGCTAACTGGGAGGCTAAGGTGGGAGGACTGTCTGAACCCAGGAGGTCAAGGGTGCAGTAAGCTATGATCAGACCTCTGGTCTCTAGCCTGGGTGACAGAGTGATATCTAGCATTATTCTTCATGAAGTTCCAATAAGAGGTGGAGTGTGGGCTCAAAGTAATGAAGATTCTAAGGCAAGTGAAAAGGTACTTCAAAAGCCAAAGTAATCTGACAACTACTTTTTACTTTTAAAACAGGGTGGTGGTAAGATGACAACAACTATACAAAAATAGTAAGTTACTGCCCATGTTTAACAAAAACAAGATTTTCTAGAATATCGAAGCAATGATTTCAAAGCCAACAAAGACTGCTCTTCGTGAAAACAACATAATCAAAGTTTAAGACGGTGTTAATTAGTTTCTACTCAGTACACACTAGTAAAATACATGTAAAACTGATCAGTTATCTCAAGTTACTTAATCAGGGATGTCTACTTTGCAGTATCATTTCTTATATGAAATACAGAGGGTTCTGCAATGTTAATGAAGTGCAGTAGTACTGTGGGGCTTTAACATCATTGAATGTTCTCCCTAAACCCAGAAAATCAATTAAAATCTATTAAGTATTTTATAGTATAGTCAAGTTAGCACTACAATCAAGCCAAAAGCCACCTTTAAAAAAAACAAAAAAAAACAACAAAAACAGGGTCTCACTCTGTCGCCCAGGCTGGAGTGCAGTGGTACAATACATACTTACTGCAGCCTTTCATCTCCTGGGCTCAAGCCTTCCTCCATCTTTTGGGCTCAGGTAGCTAGGACTACAGGCCTGCAATACCATACCTGGTTAATTAAAAAAATTTTTTTATAGAGATGAGGTCTCACTATGTGGCTCAGGCTGGTCTTGAACTACTGAGTTCAAGGGATCCTCCCACACTGGCCTCCGAAAGTGCTGGGATTACAGCATGAGCCACCATGCCTGGCCAAACAAAGGCCCCCTTTAAGTATGAAGAGGACTTCAAGGTTCAAACACTATCTTTGGTCTAAAATGCAGATCTATAAGCCAGCATGAGGCCCATCCCTGTTTTTAGATACAGAATAAAGCTTAGGTCCGTTATCTGGTTGGCAGAGTGGCATCTTGTCCAATGGCTGCAACTTGTTTATTAATTGGGCCTTTGAACGTGTAGGCTAAAAACAACTTGGATTAGGAGCTAATAGAAAGTGTAGGGCAAAAGATCGTTGGGCGTAGTGGCTCATGCCTGTAATCCCAGAACTTTGGGAGGCCGAGGCAGGTGGATCACTTGAGCTCAGGAGTTTGAGACCAGCCTGGCCAACATGGTGAAACCCCGTCTCAACTAAAAATACAAAAATTAGCTGGGCGTGGTGATGCATGCCTACAATTTCAGCTACTTGGGAGGCTGAGGAAGGAGAATTGCTTGAACCCAGGAGGCAGAGGTTGCCATGAGTATAGGGCAAAAGAGATTGAAGATGAAAAACAAGAAATAAGTAATGTATGTGGTTTATGATAAGTGAGCAAGAAAGGTGAAAAGAAAGGCCATGGAAAGTGGAATGGCTGTATCAAAAAAGCAAGGGCCAGGCCAAGTGTGGTGGCTCACGCCTGTAATCCCAGCACTTGGGGAGGCTGAGGTGGGTGGATCACTTGAGGTCAGGAGTTCAAGACCAGCCTGGCCAACATGGTGAAACCCCGTCTCTACTAAAAATACAAAAATTAGCCAGGTATGGTGGCAGGTGCCTGTAATCCCAGCTCCTCGGGAGGCTGAGGCTGGAAAATTGCTTGAACCCAGGACATGGAGGTTGCAGTGAGCCAAGATCACGCCACTGTACTCCAGCCTGGGAGACAGAGTGAGACTGTCTCAAAAAAGAAAGCAAACCAAGGGCCACAGAGGTGCTACAGTGGAATCATTATAATAGTATGTAACTACCTAAATACTGAGAAGATTTTGTGTCCTAATGTAAAAAACAAATAGAGTTATGTAAAACAAAAGTTACACATGCTCATAACTAATCACATACAAAAAAAAAAAAAAAAAAAAAAGGAAAGAAACTATCCCATAGTGCCTGGGCACAGCACCTTACGCCTGTAATCCCAGCACTTTGGGAGGCTAAGGCAGGAGGACTGCTTGTGCTGCCCAGGAGTTTGAGACTGGTCTGGGCAACATAGGGAGACCCTGTCTCAATTAAAAAAAAAAAAAACAAAAAAAACCCACTCAAGTTCCCACTTCAACTTCAGAGGTAATCAATTGTAATAATATTTCAAATTGCTCTGTCAAGCTTATTTTCTCTGGTTAGTTTTTATACAGTTGAGATAATAAATCTTCAATACATACAATTTAATTTTTTGAATAGGCAATATATTCACATGGTTTAAAGCCCAAAAAGTATACAGTAATACTCCATCTGTTTGGTTCCTTTCCCCTATTCTTCAAAGCATGCGATTTTTTTTTTTTTTAGGAGTCTTGCTCTGTTGCCCAGGTTGGAGTGCAGTGGCACCATCTCAGCTCACTGCAACCTCTGCCTCCTGAGTTCGAGTGATTCTCCTGCCTCAGCCTTCCAAGTAGCTGGAACTACAGGTGTCTGCTACTATGCCCTCTTAATTTTTTGTATTTTTAGTAGAGGCGGGGTTTCACCATGTTGGCCAGGCTGGTCTCAAACTCCTGACTTTAAGTGTTCTGCCTGCGTCAGCCTCCCAAAGTGCTGGGATTACAGGCGTGAGCCACCATGCCTGGCCAGTATACAATATGTTTTTAAAACTTGGCTTTCAGATTTTGCCTCATGCAATATAACTCAAATGAAGAGAAATGAGATGCAACCAATGTACTATACTTTTACATTTACAATAACTTGCTTCATAGAGTCACACACTGAAGAAAGTCTTGACATTATTTTTGTTTTGTTTTTTTGTTTTGACATTATTAAACAAATAATGAGTATGGACTGGTGCAATGATGGGCATGGGTACAAATGTGTTCAAAAAAGAAAATGAGCTGGGCACAGTGGTTCAAGCCTGTAATCCCAGCACTTTGGGAAGCCAAGGTGGGTAGAACACCTGAGACCAGGAGTTCGAGACCAGCCTGGCCAACTTGGTGAAACACCATTTCTACTAAAAATACAAAAATTAGCCAGGCACAGTGGCTCACGCCTGTAATCCCAGAACTTTGGGAGGCTGAGGCGGGTGGATCACCTGAGGTTAGGAGTTCAAGACCAGCCTGACCAACATGGTGAAACCCCATCTCTACTAAAAAGACAGAAGTTAGCTGGGGGTGGTGGCAGGTGCCTGTAATCCCAGCTACTTGGGAGGCTGAGGCACGAGAATTGCTTGAACCCAGGAGGCAGAAGTTGCAGTGAGCCGAGGCTGCACCACTGCACTCCAGCCTGGGCAACAGAGCGAGACTCTGTCTCAAGGGGAAAAAAAAAAAAAGACACACAATACTGCAGCTGGCACAAAGTTGAGGATGTACAAAGAGGAAAGGAATGTTTGCCCCAAGGAAGGAAGGGTGAACTTTTTTGTTGTTTTTTAAAGGCCACCCTCCAACCCAAAAATAGCAATACAAAAGAAAGAAAGAAAATTCAAATACCTAGTCAGACCCAATGAAAGACCAAGTGCACAGATACAGGCATATGCTATTCATTTGTAAACTCACCTTGCTCAGGGTCTTCCAACAAAACCCCTCTTTTAACCAGCTCTTCTCTTGGTTTTCGCATAGATATTTTCCGTTCTAAAACTAACATTAAATTGGAAAATGGCACTCAGAAATGTGATAGTTGAAAGTCAACCTTACACTTAACATTCTAATTCTACAGGTAAAAGAATAAAGTAGTTTAAGTTTATATTCTCAGGAAAGAAAATAACTAGTAGACTAACTTCAAATTTATTTGTTTTTTTAATTTATTTATTTATTTATTTTTTTTGAGACGGAGTCTCGCTCTGTCGCCGGGGCTGGAGCGCAGTGGCCGGATCTCAGCTCACTGCAAGCTCCGCCTCCCGGGTTTACGCCATTCTCCTGCCTCAGCCTCCTGTGTAGCTGGGACTACAGGCGCCCGCCACCTCGCCCGGCTAGTTTTTTTGTATTTTTTTAGTAGAGACGGGGTTTCACCGTGTTCGCCAGGATGGTCTCGATCTCCTGACCTCGTGATCCGCCCGTCTCGGCCTCCCAAAGTGCTGGGATTACAGGCTTGAGCCACCGCGCCCGGCCCTAACTTCAAATTTAAAATCTTAAATTTCTTTTATAACCTGTGCTATCAGGAAAGCATCACTTCCAAAAAACTAGCCTTACATAATTGTAACTTAAGAGAAAATTTCATTAGTAAGTTATTTATGGATGAACTTTGTGTGGATGGGCAGAGTAGGAAAAAAAATAAGCATTTTATTTATGTATGTATTAATTCATTTAATCATTTTCTTCACCAAGTTCTGATGGAAAGAAGCATCTTAGATTTGCTACAGTTCAGGAATTCCATTCACCACTCAATAGATACGTATATCCCATCAAAATACAAACCTGGGGATGAGGGTATACAATATTAGGTTTAGTAAATGACCATTTTGATGTTTAATTCTAAAAGATTAAACTCTGGCCAGCCACAGTGGCTCACGCTTGTAATCCCAGCACTTTGGAAGGCTGAGGTGGGAGCATCGCTTGAGCCCAGGAGTTCAAGACCAGCCTGGGAAACATAAGGAGACCCCGTCTCTACAAAATATTTAAAAATTAACTGGGCACAGTAGCTCATGCTTGTACTTACAGCTACTTGGGAGGCTGAGGCAGGAGGATTGCATGAGCCCAGGAGGTTGAATATTCAGTGAGCTGTGACTGCGCCACTGTACTCCAGCCTGGGCAACAGAGGGAGATCCTGTCTCACCAAAAAAAAAAAAAAAAAAGAAAAGAATAAAAGATTAAACACCCTCTTCAAATAGAGGACTACAGAAACTCGGTAAGATAAGGAAAAATTAAATACTTCTAACATAGAGAACTCTAACTCAGAACACACATTTAACCCTTAATATCTCACCTTCTGAAGTCTCTTTAAATTTATCACTACTTTTTTTTTTCCTCCATTTCCAGGGCTTGAAGATCTTGCCAAAGCCTGAGAACTTGCTCTTCCTTTTGGTAGGAGGTGTTGTGTCTCCTGCTTCCACACTGTCCATGACCATGCCTGGCTCTGTAGCGGGCTGATCTGCTTCCTCTGTTACATGGAGAGAAGAGAGGGAAGGAAGCAAATGTATTATTTCAGCATAATCATTAAAATGCCCCTTCCCCTCTCTTCCTGTGGTAGTTGGAAAGGATCGGAGCAATGATAAACAATCATGCAGACAGAGAGACTCCTGGACATCACATGGACACCAAATATCAAAATCCATTAACAGATAAATTACTAAGGAGGAAAAGGAACCAAACCAAGCTGACATCATTTTTAGGACAAAATCTGGTGCAATGATCAGAGCCAGCTCAAAATCTTTTAAAGGTGCATGTATACAAAATGTGGATGTCTTACCAAATGCATGAGATCTTGCCTTACTGAGGCAGGGAATTCCAACCTCATTAGTAAGTGAGTCATTTTCTCTATTAAACATTGCCCTTTCCCTGACCTTTTCAGGATATAAATAGTTCAGGGAGAGTTAACACATTAATTGTTAATACCTTACTTATATCTGCTCATCAAATTATTTTCTCCCTTCACAAAAAGGACCCTAGGTACTGGGAGGTGCAGAAGCATTAGAAAGTGGGTGCATTAAATTGGAGCAAAATATTTTCAGAAAGTAGAGGTGAGATTCCAATTTGCCTACCATAGTAGTGCTTTAGAGACTATTATAGGCTAGGCACAGTGGCTCATTTCTGTAATCCCAGCACTTTGGGAGGCTGAAGCAGGTAGATCGCTTAAGCTCAGAAGCTTGAGACCAACTAGGGCAATAAGGTGAAACCCTGTCTCTACAACAAATACAAAAACAAAAATTAGCCGGGCATGGTGGTGTGCACCTGTAGTCCCAACTACTCAGGAGGCTGAGGTGGGAGAATGACTTGAGCCCGGGAGGTCAATGCTGCAGTGGGCCGTGATTACGCCACTGTACTCCAGCCTGGGCAATAGAGTGAGAGCCTGTCTCAAAAACAAAAACAAAAATAATAATAATATTAAGGATTTGACACAAAACATAACTGACATGATACATGTGCAGAATTGAAATAAAGGCCATGAACCCCTCATAATGACCACACATGCAGGGTTTAGTTAGTTTTAATGGCAGAGAAAGGAGAGCCAAGGCAGGGCCAAGAATTTAAAGAAAAAAAAAAAATAATAAACCCAGCAGGAAAAGCAACAAAAAAAAGCAGGAAGGTACACAATGCAGCTTTGCACTCCACCTACTGTTCCAAGGTTCTCTGGAGAAGTCTAGAGAGGAAGAAAAAAAGAGTCATGTGGAAAAACCATCCTGAAATTAAAGTGGAACCTCTATTTTGTAGAAATACATCAAGGAACAGCATATGATAAGCTAACATGTTGACTGCAAACAATTTCACATCTGAAGCAAATCACACTTTTGGAGGAGGGTAAAAAGATCATAATAATCACTAAAAAATCTTTTAAAAAAATTTATTATTATTATTTTAGAAACAGGGTCTCACTCTGTTGCCCAGGCAGAAGCACAGTGGTGTAATCATAGCTCACTGCAGCCTAAAATTCCTGATCTCAAATGATCCTCCTGCCTCAGCCTCCTGAGTAACCAGGACTATAGGCAAGTACCATCATGCCTGGCTAATTAGAAAGTTTTTTTTTTTGTAGAGAGAGGGTCTCAAATGCCTGGTCTCAAGAAATCCTCCCTGCTTGGCCTCCCAAAGCACTGGGATTAAAGGTGTGTATCACCACACCTGGCCCCTCTTTTAAAACTAGATATTTTCTTTTTTTTTTTTTTTTGAGACGGAGTCTCGCTCTGTCGCCCAGGCTGGAGTGCAGTGGCGCAATCTCGGCTCACTGCAAGCTCCGCCTCCTGGGCTTACGCCATTCTCCTGCCTCAGCCTCCCGAGTAGCTGGGATTACAGGCGACCGCCAACTCACCCGGCTAGTTTTTTGTATTTTTTAGTAGAGACGGGGTTTCACCGTGTTAGCCAGGATGGTCTCGATCTCCTGACCTCGTGATCCACCCGTCTCGGCCTCCCAAAGTGCTGGGATTACAGGCTTGAGCCACCGCGCCCGGCCAAAACTAGATATTTTCAAAAAAGAAAATACACAACCAACAGGATTACATTTTTAAAAGAAACAACTGGCAAATTCAATCTTTTTTTCAGTTGATTGATGGAGGTCTAGGGAAGTTTTTCAGTAAAGGTTAGATTTATACAATCGTAATTACCACAGTAAATGCAATGATGACTACTGATGCATTAGTTTGCTATACCCAGAAGACTTAGGCAAAATAGAGTCCTCATTACTAAAGGGCAAAAGATGGAAATGATAAGAGGACAGTGACTCTTCCTAGTTGCATGTCTTATTCAAGGACATTCTGGATCTCAATTGCTTTAACACTTTACATGAAATACAATAGAATCTGATTCTCTCTCTCTCTCTCTCTCTCTCTCTCTCTCTCTCTCTCTCTAATTATTTTAGAGACAGGGTTTTGTTCTGTTGCCCAGCATGGAGTGCAGTGACACAATCACAGCTCACTGTGGCCTTCAACTCTAGGACTCAAGTAATACTCTGCCTCAGCCTCCTGAGTAGCTGAGATTACAGGCAAATACTTGAAATTATGAGAATGTCTCAGATTACAGACACTGGCTACGACATCTGGCTTCTCCTCTTTTTTAGGTAAAGACAGACCAGCCTGGGGAACATGAAGAAACCCTATCTCTTAAAAAAAAAAAAAAAAAAAAGGCTGGGTGTGGTGGCTCAAGCCTGTAATCCCAGCACTCTGGGAGGCCGAGACAGGCGGATCACGAGGTCAGGAGATCGAGACCATCCTGGCTAACACAGTGAAGCCCCATCTCTACTAAAAACTACAAAAAACTAGCCGGGCGAGGTGGCAGGTGCCTGTAGTCCCAGCTACTCGGGAGGCTGAGGCAGGAGAATGGCGTAAACCTGGGAGGCGGAGCTTGCAGTGAGCTGAGATCCGGCCATGGCATTCCAGCCTGGGCGACAGAGCGAGACTCGTCTCAAAAAAAAAAAAAATTAGTTGGGCATGGTGGTATGTGCCTGGTGCCAGCCACTTGTGAGGCTGAGGTAGGAAGATCGCTTGAGTTCAGGAGGTCCAGGCTGCATTGAGCTGTGATCGTGCCACTGCACTCCAGCCTGGGCAACAGAGCCATACTGATATAGTTTAGATATATGTCCATGCTCAAATCTCAGGTTGAATTGTAATCTTCAGTACTGGAAGTGGGGCCTGGTTGGAGGTGACTGGATCTTGGGGGTGGATTTCTCATGAATGGTTTAGCACCATCCATTTGGTGCTGCCTTAGCAATAGTGATTGAGTTCTCATGAGATCCGGTTGTTTAAAAGTAAGTGGCGTCACCCTCTTTGCTCTCTTGGTCCTGCTCTGGTCATGTGACATGCTTATTCCTGGTTGGTCCTCTGTCATGATTGTAAGTTTCCTGAGACCTCCCCAGAAGCAGGGCAGATTGCAAGCATTATGTTTCCTGTACAGCCTACAGAACCACGAGCCAAATAAAGCTCTTTTCTTTATAAGTTACCCCGTGTCAGGGATTTCTTTATAGCAATGCAAGAATGGCTTAATACAAGGACCTTGTCTCAAAAAAAAGTAGTTGATACATAAGCAGAATATGTATTAAAAAAGAAAAAAAGCCACTGAATACAAAAAACAAAGAGAGCAACATTTTCTTTGCTTGTTATGCAAATGTGCTTGATTTTCATGTTTACAAAACTTTTAGAGGCTGATGTCCTTCTTTCCTCCTACCTCCTGTGTTGGGGTCGAGCCACACCTGGCCCTGACTCAGTTATCTCAAATTCACACATACATATTCATATCCTCATATTCTCCCTCTTTCCTTCCCCTCTTCTTCCTGCTCTCCAGGACAAACAGTACCTTATTTCCAAGACTCTGAAATCTGTCCAAATACTTGGAATCAGCCCAATTGCCTTTTCAAAATACAGAATCTCCAGGAGGTAGGACTTGAGAATCTGTTTGAAAATATACCTCCAGGTCAGCCTAGGGTCCTAAGGTCAGCCGGGTGTGTTAAACCCAATACCAGATTATTATCTGGAAACCTCATGGAGGTTAAAAGAGACAGAGGCAGGCATTCTTTGGCTATAGGCTGCTTCTTTTTTTTTTTTTTTTGAGACGGAGTCTCGCTCTGTTCCCCTGGCTGGAGTGCAATGGTGCGATCTCGGCTCACTGTAAGCTCAGCCTCCCGGGATCACGCCATTCTCTTGCCTCAGCCTCCTGAGTAGCTGGGACTACAGGTGCCCGCCACCGCGCCCGGCTAATTTTTTTTTTGTATTTTTTTTTTTTTTTTTTTTTTTTGAGACGGAGTCTCGCTCTGTCACCCGGGCTGGAGTGCAGTGGCTGGATCTCAGCTCACTGCAAGCTCCGCCTCCCGGGTTCATGCCATTCTCCTGCCTCAGCCTCCTGAGTAGCTGGGACTACAGGCGCCCGCCACCTCGCCCGGCTAGCTTTTTGTATTTTTTAGTAGAGACGGGGTTTCACCGTGTTAGCCAGGATGGTCTCGATCTCCTGACCTTGTGATCCGCCTGCCTCGGCCTCCCAAAGTGCTGGGATTACAGGCGTGAGCCACCACGCCCGGCCTAGGCTGCTTCTTTGTTGAAGAAAAATGAACTAGAGGCCGGGCACAGTGGCTCATGCCTGTAATCCCAGCACTTTGGAAGGCCGAGGCCGGCAGACCACCTGAGATCAGGAATTTGAGACCAGCCTGGCCAACATGGTGAAACCTCGTCTCTACTAAAAGTACAAAAATTATCTGGGTGTGGTGGTACATGCCTATAATCCCAGCTACTTGGGAGGCTGAGGCAGGAGAATCGCTTGAACCCAGGAGGTGGAGGTTGCAGTGAGCAGAGCTGGTCTCAAACTGCTGGGTTCAAGTGTCCTTCCGCCTCAGTCTCCCAACGTGGTAGGATAACTGGAGTGTTTAGACCATTTATACTTAATGCTTTTCCTATGTATCTCAAATATGGTCCAAGTTACAAATAAACAACAGAAGTTCACAGTTATTGCTTTCCAAATTTATAATACATTATCTCCAATTATGTGTATTTGGAAAGTGTATTGTGCAATTGTTTGGTATGGTGTTCTAAATATGCCAATTATGTCAAGGTGGTTAATAATATACAAATCATTAAGATCCCTTCTGATTTGTTGTCTGCTTGCTCTATCAGTAACTGAGAGAGGTATGTTAACATCTCTAATTATGAAAGTGATTTCTCTTAGTTCTATTAATTTTTGCTTTATATACTTTAAGCTGTTATGAGGTATATACAAATTTAGAGTTATTATATCTTCCTTTTGAATGGACTCTTTTATCTTTGTAGGTTCAATCAATCCTCTGGCCTCAGTCTCCAGAGTAGCTGGGATTAAGTGCGTGTGCCACCACAACGGGTTAACTAAAAAATAATAATAATTTTTAGTAGAGACAAGGTCTTGCTATATTGCCCAGGCTGGTCTCAAACCCCTGAGCTCAAGGGATCCTCCCACCTTGGCCTTTCAAAGTGCTGGGATTACAGGCATGAGCAGCTGCACCCAGCTTGACAATTATCTAATTGGAGTTGTTTTTTTTTGAAACAAGATCTTGCTGTGTCACCAAGGCTGGAATGCAATGGTGTGATCTCAGCTCCTGCAGCCTCAACTTCCCAGGTTCAAGTAATTGTCTCACCTCAGCCTATTCAGTAGCTAGGACTATAGGCATGCATCACCATGCCCTGCTGATTTTTAAATTTTTTGTAGAGATGGGGTCTCATTATGTTGCCCAGGCTGGTCTCAAACTCCTGGGTTCAAGTGGTCCTTCTGCCTCCGTCTCCCAACATGGTGGGACAATTAGAGTGTTTAGGCCATTTATATTTAATGCTTTTACTGGCATAGTTGAATTTTAAGTCTATTATTTTGCTATTCATTTTCTATTTGGCTCATTTATTCAGTGCATCCTTGACTTATTACAAACTTGTTAATTTAGTACTTTTAACGCTTTTCAACAATGCAAGGATCTTTTTTTTTTTTTAAGATGGAGTCTTGCTCTCAGTGGCACGATCCTGGCTTACTGTAACCTCTGCCTCCCAGGTTCCAGCGATTCTCCTGCCTCAGCCTCTCGAGTAGCTGGGATTACAGGTGCGGGCCACCATGCACCATGCTTAGCACATTTTTGTATTTTCAGTAGAGATGGGGCTTCACTATGCAGGCCACGCTGGTCTTGAACTCCTGGCCTCAAGTGGTCCTCCTGCTTCAGTTTCCCAAAGTGCTGGGATTACAGGCATGAGCCACTGTCCCTGACTTATTTATTTATTTATTGAGACAGAGTCTCGCTCTGTGTTATTTATTTATTTATTGAGACAGGGTCTCATTCTGTCATCCAGGCTGGAGTGCAGTGGTGTGATCTCGGCTCACTGCAACCTCTGACTCCTGGGTTCAAGTGATTCTCCTGCCTCAGCCTCCTGAGTAGCTGGGATTACAGGTACGCAACACCACACCCAGCTACTTTTTTTTATTTTTAGTGGAGTCGAGGTTTCACCATGTTGGCCAGGCTGGTCTCAAACTCCTGCCCACCTCAGCCTCTCAAAGTGTTGGGATTACAGTTGTGAGCACTGTGCCTGGCCAGGCTGGGATTTAAATCTACATCTCTCTGACTTCAAAGTCTGTGATTCTTTCTACCATAATGCCTGCAGAATAAAGGTTCAGCTGAAATTTTACAAGTCTTTGCAACATCTGGTTTCCTTCACTCACAATGGTTTTCAGAATATAATTTACAAAGCTGGCATGATCTGATTTAATTCTCACCATCTAGATGGTTGGTATTCATCTCTATATAGTTTATTTTAACAATTTGATAGTCATCTCAAACATTGTTCAATGTTAAAATCTTAAAATGGTAGAAATTCTAAAATTAGGTTTCTTTTAAAATTTTGTTTTGAGACAGGGTCTGACTCTGTCATCCAGGCTGGAGTGCAGTGGTGCGATCATGGCTCACTATAGCTTCGACCTCCTGGGCTCAAGCCATTCCCCCACCTCATCCTCCCAAGTAGCTGGGACCACAGGTGCATACTACCACATGCAGCTAATTTTTTTTTTTTTTTTTTTTTTTTTTTTGAGACGGAGTCTCGCTCTGTCACCCAGGCTGGAGTGCAGTGGCCGGATCTCAGCTCACTGCAAGCTCTGCCTCCCGGGTTTACGCCATTCTCCTGCCTCAGCCTCCCGAGTAGCTGGGACTACAGGCGCCCGCCACCTCGCCCGGCTAGTTTTTTGTATTTCTTAATAGAGACGGGGTTTCACCGTGTTAGCCAGGATGGTCTCGATCTCCTGACCTCGTGATCCGCCCGTCTCGGCCTCCCAAAGTGCTGGGATTACAGGCTTGAGCCACCGCGCCCGGCCACATGCAGCTAATTTTTAAATTTTTTGTGGAGGTGGGTTATCAGTATTTTACCCACAATTGTCTCTCAAACTCCTAGGCTCAAGTGATCCTCCCGCCTCGGCCTCCCAAAGTGCTGGGATTACAGGCGTGAGCCACTGCGCCTGACCTCTTTTTTTTTTTCCCCAGACAGGCTCTCTTGGCCGTCCGGCCTAGAGGAGGGCAGTGGCACAATCACTGCTCACTGTAGCCTTGATGTCCTAGGCTCAAGTCATCCTTCTGCTTCAGCTTCCCAAGTAGCTGGGACTAATGCCATGCACCACGTGTGGCTAATTTTTATTTTTTGCAGAGATGGAGTCTCACTTTGTTGCCCAGACTGGTGTCAAAGTTCTGGACTCATGTGATCCTTCTGCCCAAAGTACTGGAATTACAGGTGTGAGCCACCATGCCCAGCCCCAAACATTTTCTGATTTTACATTTAAAATAAAATTAACTCTTGAACAACATGGGGGTTAGCGGCACCAATCTCTTTGGAGTAGAAAACCCACATTTAACTTTTACTGCCCCAGAACTTAACCACTAATAACCTACTTTAGGCTAGAAGCCTTATTGATAGCAAAAATGGTCATTTAACACGTACTTGGTATGTTATAGGTATATACTATATTTTTGGGGGGGTTATAAAAACTTATTATAAAGAATGTTACCACTAACAAATGCAGACAGGCTAGGACACCATGGTACTGGGTGGAGGACAGCTAGCTCTTTGGAAAGTGAAAGGTTTGGGTGGCGTGGGCCTCATGCCACGCTGATTGGTCAGTGGATGCCCCTGTGCCAAACACATGCCGAACACCACAGGGCATCAGGACATCAGATGCCTGCTCTGTGTGCCCACAAGTGTTCCTTGTTTCATCTGGGCCTTTGAAGGGAGCACACCCAGAAGCAAGCAACTGAAGCCAAGGGGCTTCCTAAGGTGCACCAGGCTTGTCTCTGAAGTCACAGCAACACCATTTTAAGCAGTATGTTTAATGGATGATTTCCACAAACTATCTATGAAATTTCTAACCATCACAATTCAGTGAAGTACAAAACACTGAGTTACAGGCTGTGGGAAGAGAAGGCAGCACCAATGGTGGCACCTTCCAATCCTGGTTGTTCTAGGGGCAGGGAGAGGGGAAGGTCTTTTCTTTAACCAAGCCCTTCATTTCAATGTACAAAAGAATTGCTCTGATCAATATTAAATTGTATTGACAACAAAATGAGGCCAGGCACGGTGGCTCACTCCTGGAATCCCAGCACTTTGGGAGGCCGAGGTGGGTGGATCACAATGTCAGAAGATCATCCTGGCTAACATGGTGAAACTCCGTCTCTACTAAAAATACAAAAAATCAGCCGGGCGTGGTGGCGGGCACCTGTAGTCCCAGCTACTCAGGAGGCTGAGGCAGGAGAATAGCATGAACCCAGGAGGTGGAGCTTGCAGTGAGCCGCGATAGCCCCACTGTACTCCAGCCTGGGTGACAGAGCGAGACTCCATCTCAAAAATAAAAAAACCACAAACAACCACACACACACCAAAATGGACTAAAAAGCAAATACTACTCTATGTTGGGGTGGAAGTGGGAGGAAAGACTGAGTCCTTCAAAGCAGGAAGGGAGATAGCAGGGGGAAGGTTCTGTGCCTGTGACCTGGGTGGCCACTCACGCTGCTTCATTTTTACTTTCAGTGGTCTCAGGAAGGTCTGATTTTTCTTCTCTTTCTTCCTCTTTGTATTGGCTTGGAAGTTTCGCCGGCTGTCCACACGACCATCTCCACTTTCCTCAAAGTTTTTCTGCCACTCTCTTTCTTGTTTGGCTTCTTCTTGAGCTTCAATCTCTTCTTCCCCTTGTCATTTCCTTTCATGCATCTCTTTGGCTTCTCTTTCCTTTCAATTTCTAGCTCAGCAAAGAGTTTGTTTACATACAGCTTGTTTGAACAGTTCAAGATCATCCTCCTCTACAAATGCAGGTTTTCCTTCCTTTTTGTTTTTTTCACTCTTTCAGTGTGTTCCACGTATTCTTTTTTATTTTTAGTTTTTTGAGACACAGTTTTGCCCTTGTTGCCCAGGCTGGAGTGCAATGGCGTGATCTCGGCTCATGAAACCTCTGCCTCCCGAATTCAAGTGATTCTCCTGCCTCAGCCTCCCAAGTAGCCAAGTAGCTGGGATTACAGGCGCCTGCCACCACACCTGGATAATTTTTGTATTTTTAGTAGAGACGGGGTTTCACCATGTTGGCCAGGCTGGTCTCGAACTCCTGACCTCAGGTGATCTGCCCACCTCGGCCTCCCAAAGTGCTGAGATTACAGGCGTGTGCCACTGTGCCCGGTCGTGTTCCACGTATTCCTTTTCTGCCTAAATTACATCCAGGGCCCTCTTCTTCTGGTCCTGATCCAGTAGCAACTTGTAAGCTTTGTCCATAGCTTCAAAAGCCTTTTGTGCTCTGTCAGCATCATGATTTTTGTCAGGACATACCAATGTGGATAACTGCCGAAACCTCTTTTTTTTAATTTCTTCATCTGTAACTTCTGAAGAACCTCAAATGGGTTCAAACTAAAGTAAGAGGAACCAGGACAGGTCCGTCTTTCAATCTGATTTTTGGATGTTGGAACTAAGTCTCTCTTCTCTATTTGTGTCACCTCACTGTAGAAGGTCAGAAATATGTCCTCTGTGCTGCCTCCGCTGCCCAAAGTCCTGCTCTCTCCTGATGCCGCCATTTCCCGGGCCCAGCCACCACCTATGTACTATATACTTAAAAAAATGGCAGGCAACTGCAGCTATAGACCTCAATCTATGGTACACATCAAGCAATTCAACTTTTCCTATTTTTTTTCTTTTTCTCATTTTTCAACTTTTTCTTATAATGTCATGACTCTTCTCTGCTTTTTAAGAGCAATTCCAGGCCGGGCGCGGTGGCTCAAGCCTGTAATCCCAGCACTTTGGGAGGCCGAGACGGGTGGATCACAAGGTCAGGAGATTGAGACCATCCTGGCTAACCCGGTGAAACCCCGTCTCTACTAAAAAATACAAAAAACTAGCCGGGCGAGGTGGCGGGCGCCTGTAGTCCCAGCTACTCGGGAGGCTGAGGCAGGAGAATGGCGTGAACCCAGGAGGCGGAGCTTGCAGTGAGCTGAGATCCGGCCACTGCACTCCAGCCTGGGCGACAGAGCAAGACTCCGTCTCAAAAAAAAAAAAAAAAAAAAGAAAAACTGCTCACTAGAAGATTAGCATCATACAGCATTTTAAGTGGATACTGGCAATACTTGAGCTCACTTCAATAGTAATAGGAGGTAACTATGAAATTACAGCAGTACAGTATATGCTATAGTTAATTTAATTCATTTTTATTTTTATTTATTTTTCTGAGACAAAGTTTCGCTCTTGTTACCCAGGCTGGAGTGCAATGGCATGATCTCAGCTCACTGCAACTTCTGCCTCCTGGGTTCAAGCAATTCTCTTGCTCAGCTTCCCAAGTAGCCGGGATTACAGGTGTGCACCACCACACCTAGCTAATTTTTGTATTTTTAGTAGAGACGGGGTTTTGCCATGTTGGCTAGGCTGGTCTTGAACTCCTGACCTCAGGTGATCTACCTGCCTTGGTCTCCCAAAGTGCTGGGATTACAGGTGTGAGCCACTGTGCCTGGCTTTATTTTTATTTTTATTATTTATTTGTATTTTTTATTTTTGGAGATGGAATCTCACTGTCTCCCAGGTTGGAGTGCAGTGGTGCGATCTCAGCTCACTGCAACCTCCGCCTTCCAGGTTCAAGTGATTCTCCTGCCTTAGCCTCCTAAGTAGCTGGGACTACAGGCGTGCACCACCATGCCCAGCTAATTTTAGTAGAGATGAGGTTTCGACATGTTGACCAGGCTGGTCTTGAACTCCTGATCTCAAGTGATCCACCCACCTTGGCCTCCCAGAGTGCTGGGATTACAGGCATGAGCCACCATGCCCAGCCTCTTTTTAAAAATTGTTGAGGCCGGGCGCGGTGGCTCAAGCCTGTAATCCCAGCACTTTGGGAGGCCGAGACGGGCAGATCACGAGGTCAGGAGATCGAGACCATCCTGGCTAACAAGGTGAAACCCCATCTCAACTAAAAAATACAAAAAAAAAAATAACTAGCCGGGCGAGGTGGCGGGCGCCTGTAGTCCCAGCTACTTGGGAGGCTGAGGCAGGAGAATGGCGTAAACCCGGGAGGCGGAGCTTGCAGTGAGCTGAGATCCGGCCACTGCATCCCAGCCTGGGCGACAGAGCGAGACTCCCTCTCAAAAAAAATAAAAAATAAAAAAAATTAAAAAAATAAAAATAAAAAATTGTTGAGACAGCATCTCACTCTTGCCCAGGCTAGAGTGCAGTGGCAGGATGAGAGCTCACTGCAGCCTCCAACTCCTGGGGACATCAAGCGATTCTCCCACCTCAGCTGTCTGAGTAGCTGAGACAACAGGCATGCGCCACCACGGCTGGCTAACTTTTAAATTTTTTCTAGAGATAGGGTCTCACTATGTTGCCCGGGTTGACCTTGAACTCCTGGCCTCAAGTAATCCTCTTGCCTCAGATTCCCAAAGTGCTGGAATTACAGGCAAAAGCCACCACATCTGGCCTGTCTGTGAGTTTTTTTCAAATCGTTGTAAGTCTCCAAACAATTTGTCAGTACATTTATTGAAAAACATCCACACATAAGAACCTACACAGTTGAAACCTGTGAACTGTAATCTGGATTCTAAGAGTTCTTAAGTATATTCTCCTAGTTTGCCACGAGTAAAATATTGTGCTAAAGGAGCTAGAAACCAAATTTAATGAAGATCTAAATATGCCAGGTAAAAGTGTTTTAGCTGCAAAATGAAGAGTTGTGAAGAATGCATAAATTTGCCAGGCATGGTGGCTCATGCTTTTAATCCTAGCACTCTGGGAGGTCAAGGTCGTGGGGATCACTTGAGCCCAGGAGTTTGAGATCAGCCTGAGCAACATAGGGAGACCCTGTCTCTACAAAAAAAAAAAAAAAAAAAAAAATTAGCCAGGTGTTGTGCTTGCCTATAGTCTTAGCCACTTGGGAGGCTGGGGCAGGAGGATCCTTTGATCTCAGGAGGTTGAGTCTATAGTGAGCTGTGATCGTGCCACTGCACTCCAGCCTGGGCAACAAGTGAGACCCTGTCTCAAAAAAAAAAAAAAAATTAATGCATAAGTCCTTCATAGCAGTGGCTGACTAGATCTAATTAAGCCATTTATCTCTAAAACTGCTACAATAACACTGGACAGGGCACAGTGATATGCACCTGTTGTCCCAGTTACTCAGGAGGCTGAGGCAGGAGGATTGCTTGAGTCTAGGAGTTGAGGCTGTATTGTGTTATGTATAATTGCACCTGTGAATAGCCACTGCACTCCAGCCTGGGCAACACAGCAATACCCTTTATCTAAAAATAAATAAATAAAAAACAAAAACAAAAAAAACCCCTGCTACAATAGTCCAAGCTTCAAGCTTCTCAGTATGAATTTCTGTTTAACAAGAAGATTCAATTGCAATGTTTAGAAACTGTAACAGAAACAAAGAGAAACTGACAGATGAATACATTACAGAAAAAAGAGCAGGCCGGGCACAGTGGCTCACGCCTGTAATCCTAGCACATTGGAAGGCCAGGTGGGTGGACTGCTTAAACCCAGGAGGTCAAGACCAGCCTGGGCAACATACTGAGACGTCATCTCTACAAAAATGCAAAAATTAGGTTGGGTGTGGTGGCTTGTGCCTATAATCCCAGCACTTTGGGAGGCTGAGGTGGGTGGATCACTTCAGGTCAGGAGTTTGAGACCAGAATGGCCAACATGAAACCCTGTTTCGACTAAAACAAAACACAAAAAACAAAAAAACAAAATTAGCTGGGTGTGGTGGCACGTGCCTGTAGTTCCAGCTACTCAGGAGGCTGAGGCACGAGAATCTCTTGAACCCGGGAGGCAGAGGTTGCAGTGAGCTGAGACCACTCCACTGCACTCCAGCATGGGCCACAGAGCAAGACTCCCTCTCAAAAACAAAACAAAACAAAACAAAAACCACACAGACACAACAATTGGCTGGGCGTGGTGGCATGCACCTGCAGTCCCAGCTACTTGGTAGACTAAGGTGAGGGAACTCCTTAATTAAGCTCAGGTGGTTGAGGCTGCAGTGAGCTGTGATCGTGCCACTGTACTACAACCTGGGTGACAGAGGGAGACCCTGCCTCAAAAAACAAACAAACAAAAAAACAAAAACTATACTCAGGTATCCAGAAATCATCACTATTTTTTAAAAAATGATATAAGTACACCCAAATTTGTTCTATACTAATAAAGGACTAAGAAAAATGAGCCTGAAACTGTTCATATGCCAATTTTGCATATAAATCTTTGTTCTCAGCATCTCTGATTTTATAAAATGCTCCCTCTAATTTCCAATTTGACAGAGAAAATATAGGCAGGCAGTCACATTTGGATATCCTGTTGTTTCTGTTTAAACTAGTTACGGCATTTTAAATGGCCTATGGCCCCATTCTGTTTTCTATGAGTGAAAAAAAAAAAAAAATTTCCCTTTGTTTGCCAGATATCAGGGTGTAGGATGCTGGGTATAGTTTTATAATTGTGTGTTCCAAAGAAAACACCTTTTCTTTGAGTCATGTAGCTACA
The DNA here is from genome assembly GCF_043159975.1 of Macaca nemestrina. NCBI lineage: Eukaryota > Metazoa > Chordata > Mammalia > Primates > Cercopithecidae > Macaca > Macaca nemestrina. The sequence goes on from NC_092125.1 coordinate 205,565,451, forward strand.
GGCCATTAGGAAAGCACGTCACAGAGTTGACAGTCTTGGTGTTTTCTGGAGGGGGCGGAGGCTGGGAGTGGAAGATAACTAACCAAATTACAGTTGGAGTTTCCTGTTTGAGTAGTACCCTGAAACCAGGCCTGGTATTTAAACTACTTACTCCCTTATTCAAGTTGTAGCACCCCACATATCATAGGCTTGTTTCTTATATCATGAACTATGCAGAGTTCTAGTAGTTTCTTCAACCACCATATTTTTCCTAGTCAATATTTAATTGAAGTTTTTAAGTGCAAGTGTAGTTGGTTCATACAAATTTCAGGGGCGATTTTTTTTTTTTTTTTGAGAGACAGTGTTACTCTGTAACGCTGGCTGGAGGGCAATGGCATGATCTCAGCTCACTGCAACCCCTGCCTCCTGGGTTCAAGGGATTCTCCTGTCTCAGCCTCCCAAGTAGCTGAAATTACAGATGCCCGCCACCATACCCGGCTAACTTTTGTATTTTTAGTAGAGACGGGGTTTCACCATGTTGGCCAGGCTGGGCTCCAACTCCTGACCTCAGGGATCTACCCACCTTGGCCTCCCAAAGTGCTGGGATTACAGGAGTGAGCCACAGCGCCTGGCCACTGGCTGTGATTTTTAAATAAATGTATGATATTTATAAAAACCACTTAGCACCTTTCATCTTCAGATAAAATATTCATTAACTATTTACTATAGATGCATATTATACCTGTATAACTTGATGGAGATATAAAACAGGATTAAACGATATGTCCTAGGTCAAAGATAATGTTAATTTTAGAATTAGATTTACAACCAATTCTTTATTTTATTATACATATATATATATTTTTTGGATATGGGGTTATGTTACCCAGGCTAGAGTGCAGTGGCTATTAAGGGGCGCGATCATGGTGCACTGCAGCCTCAAACTCCTGGTCTCAAGTAATCCTGCTGCTTCAGCCTCTCAAATCACTGGGGCTCTAGGGGTGCCCCACACCCGGCACAGCTAGTTTTTTTTTTTTTGTTGTTATTGTTTTGTTTTGAGACACTGTCTCACTGTTTCACTCAGCTTGGAGTACAATGGCATGATCATAACTCACTGTAACCTTGAACTCCTGGGCTCAAGCAATCTTCCCGCCTCAGCTTCTGAGAAGCTAGAACTACAGGCGCATACCACCTCACCTGGCTAATTTTCTGAGTAGAGATCAGGTTTCGCTATATTGCCCAGGCTGGTCTCGAACTCCTGGCCTCAAGCAATCCTCCTGCCTCAGTCCCCCAAAGTGTGTGAGCTACCATGCCTTACCTCTTAATCATCCACGTTGATGGCAAGATAAGGCACAGGCAACGGGAATCCACAGAAAACAGTTTTCAGCATAGCCTCACTTTCCCCCCGCTTTATTTGACTTAGTAATAAGTAACAAAAGTTATTGGATCTGTATGAATTCTATCTTTATGTTTTATACCTTATCAGGTTTTCTTTTTTTTTTTTTTTTTTTGGTGTCTCACTCTGTCGCCCGGGCTAGAGTGCAGTGGCGCGATCTCGGCTCACTGCAAGCTCCGCCTCCCGGGTTCACGCCATTCTCCTGCCTCAGCCTCCCCAGTAGCTGGGACTACAGGAGTCCGCCACCATGCCCGGCTAATTTTTTTGTATTTTTAGTAGAAACGGGGTTTCACTGTGTTAGTCAGGATGGTCTCGATCTCTTGACCTCGTGATCTGCCCGCCTCATTCTCCCAAAGTGCTGGGATTACAGGAGTGAGCCACCGCGCCCGGCCGATGTATGATTTTATTCCAAGGTATATATACACTTCACTAAGAAGAAGTACCAAGTATCTTCATAATATAATGGTTTAGTCTATTTTTAAGCCCACCTAGCTGGAAACAGATTTGCTATAAACAACCTTTCCACAGTATCAGAACATTGTAAATGTAGAACATTCATTTATGGTATTTACACTACTGAACTTATTTTTGCCTTCTAAAAGAGGATTATTATTGGCTTTAAAGAACTGTTTCAGAAAACTTCGGCAAAATTACAGAAAGTAAACCTGCCACTAATGAACAAAGCAGGCTTTGTCTAGAGAAGGCCCACAACTTCCTGTGGAAATACTGCATAGCTCTGACCTTTGGGAATCAGAAAGAATTGGGCAAAGCAGTCAGGAGAAGATAGGTGGAAGGTCTCTCTCTCTGAACTTGCAGGTACAGTTATGTCTGAGATTCTACCTCTGGAAAAACACAGATTTCTGCCCATGATTGTATCAAGTAGTGATGTTGCTTTACCACTGGCAACTTAATGTGCACATTGCTCTGATAAAAAAATTCCAGGTTAAGGGTATGTTTTTATAGTGAAGGGCCAGAATATAAGCTATTCACTCATGGGAAAAAACCTTCAAACTTTCCAAAGTTTACTTGCAAGTAGAAAGAGGAAATACATAACTGGGCATGGTGGTGGGCGCCTGTAATGCCAGCTACTTGGGAGGCTGAGGCAGGAGAATCGCCTGAATCCAGGAGGCAGAGGATGTAGTAAGCCAAGATCGTGCCACTGCACTCCAGCCTGGGCGACAGAGTGAGACTGTCTCAAAAAAAAAAAAAAAAAAAAAAAGAAAGAAAGAGGAAATACACATGTATGTTGTGATAATAGGTCTATTAGTCCATTCTTGCATTACTATAAAGAATTACCTGAGGCCGGGTACAGTGGCTCACACCTGCTGGGAGGCCGAGGCAGGAGGATCATCTGAGGTCAGGAGTTTGAGACCAGCCTGGCCAATATGGCGAAACCCCGTCTCTACTAAAAATATAAAAATTTGGCCGGGTGCGGTGGCTCACGCTTGTAATCCCAGCACTTTGGGAGGCTGAGGCGGGTGGATCACGAGGTCAGGAGATCGAGACCATCCTGGCTAACACAGTGAAACCCCGTCTCTACTAAAAATACAAAAAAAATTAGCCGGGCGTGGTGGCAGTCACCTGTAGTCCCAGCTACTTGGGAGACTGAGGCAGGAGAATGAGGCAGGAGAATGGCGTGAACCCGGGAGGCGGAGCTTGCAGTGAGCCGAGATTGCACCACTGCACTCCAGTCTGGGCCACAGAGCGAGACTCTGTCTCAAAAAAAAAAAAAATTAGCCAGGCATGGTGGTGCGTGCCTGTAGTCCCAGCTACGAGGCTGAAGTAAAAGAATCACTTGAACCCAGGAGGCAGAGATTGCAGTGAGCTGAGATCATGCCACTGGACTCCAGCCTGGGCAACAGAGTGAGACTCTAAATAAATAAATAAATAAATAAAAAGAAATACCTGAGACTGGGTAATTTATAAAGAAAAGAGGTTTTACTGGCTCATGGTTCTGCAGTCTGTATAGGAAGAATGATGCTAGTATCTGCCTGGCTTCAGGGGAAGCTGCAGAAACTTACCATCATGCTGGAAGATGAAGGGGGAGTAGACATGTCATATGGCCCAGAACAGGAGCAAGAGAGCAAGGGTGCAGGTGCCACACACACTTTTTTTTTTTGAGATGGAGCCTCATTCTGTTGCACAGGCTGGAGTGCAGTGGTGGTCTTGGCTCATCACAACCTTTGCCTCCAGGGTTCAACGGATTCTCCTGCCTCAGCCTCCCAAGTAGCTGGGACTACAGGCACGTGCCACCATGCCCAGCTAATTTTTGTATTTTTAGTAGAGACAGGGCTTCACCATGTTGGCCAGGCTAGTCTTGAACTCTCGACCTCGTGATCCGCCTGCCTCGGCCTCCCAAAGTGCTGGGATTACTGGCATGAGCCACCGCGCCCAGCCTCCACACACTTTTAAATGACCAGATCTCATGAGAACTTACTATCCTGAATACAGTACTAAGCGGATGGTGTTAAACCATTCATGAGAAATCCACCCCATGATCCAATCACCTCCCACCAGGTCCCACTTTCAACATTGGGAATTACAATTCAACATGAGACTTGGTTGGGGACCTAGAGCCAAACCTTATCAATAGTGTATTTAGAAAATCCACTGGAGCAGAGAGAGGGATCAAAAATTTTTGGTTGGTATTCCAAATTTGATAATAACAGAGAATCCTTTAAGGAGTTTATGACAGACCCCTATATTGCCACCTCCTCCTGAACACTGGATTACATGAGAAAAGTAAGCCTGTTTCTTCTTAAAAGGAAGCATTTACTGTTAGATAAACAGCAGACAGGTATGAGAAATGTCTTTTTAATTCTGATAACCAAATACTACTAAGACTTTTTCTACAAAATCCCATGAAGTACTTTATTTTAAATTAACCTATCTATTATTTACTCCTGTTTTATTGTTGTTATGTAGCTATGTTAAATTTTATTCATCCAGCAATCTCCTTAGGATTTTGCCTCTAAGTGATAATGTATTTCTTTTCCTTTCTTTTTTTTCAGACATAGTCTTGCTCTGTTGCCCAGCCTGCAGACATGATCATGGCTCACTGCAACCTCAACCTCCTGGGCTCAAGTGATCCTCCCATCCCAGCCTCTTGAAGATCTGGGACTATAGGTGTGCACCACCACGACTGGCTAATTTTTACATTTTTTTGTAGAGATGGGGGATGATATATTTCCAAATCACATTCCCAAAAACTACTTCCATTATCATAAGGGTGAGAACCCCATAACTCCAAATTTCAGAAAAAATAAATCAAATGGTGATAGAAAAGGAATGCAGGAAAGAGAATATACAGTATCTTTTATAGCAATGTATTATTACGCAAAAGAAAAGTGGGGGGAAAAGTTAATTAGTGAATTAGGGTAAATGAAGGGGCAAAAAGGAAAAAAAAAAAAGAGAGGTGAAATGGAAAGACAGAGGAGGAAAGTTCCAAACCAAATGGTTGGAAAGAATTTATTAAAAATCTTTGGTCCTTCTAATTAAAATTAGGAAGGGCTGGGTACAGTGACTCATGCTTGTAATCCTAGCACTTTGGGAGGCCGAAGTGGGAGGATCGTGTGAGCCCAGGAGTTCAAGACCAGCCTGGGCACATAGCGAGACTGTCTTAAAAAAGAATAATTAAATATGGCTGGGCAAGGTGGCTCACGCCTGCAATCCCTGCGCTTCAGAGGGCCGAGGCAGGTGGATCACGAGGTCAGGAGTTCAAGACCAGCCTGGTCAAGATGGTGAAACCCTGTCTCTACTAAAAATACAAAAACTGGCTGGGTGTGCTGGCAGGCACCTGTAATCCCAGCTACTCAGGAGGCTGAGGCAGAGAACTGCTTGAACCCGGGAGGCGGAGGTTGCAGTGAGCCGAAATTGTGCCACTGCACTCTGCTTGGGCAACAGAGCGAGACTCTGCCTCGAAGAAATTAAATAAATAAACAATTAAATAATATAAAAATGGCAAAGACCAAATGATCTGAAGAGACATTTCTCAAAAGAAGACATAAAAATGGCCAAACAGGCCAAGGGCTGTGGCTTACGCCTGTAATCCCAGTACTTTGGGAGGCTGAGGCGGGCGGATCACAAGGTCAGGAGATCAAGACCATCCTGGCAACATGGTGAAACCCCGTTTCTATTAAAAATACAAAAATTAGCTGGGCATGGTGACACGTGCCTGTAATCCCAGCTACTTGGGAGCCTGGGGCAGGAGAATAGCTTGAACCAGGGAGTTGGAGGTTGCAGTGAGCTGAGACTGCTCGCACCACTGCACTCCGGCCTGGCGACAGAGTGAGAGAGACTCTGTTTCCAAAAAAAAAAAAAAAAGGCCAAATATATTTTTTAAATGCTCAACATAACTAATCATCAGGTGAATGCAAATCAAAACCACAGTGAGGTATCAGCTCACCCCAGTTAGGAGGCTATTATCAAAAAGACAAAAAGTAGCCAGTGCTGGTGAGGGTGCAGAGTAAAGGGAACGCTATACACTGTCGGTGGGAATGTAAACTAGTACAGCCACTATGGGGAACAGTATGGAGGGTCCTCAAAAAAAACTACAAATAGAACTACCGTATGATCCAGCAATACCATTACTGAGAATACATCCAAAGGAAAGGAAATCATTATACTGAAGAGATATCTGCACTTCCATGTTTACAACAACAGCCAAGATATGGAATCAACCTAGGTGTTCAACAACAGATGAATGGATAAAGAAAATGTGGTATACATAAAAAATGGAATACCATTTAGCCACAAAAAAGAATGAGCCAGGTATACTAGCTCACAACTGTAATCCCAGCACTTTGGGAGGCTGAGGCAGGAAGATCACTTGATTCCAGGTCCAGGAATTTGAGACCAGTCAGGGCAACAGAGTGAGACCTGGTCTCTTCAAAAACCAAAAAAACTAGCCAGGTGTGGCGGCATGTGCCTATAGTTCCAGCTACTTGAGAGGCTGAGGTGGGAGGATTGCTTGAACCTAGGAGGCTGAAGCTGCAGTAAGCTGTGATTGTGTCACTGTACTCCAGCCTGGGTGACAGAGTGGGACCCTGTCTCAAGAAAAAAAAAAAAAAGAATTAGCTGGGTGTGGCGGTGTGTGCCCGTAGTCTCAGCTACTCGGGAGGCTGAGGCAGGAGAATTGCTTGAACCTGGGAGGCAGAGGTTGCAGCGAGCTGAGATCATGCCACTGAACTCCAGCCTGGGCAACAGAGTGAGACTTGCCTAAAAAAAAAAAGGAAAAGAAAAAGAAAAAAAGAAAGAGAGAGAGGGAGGGAGGGAGGGAGGGAGGGAGGGGGGAGGGAGGGAGGGAGGGAGGGAGGAATCCTGTCATTCTCAGCAACATGGATGGAACTAAGGACATTATTTTAAGTGAAATAAGCTAGGAACAGGAAGTTAAACACCACATGTTCTCACTCATACACAGAAGCTAAAAAAAAGTTGATCTCATAGGAGTAAAAAGTACAACAGAGGCTACTAGAGGCTGGGAGAGATAACAGGAAGGGAAGGATAGGAAAAGATTTGTTAAAGAATACAAAATTATAGCTAGATAGGAGAAAAAAGTTCTAGTGTTCTATACCACTTCAGGATGACTATAGTTAACAATAATATATAGTTTCAAACAACTGAGGAGTATTTCAACCTTCCCAATACAAATAAATAATACATATTGGAGATGATGAATATGCTAATTACCCTAATCTAATCACATCGTACATATTGAAATATCCACTATGTATCCCATCAACAGGTACAATTATTTTCAATTAAAAAAAAATAAATTGGCCAGGGCAGTGGCTCACAACTGTAATCCCAGCAATTTGGGAAGCCAAGGCAGGCAGATCACTTGAGGTCAGGAGTTTGAGAGCAACCTGGCCAACATGGTGAAACCCCATCTCTACTAAAAATACAAAAATTAGCCAGCCTTAGTGGTGGGCACCTGTAGTCCCAGCTACTCAGGAGGATGAGACAGGAGAGTCACTTGAACCTGGGAAGCAAAGGTTGCAGTGAGCCGAGATCACGCCACTGCACTCCAGCCTGGGTGACAGAGTGAGATTTCATCTCGAAAATAAGTAAATAAATAAATATACAATCAAACAAACAAAACCTTTTTTTTTTTTTTGAGACAGAGTCTGGCTCTGTCACCAGGCTGGAGTGCGGTGGCGCGATCTTGGCTCACTGCAACCTCTGCCTCCCTGGTTCAAGCGATTCTCTTGCCTCAGCCTCCCGAGTAGCTGGGACTACAGGCACGCACCAGCATGCCCAGCTAATGTTTGTATTTTTAGTAGAGACAGGGTTTCACCGTGTTAGCCAGGATGTTCTCAATCTCCTGACCTCATGATCCTCCCACCTGGGCCTCCCAAAGTGCTGGGATTACAGGCTTTGTGAACCACCACACCCGGCCAAAAAAAAAAAAACGTTTAAAAATAAAAAATCTATTGAAAAAATTCTTTGGTCTTGTGCCTAATTTAAGGATATGTGATAATTAGCTAGTTGTTTTAATATGACACATAGTAAAGAATTTTGGTAAGCAAAAAACAGTTTTTATGTTCATTAAGAACTACCAAGTAGGATTTGAAAGTTTGTGTTTCTTTTTCTTGAGACAGTGTCTCCCTGACACCCAGGCTGGAGTACAGAGGGGCAATCATGAGTCACTGCAGCCTCAACCTACCAGGCTCAAGCAATCCTCCCACCTAGCTTCCCAAGTAGCTGGGACTACAGATGAGTACCACCACAATGGCTAAAGTTTTATTTTTGTAGAAGCGGTGTCTCCCTACGTTGCGCAGGCTGGTACCAAACTCCTGGACTCAAGTGATCCTCCTGCGACAGCCTCCGAAAGTGCTGGGATTATAGGCATGAACTAATGTGCTCTGCCCCAACTGCAATGCTTTATCTAGATAAATCTACATGCTTCTCCTATGAACATATTTTATTTAAGGATAATTTTTTTCAATTAACTGATGAGAACATATTTCCTTGAATGGATACCACAGCACAGATTCCTAATCTACATTCAAATACTCAGTTTACCGGTTGTCAGAAAGATCCTACAGTAGAAACACTGGTTGGATATGGTTGTAATAGCTCATAAATTTGCATATGAGTCCTCACGCAAAGATTATTTATTTGAAAGCAGACTCTTTGGTTAATAGCTCTGGGCTTCCATTACAAGTCAAGGGAATCAATTAACTTAAAAAAAGGAGTGGGATGGGCTTGGTGGCTCACACCTGTAATCCTAGCACTTTGGGAGCCCAAGATGGGAGGATCAATTGAGGCTAGAGTTGGAGACCAGCCTGGTCAACACAGTGAGACCCCATTTTTACAAAAATAAATTTTTTAAGTAAAAAAAAAAAAAAAATCAAATAAAAAAAAAGAAGTATGCCTTAATTTAAAAAAATATATATAAATATTTTGGATACCTTTTTCATATTTTAAATTCTCAACTACAAAACAAACTTCTTGAGGGCCTAGACATGAATGGTATCTACACAGGGGCCTCTCTGTTATTCACAGTGCCTGAAAGTAATAATAAATCAATTCAATATATTCATCATGTGTTTTGCATCAGTTGACTTGTCAAACCTAGCACTGTTAATTTCAAAGCTCAAAATTAAGTGCTATATCATAGGCCTAGAAGAGTAAACAAATAATTTAGGTTTTAATTTACTTTGTACATTTATCATTCCAAATAATCTGGTAAGATTTTCCAATCAGCTACCCACATAAAGGCTTTTAAACTTAAATGAAGAAACTGTTGTTTGGTGAAAACCTTTAATGGAATTGGTATAGTTCTCAAGGTTTTCAATGTTAAACCTTCATAACCTGATCCTGATCTGCTCAAAGAGAATACATCCTGAATTATAAATAGCACAATAATGGAGTCAGTCCATGAAAATAGCTTATAGTCAACTACTTATTATCTAGGTAATAGGAAGTAAAACCCCAAAATTAAATCCAGAGGAAACATAAAAACCTTAGTTAGGCTCCTGATTTCTATTTCTTCCTCAAATGTCTTTTATTAGGGCTACTGGTAGGAATAGAATTGATGAATTTCAGCTACTTGGGAGGCTGAGGCAGGAGAATCACTTGAACCCGGGGGGTAGAGGTTGCAGTGAGCCGAGATCGCACCACTGCACTCCAGCCTGGGCGACAGAGTGAGACTCCATCTCAAAAAAAAAAAAAAAGAATTGATGAATTTGATTCTTACTTTTTTTCAGAAGCATAAAAATACCAAACTTTACTCAGATGAACTTTTTTATACAGTATATAGATGTTAGATGGACATTCTTCTTAAATACCACCACTTACCACTAAATTGTACTTGCTTTACAATTTATTGTTTTTCAAAGCCCTTTCATTTCCATCTCATAGATAAATGCCCAGCGTTGAGTCCTTACTATACTTGCTAACAAACAACTACTGTTTGGCATAGAAACCACAGGAGAATTTATGGCCCAAAAGTGAGTTATTTATCAAATATAGGAGAATGTTTAATTCTGGAAACAAAGAAGCAAAATGTCATCAGAAGGGAATGCAGAAGAGAAGGATAAGATGAGGTTTATCTTTATGTTCTAAATTTCATCTGTTAGGCTGGGTAGTGGTCCCAGATGATTCTTTATGTTTTTCTTTATACCTTTTTCTATTTATGAAACATTTCAATTTTTTTTTTTTTTTTTTTTTGAGAAGGAGTCTCGCTTTGTCGCCCAGGCTGGAGTGCAGTGGCCAGATCTCAGCTCACTGCAAGCTCCCCCTCCCGGGTTTACGCCATTCTCCTGCCTCAGCCTCCCGAATAGCTGGGACTACAGGTGCTCGCCACCACGCCCAGCTAGTTTTTGTATTTTTTTAGTAGAGATGGGGGTTTCACCGTGTTAGCCAGGATGGTCTCGATCTCCTGACCTCGTGATCCGCCCGTCTCGGCCTCCCAAAGTGCTGGGATTACAGGCTTGAGCCACCGCGCCCGGCCAACATTTCATTTTTTTAAGTGAGTTAATGAATTGATAAAGACACAGCCCTAGTGATCAAGGTAAAGTGAGTCAAGTCCTGACTTCAGTTCTGAAAATTTGTTGCTGAATGACTCACTTTGTGATCCATGTGGCTCAGTGTCAGTAACACATGAAAAATACTGCTGAAGATATTTCATCTAGGAAGTTCTCAGGTGAAAATACTACCCTTAGAAACAAAATCTCATTACATTACGAAACATTTGGGAGTGTTACCTGTGTTTCCACACTTTATGCATTTTTAAAAAGTCACCAACATTTTTTGTTTCTGAAAAAACAAAAAACACAGCCTAGGACTGAACATGTTTTCTGCTTCTCCATAAATCCAAGTGAAGGTATAAATCTTATTTAAATATTATAATGTCCAGAAATGATTCACAGGCTTTCCCTAGTTTTGCTTATATTTAATCAACCCTTTAATGAACATCCGCTTAAAACTGTTTTTCCCAATTTATGATTGTCATCTTATATAAAACCCTACAAGATTAGGAAAATGAGCTTGCAGTGACAAGTGACTACAATTGCACGTAGAAGATTTGAAATTCTGAGCTATACTCACAATCAGCTTGGTCTCTAGCTATCCCTTAGACAGTAACATTTCAAATGTACCAACTTCAGAAAAGTTTATATCAAAGCATTGACTTAAGAGAAACGGAAACACTAGCACAATGGAAAATGCCTGAGACTTATTAGGAAAATGTATAACCAAGTCTAAAAACTTAATTCTTAAAAGTGGTTCTGTCTATAGAAGTTAACAGTTCTATTTTCCAAGTTTTGTAAAATACTAGCAAAATATCTTTGAATTCTAAATACATTTCTGTAGCATTTATCTTTAGTAATGGCAAGAAATTAACAGACAATTCCTTAGCAATATAATATAAAAAACTTCAAAGAGATCAAGTAAAACAAAACTGTGAGTGATAAATTAATAAACTAAATTTTTTAAGGTTTTAAGTTTTAAAAAACCTAATTTTTTTAAGTTTCTCGCCATGTTCTGCATGACTTCATTCATTCTTCACAAACATAAACATTTCAAAGTTGGGATCATCAACATTCTTGTGTTTAACTTCGCATAAATACTCAAGTTCACCTGTAAATCTGCCTTGCTTCTGTCAAGATTTTCTGTTTCTCTGCCTTCTATTACTCACCAACTGCATCTGGATTTACCGGTCTGGAGACATCGGCTTGCCCCATGATTATATTGTCTGATGTATCTCACGACAACAAACTGTCCTGGACAAAAGCAAACTTTTCATAAAAGATAAATCCACATAAAGAGGGGACATGCGATCCTCTTTCAGTGTCACTGCCAAACATCAGGAAATGGCATAAGGTCAGTTCATCTGCTGAAGTTTCTGTTTCCCATACAGCCTGGGCACTTACAGTTCTTACAAAACTCTCTTCACACTGGCTCTCTTCACCCAGGAATGCCTGTCATTCCAGAATGCACACTGTGTAGAGCTGAAGTGCAGGAAGGGGAGGAGACTGCCAACCACATTCTAGTTGCTGACTGGCATAGCCCAAAAGTCCACACCCCCTGTTCCTGACTTTTGAGCTTGGCTGGAACTCTCCAGGCTCTGAGTCATAGAAGAAAGGGAGCCTGCTCAAGAGTACACCAAAGAATTTACAAATTTAATCACACAAAAACACCAGGATGGTTATGAGTAAAAGGCTAATGGGAGCAGTAATCCATTCAAAGGTGTGTTTTAGACACAGGTTTACCTCAAAAGTATCAGATTTCACTGTGTTACGGACTGAATGTTTGTGTCCCCTTACAATTTATATATGGAAATTCTGACGCCCAGTGTGATGGTATAGGAAGTGGGTTCTTTGAGAGATAATTAGGTCATTGAGGGTAAAGCCCTTGCTAATAGGATTAGTACTTTATCAAAAAGGACCCAGACAGCTCTCTCTTTCCATCATGTGAGGCTATGCAAGACGACAACTGTCTGGAAACCAGGAAGAAGGCCCTCACAGATACCCAGTCTCCTGGTACCTTGACCTTGGACTTCCCAGTATCCAGAACTGTTAGAAATAAATGTCTGTGGCTGGGCCTGGTGACTCATGCCTGTAATCCCAGCACTTTGGGAGGGCAAGGCTGAAGGATTATTTAAGCCCAAGAGCTTGAGATCAGCATGGGTAACATAATGAGACTCTGACTCTAAAAAATTTAAAAATTAGCCAGGCATGGTGGCGTGTGCCAGCAGCCCCCAGCTACTGGAGGGAGGGGAGGTGAGGTGGGAGAATTGCTTGAGCCCAGAGGTGAGTTGTGAGCTGTGATTACACCGCTGCACTCCAGCCTAGGCAACAATGCAAGACCCTGCCTCAAAAATAAACAAATAAAAATAAAAGAAATAAATGTTTGTTTAAGCCCCCCCAGTCTATAGTATTCTGTTATAGTAGCCTGAACAGACTAAGACATGCTACTTATTCTAAAATTTTATTTCCTACCTATAGGTGGGCATGCCCAAAGCAAGGTGAGATCTATGTACTGGGAATTAATAACATTAGAAACAATATTTTAGGACTGAATATATCTTTTCTGAGAATACGGACAACTATTTCTGAAAATCTGCTTACTAAAACAATAAACTTGAAATAAATATTTGGAAGGCATTATATAATAGTCTCTTCCTGCTAAAAATCAATAATCTCCATATGATCTTGGGGAATAAGAAATTACAAAGAGTAGCCCTACATGCTGGGCATAATACATAGAAATATCACCTAATCACATGCAGCAAATGAATGTCCAATTTGCACATTGATTTTTCCTTTTTTATCCATAACTAACTTACATACAGCCAAGTACATAAATATTAAGGATACAGCTTGATAAATTTTTATTTAGTATAGTAACACCAAATTTTCTAAATGTTAAAAAGACACACATAACACAACCTTAACATAACCTCCACATAACCTGGATTATTCCACTAACATCTGAAGGTAAAAGAGGAAGCTAACAATTTTGAGTAATATATTAAGGAGTTTTACACTGGTTACTGCATTTAATCATCACCACAACTAACCATGCATTGTGAGGTATATTTATTTACCCTATTTTCAGATAAGAAAACTAGGGCTAGTAAGGTCAAATCCTGTGTCTTATATCACCAAGCTAGTAAGTACCAAAGCGCTAATATTCCTTCAATAAAAGACAGCAACCACTGGGTGGAGTGGCGTGCACCTGTAGTCTCAGCTACTGAGACTGAGACTGAGGCTGAGGTGGGAGGATCACTTGACCCCATGAGTCTGAGTCCAGCCTTGGCAACATAGTGAGCCCTGTCTCTAAAAAAAAAATTAAAACAATTTTTTTTTTTTTTTGAGATGGAGTCTCGCTCTGTCGCCCAGGCTGGAGTGCAGTGGCCGGATCTCAGTTCACTGCAAGCTCCGCCTCCTGGGTTCTTGCCATTCTCCCGTCTCAGCCTCCTGAGTAGCTGGGACTACAGACGCCCGCCACCTCGCCCGGCTAGTTTTTTGTATTTTTTAGTAAAGACGGGGTTTCTTTTTTTTTTTTTTTTGAGACGGAGTCTTGCTCTGTCGCCCAGGCTGGAGTGCAGTGGCCAGATCTCAGCTCACTGCAAGCTCCGCCTCCCGGGTTCCCGCCATTCTCCTGCCTCAGCCTCCCGAGTAGCTGGGACCACAGGGGCCGCCACCTCGCCCGGCTAATTTTTTGTGTTTTTAGTAGAGACGGGGTTTCGCCGTGTTAGCCAGGATGGTCTCGATCTCCTGACCTTGTGATCCGCCCGTCTCGGCCTCCCAAAGTGCTGGGATTACAGGCTTGAGCCACCGCGCCCGGCCTAGAGACGGGGTTACACCGTGTTAGCCAGGATGGTCTCGATCTCCTGACCTAGTGATCCACCCGTCTCGGCCTCCCAAAGTGCTGGGATTACAGGCTTGAGCCACCGTGCCCGGCCAAAACAATTTTTTAAAGACAGCTACCAAAAAAAAAAGGGAGTTTTTCATTTAAATCTTTAGTCTCCAAACTGAGATCCCAGAAGATTTCTAGCATCTGAACTTTCCCGTATTTAGCCTGTCCTTGGTACATTCTCTTCTCTATTATCTTAGCCCCATTATCTGTTTTTGATAGAGAAAAAAACAGCAAAGGTAACAAAAAAGAAAACCTCAATGCTAAGGCATCAGTGAGGGAAAAAAGTGCAGAAACATTCAGACAACATTAAATTGTTAATATTGGTAGTAATTAGAAAAACATTATGATGTTGACCATTAAAACAGGAAAGAAAGTAAAAGGAAAAATGCACTGAAAGCACAATTCAATTTAATAATGCCCAATACTTTGGAACCTAGGTACTTATACTTATTAGCATAAAAGCAGACCATAGCAAGAGCAGTTTCCATTGTTGTAAAATGGGAATGCAAAAGGTGGCAAATGCATTGCTTGGCACTCAGGAGGTGCTCAACATATTGTAATTAACAACATCATTATCACCATCATCATCATCATCATGGAGCCAATATGGTATATTACTTATGAGCATGAACTTTGCAG